>NC_053394.1:9403232-9717232 GCF_905171765.1 Bufo bufo | reverse complement strand
GTCCCCCAGAACCTGGTTAAATAAATCCGGAATCAATGGGAGTATCTATTCTGGACAGTGATTTTATTTAATCTATACAAGGCCTAAGACCACCATCCTTCTTCTTAACCACTTCCCACAACTGTAACGCCGAAAGGCGTCATTGCGGCGGCTCCCCCAGGCTACGCTAACGCCAATACGCGTCATCTCGCGTGAGCCGAGATTTCCTGTGAACGCGCGCACACAGGCGCGCGCGCTCACAGGAACGGAAGGTAAGAGAGTTGATCTCCAGCCTGCCAGCGGCGATCGTTCGCTGGCAGGCTGGAGATGTTTTTTTTTTAACCCCTAACAGGTATATTAGACGCTGTTTTGATAACAGCGTCTAATATACCTGCTACCTGGTCCTCTGGTGGTCCCCTTTGTTTGGATCGACCACCAGAGGACACAGGTAGCTCAGTAAAGTAGCACCAAGCACCACTACACTACACTACACCCCCCCCCCCCCGTCACTTATTAACCCCTTATTAGCCCCTGATCACCCCTGATCACCCCATATAGACTCCCTGATCACCCCCCTGTCATTGATTACCCCCCTGTCATTGATCACCCCCCTGTAAAGCTCCATTCAGACGTCCGCATGATTTTTACGGATCCACTGATAGATGGATCGGATCCGCAAAACGCATCCGGACGTCTGAATGAAGCCTTACAGGGGCATGATCAATGACTGTGGTGATCACCCCATATAGACTCCCTGATCACCCCCCTGTCATTGATTACCCCCCTGTAAAGCTCCATTCAGACGTCCGCATGATTTTTACGGATCCACTGATAGATGGATCGGATCCGCAAAACGCATCCGGACGTCTGAATGAAGCCTTACAGGGGCATGATCAATGACTGTGGTGATCACCCCATATAGACTCCCTGATCACCCCCCTGTCATTGATTACCCCCCTGTCATTGATTACCCCCCTGTAAAGCTCCATTCAGACGTCCGCATGATTTTTACGGATCCACTGATAGATGGATCGGATCCGCAAAACGCATCCGGACGTCTGAATGAAGCCTTACAGGGGCATGATCAATGACTGTGGTGATCACCCCATATAGACTCCCTGATCACCCCCCTGTCATTGATCACCCCCCTGTAAAGCTCCATTCAGATGTCCGCATGATTTTTACAGATGCACTGATAGATGGATCGGATCCGCAAAACGCATCCGGACGTCTGAATGAAGCCTTACAGGGGCGTGATCAATGACTGTGGTGATCACCCCATATAGACTCCCTGATCACCCCCCTGTCATTGATTACCCCCCTGTCATTGATTACCCCCCTGTAAAGCTCCATTCAAACGTCCGCATGATTTTTACGGATCCACTAATAGATGGATCGGATCCGCAAAACGCATCCGGACGTCTGAATGAAGCCTTACAGGGGCGTGATCAATGACTGTGGTGATCACCCCATATAGACTCCCTGATCACCCCCCTGTCATTGATTACCCCCCTGTCATTGATTACCCCCCTGTAAAGCTCCATTCAGACGTCCGCATGATTTTTACGGATCCACTGATAGATGGATCGGATCCGCAAAACGCATCCGGACGTCTGAATGAAGCCTTACAGGGGCATGATCAATGACTGTGGTGATCACCCCATATAGACTCCCTGATCACCCCCCTGTCATTGATCACCCCCCTGTCATTGATCACCACCCCTGTCATTGATCACCCCCCTGTCATTGATCACCCCCCTGTCATTGATCACCCCCCTGTCATTGATCACCCCCCCTGTCATTGATCACCCTCTGTAAGGCTCCATTCAGACATTTTTTTGGCCCAAGTTAGCGGAATTAAGTCTCATATTCCACTAACTTGTGTCAAAAAATAAAATCTCACATGAACTCACCATACCCCTCACGGAATCCAAATGCGTAAAATTTTTTAGACATTTATATTCCAGACTTCTTCTCACGCTTTAGGGCCCCTAGAATGCCAGGGCAGTATAAATACCCCACATGTGACCACATTTCGGAAAGAAGACACCCCCAGGTATTCCGTGAGGGGCATATTGAGTCCATGAAAGATTGAAATTTATGTCCCAAGTTAGCGGAACGGGAGACTTTGTGAGAAAAAAATTAAAAATATCAATTTCCGCTAACTTGTGCCAAAAAAAAAAAAATTCTATGAACTCGCCATGCCCCTCATTGAATACCTTGGGGTGTCTTCTTTCCAAAATGGGGTCACATGTGGGGTATTTATACTGCCCTGGCATTCTAGGGGCCCCAAAGCGTGAGAAGAAGTCTGGTATCCAAATGTCTAAAAATGCCCTCCTAAAAGGAATTTGGGCACCTTTGCGCATCTAGGCTGCAAAAAAGTGTCACACATCTGGTATCGCCGTACTCAGGAGAAGTTGGGGAATGTGTTTTGGGGTGTCATTTTACATATACCCATGCTGGGTGAGAGAAATATCTTGGTCAAATGCCAACTTTGTATAAAAAAATGGGAAAAGTTGTCTTTTGCCAAGATATTTCTCTCACCCAGCAAGGGTATATGTAAAATGACACCCCAAAACACATTCCCCAACTTCTCCAGAATACGGCGATACCACATGTGTGACACTCTTTTGCAGCCTAGGTGGGCAAAGGGGCCCATATTCCAAAGAGCACCTTTAGGATTTCACAGGTCATTTACCTACTTACCACACATTAGGGCCCCTGGAAAATGCCAGGGCAGTATAACTACCCCACAAGTGACCCCATTTTGGAAAGAAGACACCCCAAGGTATTCCGTGAGGGGCATGGCGAGTTCCTAGAATTTTTTATTTTTTGTCACAAGTTAGTGGAAAATGCTGATTTTTTTTTTTTTTTTTTTTTCATACAAAGTCTCATATTCCACTAACTTGTGACAAAAAATAAAAACTTCCATGAACTCACTATGCCCATCAGCGAATACCTTGGGGTCTCTTCTTTCCAAAATGGGGTCACTTGTGGGGTAGTTATACTGCCCTGGCATTCTAGGGGCCCAAATGTGTGGTAAGGAGTTTGAAATCAAATTCTGTAAAAAATGACCTGTGAAATCCGAAAGGTGCTCTTTGGAATATGGGCCCCTTTGCCCACCTAGGCTGCAAAAAAGTGTCACACATCTGGTATCCCAGTACTCAGGAGAAGGTGGGGAATGTGTTTTGGGGTGTCATTTTACATATACCCATGCTGGGTGAGAGAAATATCTTGGCAAAAGACAACTTTTCCCATTTTTTTATACAAAGTTGGCATTTGACCAAGATATTTATCTCACCCAGCATGGGTATATGTAAAATGACACCCCAAAACACATTCCTCAACTTCTCCTGAATACAGAGATACCAGATGTGTGACACTTTTTTGCAGCCTAGGTGGGCAAAGGGGCCCATATTCCAAAGAGCACCTTTCGGATTTCACAGGTCATTTTTTACAGAATTTGATTTCAAACTCCTTACCACACATTTGGGCCCCTAGAATGCCAGGGCAGTATAACTACCCCACAAGTGACCCCATTTTGGAAAGAAGAGACCCCAAGGTATTTCGTGATGGGCATAGTGAGTTCATAGAAGTTTTTATTTTTTGTCACAAGTTAGTGGAATATGAGACTTTGTAAGAAAAAAAAAAAAAAAATCATCATTTTCCGCTAACTTGTGACAAAAAATAAAAAGTTCTATGAACTCACTATGCCCATCAGCGAATACCTTAGGGTGTGTACTTTCCGAAATGGGGTCATTTGTGGGGTGTTTGTACTGTCTGGCCATTGTAGAACCTCAGGAAACATGACAGATGCTCAGAAAGTCAGAGCTGCTTCAAAAAGCGGAAATTCACATTTTTGTACCATAGTTTGTAAACGCTATAACTTTTACCCAAACCATTTCTTTTTTACCCAAACATTTTTTTTTTATCAAAGACATGTAGAACTATAAATTTAGAGCAAAATTTCTATATGGATCTCGTTTTTTTTGCAAAATTTTACAACTGAAAGTGAAAAATGACATTTTTTTGCAAAAGAATCGTTAAATTTCGATTAATAACAAAAAAAGTAAAAATGTCAGCAGCAATGAAATACCACCAAATGAAAGCTCTATTAGTGAGAAGAAAAGGAGGTAAAATTCATTTGGGTGGTAAGTTGCATGACCGAGCAATAAACGGTGAAAGTAGTGTAGTGCCGATTTGTAAAAAAGGGCCTGGTCTTTAGGGGGGTATAAACCTGTGGTCCTTAAGTGGTTAACAGAGAAAAACCTTCTCCCATAGGAGAGACTGAAGGTCTAATATGCCCTTTAGCAAGGCTCTCCTTAATATAATCTTCCATAGCCTTGCGTTCGGGCCCTGAAAGATTATAAATTCGACCTTTAGGAAATTCAGCACTCTCAATTAGCTCTATGGCGCAATCATAAGGTCTATGGGGGGTAGAACCTCTGGAGTAAGGGACGAGAACACATCAGAATATTCCTTAATAACAGAGGGTAATGTATTAGACCTTACTGAAACCCCAGCATGGACCACAGACAAGCATGAGTCACACTTAGGTCCCCATTTCACCAACTCTCCTTTGGACCAATCAATTGTGGGGTTATGTAAACGGAGCCAAGGCAACCCTAGTACCACCTCAACCGGTAGGTTCTCCAGGACTAGAAGAGAACATCTCTCAGAGTGACCATGACCTCACCGTACCACCAATTAGGGGAGTAGCATCAATAGCCATGACATGGATAGGTGTAGGTAAAGCAAACATTGGAATACCCAATTTACTAGCATATTCAAAGTCAATAAAGCTGGCCGCTGAACCGGAATCAATAAAGGCCTTACCCGGCCACTTATTAACTCCCAGAGAAATTGTTATGGGTACCAAAAGCTTACATTTAGAAAAATCAGGGTGTACCTGGTCTTTAGGTTGTCTTGCCTTAGGAGACTTGTCAGAGAGGACCTTCTTAGGACACTTGTTGATCCAATGGCCAGGATCTCCACAGTAGAAGCACTCTCCGCGTCTGCGACGAATTACCCCGGGTCATGCCAACCTGCATGGGTTCCTCGGTGGAGACCTCAGTGTTGTACTTGGAAAAGGCCTCTGGCTGGACCACCATCTGAGAACAGAACTGTCGTTCTTGTCGTCTCTCTCTAACTCGTCGGTCAAGTCGGACAACTAGGGTCATCATCTCCTCTAAGGTCTCTTGAATTTGATAACTGACTAATAGATCTTTTAAATTATCAGACAGACCAGACCTAAACTGACTCTTCAGGGCTGGTTCATTCTATCCTGAGGGGACACACCACGTCTGAATTGGGAGCAATACTCCTTCGCAGGGAGATGGCCCTGAACCAGTGCCCTAAGAGCCGTCTCGGCTACCAGGACCCTGTCTGGTTCGTCATAGAGGGTACCCAGGGCCTGAAAGAACCCCTCCACAAAAGTTAGACAACTGGCCCCAGAAGGTAACGAGAATGCCCAGTCCTGGGGATCACCCTGTAGTAGAAAAATGATAATACATACGCGTTGGCTCTCGGGACCGGAGGACACGTGGCGCAAGCGGAAGTAGAGTTTGCAACTCTCCTTAAAGGAGAGAAACCTCTTCCGGTCTCCAGAAAAGGGTTCTGGGAGCTTGATCTGGGGCTCAAAATGTGGACTGGAGGGCTGAGGAGTGGAAGAACCTTGCCCTAACTCAAAAGAACGGAGTTTCTCTCCTAGCTCCTGCACCATCTGTGTCAGGTTAGAGACATGGTCAGTCAGGGTAGTAAGAGGATTCATGATACAGTGGTTATTTGGTTATTGGGCCTGTTAATCTGTAACGGTCACGTCCACACACACACAGGGGAAAGGATAGTGACCACTGCGCTCCACCCTCACCCCTTGCCCTGCCTACTTGCCTCACGAGTCCTGATGACAGGGGACAACTGGACGACAGTCCCTTACTTAGGATATGTGCAGGGAAGACAGACAAGACAAAATACGGAACGTGAACGGACCGGGTCAGAACCAAGAGAGCTACGCAGTACAAAGGGTTAAGCAAAGAATGATCAGGAGAAGCCGGGGTCAAATACCAGGAGAGTAGAGAAGTACCAGAGGAGTCCACAAAGAGTAGTCAGGTGGGAGCCGAGGTCACAATACCAGGAGGGATGCGCAGTACAGGAGGAGCAGGCAAAGGATCGTCAGGGAACAGGATCAGGTGAGTATTCCGTAGTCCAACAAACACCAGGAACCTAGAATTTACAGGCAACCTGTGGCCAGCAGGCTGCCTGTATTTATAGTGGGGTCTGAGGGTCATGTGACGTGGCCAGCATCACATGACAGACAGACAAGTCGAGCACCGAGTGATCAGCTCGGCGCTCAAGGCAGACCTAGGAGCAGGGAGCCTCCCAGCTAGCAAAGCCGCCCTGGGAACGAGGCCAAACACAGATCCTCGCTCCCGAAGCTAAGCAGCAGGTCTGCAGCTGATGGGAGACCGAGTGCGCCTTTGGCGCCCCGTGACATTAACTAAGATAAGAGATCGAGTGACTGACATAGAAAAAGTTCCTTGGATCACGATGTAAAGATTTTTTGAGCGGAAATTGCTATTTTGAAATTGGATTATTGTAACCTCAAAAAATCGTCGACTTGGAAGAATGTTAGAATTTTGGGGCTTCCTGAAGACCACGAGGGGAACGATCCGACTGGAATGCTTCAAGCCCTAATCTTTGACAAATTTGGGAAGGAACACTTTTCACCCTTTTTTTTAATAGAAAGGGCTTATCGGATTCCCGGGGGCCCCTTATTGTATACAACGCTAATAAACTCTCGTTCTTTCCTGATTTTTCAAAAGATGTTCAAGATAATAGTCGTTCCTTCTGGGTGGTCAAAAAACGTCTTCAAGGCAAAGATATATTACCGTAAATACTCCTTTATATATCCAGATAAATTGCGGATAATATTCAATAGAGTAACTCATTTCTTTGATACTCCGGATCTGGCCACGGAATGGCTAGATCGGAATAATTTGTGAGATCTGTTATATTCTTCTTAGTATTTTTGTGGAGGTGGGTTTAATGGGGAGGGGTAGGGTTGGTCCTAGGAGAGAGGTCTGCTTTTTTCTTTATTAGAGGATAATGGGGCTTGGGGGGGGGGGATTCGGGGGAGGGTTGGGCTTTTTTGGGTTGGGTTGCGATGCGTCTCATAGGATGGATGAGGGGAGGGGGGAAGTCGCCAGGGGGATTGGATTTGACTCATTGATTATATGTCTGTGAAATTTCTAACCTGGAATGTTCAGGGACTTGGGGATAAATTAAAAAGACAGGCTGTGCTTGACTTAGTACAGAGACATTTACCTGCGTTAGTTTGCCTGTTAGAAACTCACTTTACTGAGGGAGCTACGATACGGATCTCTAGGGGATGGATTGCACAGGCATAGAACTCCACTTTACAAGTTATTCTGGTGGAGTGACTGTGCTTATACATAAAAGGATTGATTATCATTGTGAGGCTTCCTCTATCGATCAGCAAGGTAGATTTGTTTTCTTGTATGGTAAACTTTTTGGTACATCATGCATTATGGCTTTCATTCATATCCCCCTTCCTATTTCTTCGGATGCACTTAATTGTTTACTAATATTTATGGAGAAGTGGCCAGAATGACTTACTCTAGTGAATGGGGATTTTAATTGTGTAATTAATCCTAAGATCGATCGGGTTACAACGGATGGAGATACTTCTGCCTCTGTATTTACCCAGGGATCCCCACTGGCTCGATTCTGTAAGGAGTCGGGCCTGGTGGACGTCTGGAGTGTCTAAGGACAGGGAAGAAGAGCTTACTCATGTGTGACCAGATCCGGGAAGTGCACGTGCAGTGTCCCACTCAAGTAACCATGGGCCCCGCAAACGTATCTTAACTATGTATTAATGTCATGTGATATGCTTGTATTTTGTATTTTATCTCCTGTCATATTCTCTATGTCACAATGTGATTTCATATGCAAATATCCTTTACACAGGCCTAGTCAGGGTGCACTACACTTGTTTCTCCACTAGATGGAGCAGTGTCAGTGTGTGTATATATAGCTTAGCTCAGACCAGTGGTGGGCAACCTTTTTTTTCAACTGAGCCAAATCTCGCTAAAACCCCGATTGAAATTTATTTTGAGAGCCACATTTTTAAAACCGAAAATACATAGGATGGTACACTGTTTTTATTGAGAATATTGTGCATGCAAGTATCCACATAGGTCGGGTACTGTGGGACTCTTTGCACCGGCCCTGTCACGTGGACGTGACCAGAGCCTGTGCAAGGATTTTTTGGCAACACAAGCGAAGCTACATCTCGGTGACCCCCCCCCTCCCCCCGCCCCGCCCGCAGCTCACCTGGTCCTGGTTCTGTCTGCAGCAGCTGGCTTCTCCTCTGTGTGGTCCTGATATCTTCGCTCTGCTTCAATCTGGTTTGAGGACTGTACTTTTCGCCCTATAAGATGCACATAGGTTTTAGAGGAGTATAATAAGAAACAATATTTTCCATTATACCTCAGGTCAGACCACCAATCAGACCCCCAATGTTAATCATACCTCAGATCAGCCCCCCATATCAGCCGTCAGCACCCCATCCATCATGCCCATGTCAGCCCCCATCCATCATGCCCCCATGTCAGCCGTCATGCCCCTATGTCAGCCGTCAGCCCCCCATGTCAGCACCCCATCCATCATGCCCATGTCAGCCGTCAGCACCCCATCCATCATGCCCATGTCAGCCGTCAGCACCCCATCCATCATGCCCATGTCAGCCGTCAGCACCCCATCCATCATGCCCATGTCAGCCCCCATCCATCATTACCCCCCATGTCAGCCATCAGCCCCCCATGTCAGCCATCATGCCCCCCATGTCAGCCGTCAGCACCCCATCCATCATGCCCATGTCAGTTGTCAGCCCCCATCCATCATGCCCCCCATGTCAGCCGTCATGCCCCTATGTCAGCCGTCAGCACCCCATGTCAGCCATCAGCCCCCCCTGTCAGCACTCCATCCATCATGTCCATGTCAGCCCCCATCCATCATGCCCCCCATGTCAGCCATCATGACCTTATGTCAGCCGTCAGCCCCCCATGTCAGCACCCCATCCATCATGCCCATGTCAGCCGTCAGCACCCCATCTATCAGGCCCATGTCAGCCATCAGCACCCCATCATGCCCATGTCAGCCCCCATCCATCATTACCCCCCATGTCAGCCATCAGCCCCCCATGTCAGCCATCATGCCCCCCATGTCAGCCGTCAGCACCCCATCCATCATGCCCATGTCAGCTGTCAGCCCCATCCATCATGCCCCCCATGTCAGCCGTCATGCCCCTATGTCAGCCGTCAGCACCCCATGTCAGCCGTCAGCCATCAGCCCCCCATGTCAGCACTCCATCCATCATGTCCATGTCAGCCGTCAGCCCCCATCCATCATGCCCCCCATGTCAGCCATCATGACCTTATGTCAGCCGTCAGCCCCCCATGTCAGCACCCCATCCATCATGCCCATGTCAGCCGTCAGCACCCCATCCATCATGCCCATGTCAGCCGTCAGCACCCATCCATCATTACTCCCATGTCAGCCATCATGCCCCCCATGACAGCCGTCAGCCCCCATCCATTATGCTTCCTAATGGGGGACAATGTTGGAGTCTGCACCATCGGGGGGATGACATGATGAGGGACAATGTTGGAGTCGGTACCTGATATATCACTGGGGTCTGGCTGGAGTGGGGTCCTGGCTCCAATCTCAGCTGGCTCTGCCTTAAGGTGTCTTCTCCAGAGTCCAGACTAGAGTCCAGCAGGGTCGGCCAAGTTCCAACAAGTCGTGCCTCAGTGTTACTCTGTGACTGTGTTCTTCTGCTGCCAGCCTGGAGGGGCAGCTTTTACAGGCCATAGCAGACAGAGCAGCTCCGCCTCCTCGCCTCCCTCCGCCGCGGCCCCACTGACAGTCAGTGACGCCTCCTTTGGCCTGAGCGCCGCACGGCACACATGTAGGCAGGACAGCCGCAGGCTGCCACCCCCGAGAGGAGGGAGGGGAGCGGGCGCCCGGCACACAGAACAGTGCTCCAGACTAAAAAAAATTCCTAGTAGCCATTGGCTCCTGAACTGAAAAATTTAGGAGCCAAATCAAATTTTAAGTCGCCAAATCGAAACTGAATAAAAATTTTGGTATCGTGACAACGCTACGCCGATCAGATCGGCGTAGGGTTGTTTTGAAACCAAAATTTTGATTCGCTTTCGTCACCATAAAAAAGTATTGTGATACTCAATACCGTGCAAAAAAAAAAAACACCAAAAAAAGCTGCGTGCATTTCGCATTTTATGAAACATTCGGCCCATAATAGAACAGTCCTATGCTATTTTTTGGGGTGACAAGGTGACTAAAAAGGCTATGTAATATGTTTATTTATTTATTGTTTATATATTTTATATGTAAAATTGGGAAAGGGGGGATTTAAACTTAATATTTTAAAGTACTTTCACATTAGCGTTTTTCATTTCCGGCACTGAGTTCCGTCACAGGGGCTCTATACCGGAAAATAACTGATCAGTTTTATCCCCATGCATTCTGAATGGAGAGTAATCCGTTCAGGATGCATCAGGATGTCTTCAGTTCAGTTATTTTGACTGATCAGGCAAAAGATAAAACCGTAGCATGCTACGGTTTGATCTCCGGCGAAAAAAAATGAAGATTTGCCTGAATGCCGGCTCCGGCATTTTTCCCCATAGGAATGTATTAGTGCTGGATCCGGCATTCAAAATACTGGAATGCACCCGCACTAAATCCGGACCCATTCACATCTATGGGGCTGTGCACATGAGCGGTGATTTTCACACATCACTTGTGCGTTGCGTGAAAATCGCAGCATGCTCTGTTGTGCGTTTTTCGCGCAACGCAGGCCCCATAGAAGTTAATGGGGCTGTGTGAAAATCGCAAGCAAGTGCGATTTTCACGCATGGTTCCTAGGATGAAAGTCTATTCACTGTATTATTTTCCCTTATAACATGGTTATAAGGGAAAATAATAGCATTCTGAATACAGAATGCATAGTAGAAGGTCAATATAATAAACATTGGTGGCGCAGTGCGCCCCCCCATCACCCCAATATAATAAACATTGGTGGCGCAGTGCGCCCCCCCTCAATATAATAAACATTGGTGGCGCAGTGCGCACCCCCATCACCCCAATATAATAAACATTGGTGGCGCAGTGCGCCCCCCCTCAATATAATAAACATTGGTGGCGCAGTGCGCCCCCCCATCACCCCAATATAATAAACATTGGTGGCGCAGTGCGCCCCCCCTCAATATAATAAACATTGGTGGCGCAGTGCGCCCCCCCCCATCACCCCAATATAATAAACATTGGTGGCGCAGTGTGCCCCCCCAACACCCCAGTATAATAAACATTGGTGGCGCAGTGCGCCCCCCCCCTCAATATAATAAACATTGGTGGCGCAGTGGGCAGTGCCAATGAGGGTTAAAAAATAAAAAAATAATTAACTCACCTCCTCCAATTGATCGTCTCCTGTTCTTACTTCTTTCTAGTTTCTTCAGGACGCAGGACCTGTGGTGACATCACTGTGCTCATCACATGATCCATCACCATGGTAATGGGCCATGTGATGAGCTCAGTGACGTCACCACAGGTCCTGAAGAAACTAGAAATAAGTAAGAACAGGAGACCGGCAGCTACCTGATCAACTGGAGGAGGTGAGTTAATTTTCTTTTATTATTTTTAACCCTCATTGGCACTTCCCACTGTGCCACCAACGTTTATTATACTGGGGGGGGGGGGGCACTGTGCCACCAACGTTTCTTATACAAATACAGGAGGCGGGTGCCGGAATCAAATAGCCGGCACCCGACCTTTGTGACAGGGAGCTGCGATCAGCGGCAGTTAACCCCTCAGGTACCGCACCTGAAGGGTTAACTCAACTGCAGCGGATCGCAGCTCCCTGTCACAGAGGTCGGGTGCCGGCTATTTGATTCCGGCACCCGCCTCCTGTATTTGTATTAACAGGTCAGTTTTCTTCATTGGTGGCGCAGTGGCCACAGCCCCTCCCCTCCTCCTCCCGTCTCTTCTTATTGGCAGCGGCGGGGACAGCAGCAGCACAGGGGGGAGGGAGAGACTCCTCCTGCGCTGCTGAGAACGATCATCTCCTGTGCCCGCCGCTGTATTGAGCAGAGCTGCGGCGGCGGGTCCAGTCGCAAATGACATCTGGAGCCCTGCAGAAGAGCCGCATTAAAGTGTGTAAAGAGCCGCATGTGGCTCGCGAGCCGCGGCTTGCCGACCACTGGCTCAGACCTAAGTTAGGCTGTGCAGTTGTGTGCACTTCAGTTCAGTTCAGTTCAGTTCAGTTCCTGGTTGAGGTAAATCCAAACCAGTGCAGATGAGCTCAGGTCAATCCAACGGAGAGTTCAGTTGAATGCAGTTCTCTCATGAGCTTACAAGAAAGCAGCAGCCATGTAGCTGAATATCTGGAGGGAGGCCTCTTCACAGCCTCTCTACTCTGTCCCTGTCGGCTCCACAATCCAGGCTTAAAGGGAACCTGTCATGTGGATATTTGATTATAATCTAACTAATTATATACAATCATTAACTACTAAAAAGTACCTTAGATGTATTCACTTACTGGTGTGACAGATGGTTATCTCATAATATACACACAAAGATGCCGCATGCTAATGAGCTGATTTGAGTCCAGCGTGATGTCATTGAGTCCAGCGTTTATTTAATTCAGAGATATAGCCACTCCCCTGCCCACCTGCTGCTGGTTCCACCTATCGCTCACACCCTGACCTCACACATAATTCCCCTGCACATGTCCAGGATTGATCTTGCATTAGTAAATGAAAAACATTTGAGAAGTATTAAGCATATAGAATATGAGGCTAGATCGCTCTCAGATCATGTCCCGGTATCTCTAGAGCTCATATTGCCTGAAGGTAGGAAAGGGCAGTGTTTCCCTTTAGACTAAATCCATACTGGCTATCTTTATTAGACAATCACGAGCAGATAAAACGTGAGATTATTGGGAGACCAACTATAATTCTGCTAACATTCAATGTGTATGGGATGCGTTTAAGGCCTTTGTAAGGGGTATATTTGTTAGCAATATTTTCCATCTAAAAAAGTGGTAGATGAAGAAAGAGAGGGCCCTTAGAGATGCTGCGCTATCCAGTATAGATATGTTCTCTAGGGAAAGAACACAGGAAAATAGGAGAGCGATGTGCCAGTATCAGGTGCCTCTCTCCCCCCCCCCCATGTGCCAGTATCAGGTGCCAACCCCCCCCCTCCACCCAGGTGCCAGTATCAGGTGCCTCTCTCCCCCCCCCCCCATGTGCCAGTATCAGGTGCCCCCCCCCATGTGCCAGTATCAGGTGTCTCCCCCCATGTGCCAGTATCAAGTGCCCCCCGCTCCCCCCATGGCAGTAACAGTCGGGTATTAAAAAAATATATACACTGCTCAAAAAAATAAAAGGAACACAAAAATAACACATCCTAGATCTGAATTAATTAAATATTCTTCTGAAATACTTTGTTCTTTACATAGTTGAATGTGCTGACAACAAAATCACACAAAAATAAAAGAATGGAAATCAAAATTTTCAACCCATGGAGGTCTGGATTTGGAGTCACACTCAAAATTAAAGTGGAAAAACACACTACAGGCCGATCCAACTTTGATGTAATGTCCTTAAAACAAGTCAAAATGAGGCTCAGTAGTGTGTGTGGCCTCCACGTGCCTGTATGTCCTCCCTACAACACCTGTGCATGCTCCTGATGAGGTGGCGGACGGTCTCCTGAGGGATCTCCTCCCAGACCTGGACTAAAGCATCTGCCAACTCCTGGACAGTCTGTGGTGCAACGTGACGTTGGTGGATAGAGCGAGACATGATGTCCCAGATGTGCTCAATTGGATTCAGGTCTGGGGAACGGGCGGGCCAGTCCATAGCATCAATGCCTTTGTCTTGCAGGAACTGCTGACACACTCCAGCCACATGAGCTCTAGCATTGTCTTGCATTAGGAGGAACCCAGGGCCAACCGCACCAGCATATGGTCTCACCAGGGGTCTGAGGATCTCATCTCGGTACCTAATGGCAGTCAGGCTACCTCTGGCGAACACATGGAGGGCTGTGCAGCCCTCCAAAGAAATGCCACCCCACACCATTACTGACCCAATGCCAAACCGGTCATGCTGGAGGATGTTGCAGGCATCAGAACGTTCTCCACGGCGTCTCCAGACTCTGTCATGTCTGTCACATGTGCTCAGTGTGAACTTTCATCTGTGAAGAGCACAGGGCGCCAGTGGCGAATTTGCCAATCTTGGTGTTCTCTGGCAAATGCCAAACGTCCTGCACGGTGTTGGGCTGTAAGCACAACCCCCACATGTGGACGTCGAGCCCTCATATCACCCTCATGGAGTCTGTTTCTGACCATTTGAGCAGACACATGAACATTTGTGGCCTGCTGGAGGTCATTTTGCAAGGCTCTGGCAGTGCTCCTCCTGTTCCTCCTTTCACAAAGGCGGAGGTAGCGGTCCTGCTGCTGTGTTGTTGCCCTCCTACACGTCTCCCGATGTACTGGCCTGTCTCCTGGTAGCGCCTCCATGCTCTGGACACTACGCTGACAGACACAGCAAACCTTCTTGCCACAGCTCGCATTGATGTGCCATCCTGGATAAGCTGCACTACCTGAGCCACTTGTGTGGGTTGTAGACTCCGTCTCATGCTACCACTAGAGTGAAAGCACCGCCAGCATTCAAAAGTGACCAAAACATCAGCCAGGAAGCATAGGAACTGAGAAGTGATCTGTGGTCACCACCTGCATAACCACTTCTTTATTGGGGGTGTCTTGCTAATTGCCTATAATTTCCACCTGTTGTCTATCCCATTTGCACAACAGCATGTGAAATTGATTGTCAGTCAGTGTTGCTTCCTAAGTGGACAGTTTGATTTCACAGAAGTGTGATTGACTTGGAGTTACATTGTGTTGTTTAAGTGTTCCCTTTATTTTTTTGAGCAGTGTATAAACACTTCTACTTACCTCCATGTCAGCGATGCGATACAGCCTCTTCCTGTGTCCCGCCCTGTATGTCCATATATGGAGTCAGTGCTTATATTCCAGAAAAGGCTACTGCTGGGATTCGAACCCACGACCTTCTGTATCAGAGGCAAAGCATCTAACCACTAGACCATAGGAGACACCTTACTGCTGACTGAAAAAATTTGAGACTTCTACTGTTAAGTGTACATCTATACACATGACAGCTGCTCATTTATAGAGATATAGCAGAGCTGAGTGTGCTGGGACAGCTGTCATATAGAGATATAGCAGTGCTGGGTGTGTTGGGGCAGCTGTCATGTGTATAGCTGTACACTTAGCCAGCTATAACAGTAGAAGTCTCATTTATTTTCAGTTAGTTGTAATGCAGCCTTTATGGTTGTGAGGGTTAATGCTTTGCCTCTGATACACTCAGACTTTGGAGGTCGTGGGTTCGAATCCCAGACACATCAGAAGACTTTAGGAGACAGAAAGATTAGATCATATTAGCGAGCGAGCCTGGTCAGCTGCTGTGAAGGGGCCCTGAACAGTTAAGACATCGATAGAACTTGAAAATAAACTGTCACACACGCTGCCGACGCCGGGCCCCCTTGGCAGCCCGGGCCCCGAAGCAGCTGCTTCCCTGGTAGTTACGCCACTGGCCCTTCCGATGTTAAGCTCCTTTCAAAGATGCTGACCATTAGATTATCCAGAGGCATTTCTTCAATAGTACACCCGGACCAGAACTGATTTATTCCCACTAAGGGCACTCATCCTAACCTTCATCGTCTTTTTGCTCACCTACAGTCTCCCTCCCGTCACTGGATGCTTCTAAGGCGTTTGACCGGGTAGAGTGGGAATTTCTTTGGAAAGTGATGGAAAAGATGGGATTTGGACCCAGATTTATAACTATGGTTAGGCTTCTGTACAATTCTCCTTGTGCTAGATAGAGATGGCCTCGTGGTTCGCCCGGCGGTCGTTTCACGGTGAACTTTGCTCGTTCGCGATTCACCAAACATGCAAACATATGGCGATGTTCGCATGCACCATATTCTTTTGCATTGCGCCGAACTTTGACCCATGACACATCCATCAGGTGGTACAGGACAGCCAATTGAGACGTTTCAGCACATGGACACACTCCCTACCTTATAAATAAACCTGATCTGGCCGCCATTTTACATTCAGTGTTTTGCCAGTGTAGGGAGAGGTTGCTGTGTGGAGCAGGGACAGGCTGTTAGGGACACCAAACGCTAGCTAATAGGGCCACAAAAGTCCTTCTAAGGACAGGTATAGGTGCGCTATCGATAGGTGGGATATAGGCCTGCGATACACCGGCTTCCACAAAATACTGATTGAGGCAGGGGTGCGATATACCTTCTTCCACAAATACTGTTCTTCTCTACGGACTTTGTCACAGGGTCATTTTGAAAATGACAGGCAGAGGAAGAGGCAGCCATTCCGCAGGGGTGGTAGGGGTCAGGCAGGTGCACCAGGCCGGAGGCTAAGTGGGAAGTTGGAGAAGGTGCGTGCGATTACGTCAAAGGACGCACCAGAGTTGGTTGAGTGGATCACTCAGCCTTCCGCTTCTGCCCCCTCCTCATCCTCTGTATCTGCACCCTCCTCACTCTCTGTTGTGTGCACCCCCATAGACACCACCACCACCATAGCCCCTCCACTCGAGTCAGAGGAATTATTTTCCCATCCATTCCCAGTCCTTACCGATGTGCAGCCATTCTTGATATCAGATAATTAAGAGGAGGTAGCAACGGCCACCACCCAGCGGCCTGACGACAGTACCCAGATCAGCCCAAGGAGGGTGGTCCCCGCTGTTGCTGCCTACTCCGAGACCTCTAATGTCAGTGGTGGTGAAGGTGACGATGATGACGTGTCGATGGACGTCACTCTGCAGCAGGACAGGTTCTGGGGACCTTGATTTCTTTTCACCGTGCCAGTGGCTGCTCATGCACAACGCATGCAGACTTCTGCGGCCATTTGATGAGATCACCAAACTGGTCAGTCGCAGCCAGGGCGCCATCAGTGACATCGTACCTTACGCCTTCTTTCTGAAGCGTGCATTGCATAGTGTCATTGATCAAGACGTTGAGGAGCAGGAGCTGGAAGATGAGGAAGTCGCAATGCTGGATGAATTCCTAAGGGGGCTACTCCATCTGAGACAAGTCAGCAGGAGTCTGAAGAGGAGTCAGAGGAGGATGATGGCTGGGGGGAGGAGGAGGAGCAAGAAGAGCAGGCTTTGAGGGGGACTTTAAACTTTTCTGGGATCCCTGGTGTTGTCCGTGGCTGGAGGGAGGAGACAGAGGATGACATTCTCCTGGACGATGAGCAGGAGCCAAGGCGCTCCACCGCTTCCAATTTAGTGCAAATGGGGGCCTTCATGCTCCAGTGTTTGAAGAGGGACCCCCGTATACAAAGCATAAAGGGCAAGGACCAGTATTGGGTGGCAACGTACTTAGACCCTCGGTACAAACACAAAATGGCAGACATGTTATCAGCATCACAGAGGACTGTCAGAATGCAGAATTTCCAGGCCTTGCTGCGAGAGATGCTGCTTTCTGCTGTTGCGGGCGCTGGCAGAGGAATTTCTACCCACAGAGGAACAATTGCAGGTACCAATCCTACCGCGCATGCAAGAAGAGGGCGGTTTGAAGATGTGTTGGTCACTTCGGATATGAGATCATTCTTGCAACCAACCCATCGACAGCCGCCCTCCGGATCCAGCCTCAGGGAAAGTCTAGACTGACAGGTGTCCGACTACATCGGGTTAACGGCCGATATGGACGCTCTGAGAAGCGAAGAACCCCTGGACTACTGGGTGTGCAGGCTTGACCTGTGGCCAGAGCTGGCACAATTTGCCATGAAACTCTTGGCTTGCCCCTCGTTGAGTGTCCTATCCGAAAGGACGTTCAGCGCAGCAGGGGGGATCGTGACGGATAAGTGCACTCGACCAGCTCACAACAGTGTGGCCTACCACACATTTCTTAAAATGAATGAGGCATGGATCTCGGACAGGGGCGGGCTGGGACGGGGGGCAGAGAGGCAATTGCCCCCCAGGCCGCCCTAAAAAAACGTCCGCCTTTAACAAATAATTATTATATATATTTTTTTAATTCCTCAGGGCCGCACCAATCACCACAGGCGGCGCGGCCCTGGATGTAATTGCGGCGGTGGTGGCGGCGGGCAGTAGGAGATGAGCGCTTCCATTGTGGAAGCGCTCATCTCCATATTCATCTGTATCGCCGTCCTCAGGACAGTGATACAGATACCTGTGCTGTGGGGCAGGGGAGGGAGAGGCGTCTCCCTCCCCTGTTCTTCTGATAGGCCGCAGGCACTAATGCCTGCCACCTATCAGATGATGTCATCGCGCCGCCTGAGTCGGGCAGCACACAGCGCGGGACACAGGCCGGAGGAGGCCTGCATCGCATCGCTGCTGATGGAGGTAAGTATTTTATTTATTTTTTTCTTTGCGGGGGGAGCTGACACTATTGGGGGAGCTGGCACTATGGGGGAGCTGGCACTATGGGGGGCTGGCCCTATGGGGGGGCTGGAACTATGGGGGGGCTGGAACTATGGGGGGAGCTGGCACTATGGGGGGGGGCTGGCACTATGGGGGGCTGGAACTATGGGGGGAGCTGGCACTATGGGGGGGCATGCACTATGGGGGGAGCTGGCACTATGGGGGGAGCTGGCACTATGGGGGGCTAGCACTATGGGGGGAGCTAGCATTTCTTACAGCCCCATTTTTTGGGGGTTTGCATTTATTTCTTGCCCATTTTTTTTGGGGGGGGGGGGCATTTCTTACTGGCACATTATGGGGGGGGGGGCGCACCATGGGGGAAAGGAGCACTATGGGGGTATCTGGGGGCTCTAAAGGGGCTTTTTATTATTATTGGCACATTATGGGGGGCACTATAGGGGAGAGTGGCACTATGGGGCATCTGGTGTCACTATAGAGGCATTATTTGGGGGCACTATGGGGAAGTTGGGGCTCTAAATGGGCCTTTTTTATTGGCACATTATGGGGGGCGCTATAGGGGAGAGCGGCATTATGGGGCACTATGGGGGAGTGGAGCACTATTGGGGCATATGGTGGCACTAAGAAGGGGCATTTTTAACTGGCATATTACGGGTAGAGATGGCCTTGCGGTTCATCCGACGGTCGGAAATTTGCGTGTTCGCGATTCGCCAAACATGCAAACATATGGAGAAATTCGCGCCCGCCATATTCTTTTACATTGTGAAGAACTTTGACCCATGACGCATCCATCAGGTGGTACAGGACAGCCAATGGAGACGTTTCAGCACATGGACACACCCCCTACATTATAAATAATCCCGATCTGGCCGCCATTTTACATTCAGTCTTTTGCCAGTTTAGGGAGAGGTTGCTGTGTGGAGCAGGGACAGGCTGTTAGGGACACCAATCGCTGGCTAATAGGGCCACAAAAGTCCTTTTAAGGACTGGTATAGGTGTGCTATCGATAGGTGTGATACACAGAGGGGTGCGATATACTTATAATATACTTTCATAATGAGTCAAAAACACATAGATCTATATAGTGATCACCTGGAAGTCAGGGGCCTCGGGGCTAGGGGCTTACTAGGGCCATTTTTATATAGGGTAAGGTTCCGGACGGGGTCGCTCTTATCAGGGCGGGTGGTCTGTGGTAAGGCTATCAGGGCCAGAATAGCCCCCCCTGTAGGGCAATATCAGGGACAGTTCTTTGCCCCCCCTGTCCTTCAATACCACATCATCATCTAGCCCAGGGATGGAGGGTTTTTGCTTTCCCTCCGGGATTCATCGATGTGCACTGGAACCCCCGGATTGTGGTAAGACATATGGGTTCTGATTTGGTGCCGCCGACCACATCTATGCTTTTTGCTTAAAGGGTTTCTGTCACCCCACAAAACTAATTTTTTTTTTTTTTGGATAGTTAGATTCCTTATAGGGCGATATAGGAGAATATAATAGTCTTACTTACTTTCATGCGGCCGATTCTTTATAAAACGAAGTTTTATAATATGTAAATGAGAGCTCTACCAGCAAGTAGGGCGTCTACTTGCTGGTAGCTGCTGCAGAAATCCGCCCCCTCGCCGTGTTGATTGACACGGCCAGCCGTGATCTCCTCCTCCGGCCGGCCCTGTCAGTAATTCAAAAATCGCGCGCCTCTGATCATTTGGCGCAGGCGCTCTGAGATGAGGAGGCTCGTATCCTCAGCACTCCCTCAGTGCGCCTGCGCCGATGACGTCTTCTCTTTCGGTGATGTCATCGGCGCAGGTGCACTGAGGAGACGAGCCTCCTCATCTCAGAGCGCCTGCGCCAAATGACCAGAGGCGCGCGATTTTTGAATTACTGACAGGGCCGGCTGGAGGAGGAGATCCCGGCTGGCCCTGTCAATCAACACGGCGAGGGGGCGGATTGCTGCTGCGGCTACCAGCAAGTAGACGCCCTACTTGCTGGTAGAGCCCTCATTTACATATTATACAACTTAGTTTTATAAAGAATCGGCCGCATGAAAGTAAGTAAGAGCATTATATTCTCCTATATCGCCCTATAAGCAATCTAACTATCCAAAAAAAAAATAATGAGTTTTGTGGGGTGACAGAAACCCTTTAAAGGGGTTCTGCACTTTGTTTTAACTGATGATCTATCCTCTGGATAGATCATCAGCATCTAAATCGGCGGCGTCCGACACCCGGGACCCCCGCCGATCAGCTGTTTGAGAAGGCAGCGGCGCTCCAACAGCGGCGCAGCCTTCTCGCTGTTTACCGCTGGCCCAGTGACGTCACGACTAGTATCAACTAGCGTGGGCGGGGCTAAGCTCTGTTCACTTGAATGGAGCTTAGCCCCGCCCATGCTAGTTGATACTAGTTGTGACGTCACTGGGCCTGCGGTAAACAGTGAGAAGGCTGCGCCGCTGTTGGAGCGCCGCTGCCTTCTCAAGCAGCTGATCGGCGGGGGTCCTGGGTGTCGGACGCCGCCAATCAGATGCTGATAATCTATCCAGAGGAAAGATCATCAGTTAAAACAAAGTGCAGAACCCCTTTAACTTTCATAATTTAATTTATTTTCATTTTGAGGGCTATCTTTTCCATTCACACGTCCGCAAAATGGGTCCGCATCCGTTCCGCAATTTTGTGTTCAATGGGGCCGGAATGTGCTGTCCGCATTCGCATTTGCGGATCCGCACTTCCGCATCCGTGCTTCCGTTTCTGCCAAAAAATAGAACATGTCCTATTCTTGTCCGCAGACAAGATTAGGCATTTTCTATTATAGTGCCGGCGATGTGCCGTCCACAAATTGCAGAATGCACATCGCCGGTGTCCGTGTTTTGCGGATCCGCAAAACACTTACGGACGTGTGAATGGACCCTCATAGTAACATTATTAAAGGTTACGTTTTATCTTCATGTATATTCTAATGGATTGCCTTCCTTGTACAATGTTATAATATACTTTCTATGTTAGACAGTATATTATAGTGCAGTTGTGTGCGGCCGTTGTGTGCGGTTCTGCTGCGATACTGCAGGTATATAGAGGGACAAACGTTATTGGAACAAATAATTTCTACTGGTGTGATATACCAGTCGCCCCCCAAAAAAGCGGGGTGTTATATACCAATATACTTTCTTTATAGTGCATTTGGGTACTGTATAGTGCATTTGCGCATGCGCGTACGCGAAAAATATATTGCCGATATTTCGCATTGAGAAAAATAATAAATGGAGATCGCAAATTGGAATAATCCATCTGGTGTCACTGTCCGTGTTGTGGGACTATTTGTGCTCTTCTAGTAATTATTTCTTGGCTGCAAATATGAGCAGAAGGTTTTTCAGGTTCGCCTGCCATTAAAATGAATGGGACCCGCCACGAACTTGCGGTTCACGAACATTTGATCACGTTCGCGCACCGTCCCGGCAGATGTTCGTCCATCACTTATTATGGGGGACACTATGGGGAAGGGGGAGAGGAGCACTATGAGGGCATTTACTGGGGCACTATATAGGGGTATTTTATACTGGCATACATTATGGGGACATTACGGGCACTAAGCGGGGGTATTTCATGTACTGTCATATTATAGGGAGAATTATTACTACTAGGAAGAAATATGGGCACTATAGGGGCATTATTACTACTAAGTGTGCTCTGGCAGAGAATTATTTCTATTGGTGGGATTTTGGGGAGCACTGTTACTTTGGGGGCACCCTGGCACAGTATCAGCTTAGCACAATTATTTTTCGGGGACATTATCTTTATACTATCAGTGTCTGGGCGCAGTTATTTTTTAGAGCACTGTGTGCCAATAATTGTTGAAGGGGGCACTATCTGTGTGGTAGTAGTATTTCCAGGGGGACTGTTTCTGCAGTATAGTATTGGGGGGCACAGCGGGCACAGTATTGGAGGCACTATCTGTGTGGTAGTAGTATTTCCAGGGGGACTGTTTCTGCAGTACAGTATTGGGGGCACAGCGGGCACAGTATTAGGGGCACTATCTGTGTGGTAGTAATATTTCCAGGGGGACTGTTTCTGCAGTACAGTATTGGGGGCACAGCGGGCACAGTATTGGGGGCACTATCTGTGTGGTAGTAGTATTTCCAGGGGGACTGTTTCTGCAGTACAGTATTGGGGGCACAGCGGGCACAGTATTGGAGGCACTATCTGTGTGGTAGAAGTATTTCCAGGGGGACTGTTTCTGCAGAATAGTATTGGGGGCACAACGGGCACAGTATTGGGGGCACTATCTGTGTGGTAGTAGTATTTCCAGGGGGACTGTTTCTGCAGAATAGTATTGGGGGCACAGCTGGCACAGTATTGGGGCACTATCTGTGTGGTAGAAGTATTTCCAGGGGGACTGTTTCTGCAGTACAGTATTGGGGGCACAGCGGGCACAGTATTGGAGGCACTATCTGTGTGGTAGTAGTATTTCCAGGGGGACTGTTTCTGCAGTACAGTATTGGGGGCACAGCGGGCACAGTATTGGGGGCACTATCTGTGTGGTAGTAGTATTTCCAGGGGGACTGTTTCTGCAGTACAGTATTGGGGGCACAGCGGGCACAGTATTGGGGGCACTATCTGTGTGGTAGTAGTATTTCCAGGGGGACTGTTTCTGCAGTACAGTATTGGGGGCACAGCTGGCACAGTATTGGGGCACTATCTGTGTGGTAGAAGTATTTCCAGGGGGACTGTTTCTGCAGTACAGTATTGGGGGCACAGCGGGCACAGTATTGGAGGCACTATCTGTGTGGTAGTAGTATTTCCAGGGGGACTGTTTCTGCAGTACAGTATTGGGGGCACAGCGGGCACAGTATTGGGGGCACTATCTGTGTGGTAGTAGTATTTCCAGGGGGACTGTTTCTGCAGTACAGTATTGGGGGCACAGCGGGCACAGTATTGGAGGCACTATCTGTGTGGTAGAAGTATTTCCAGGGGGACTGTTTCTGCAGTATAGTATTGGGGGCACAGCTGGCACAGTATTGGGGCACTATCTGTGTGGTAGTAGTATTTCCAGGGGGACTGTTTCTGCAGTACAGTATTGGGGGCACAGCGGGCACAGTATTGGGGGCACTATCTGTGTGGTAGTAGTATTTCCAGGGGGACTGTTTCTGCAGTACAGTATTGGGGGCACAGCGGGCACAGTATTGGAGGCACTATCTGTGTGGTAGTAGTATTTCCAGGGGGACTGTTTCTGCAGTACAGTATTGGGGGCACAGCTGGCACAGTATTGGGGCACTATCTGTGTGGTAGAAGTATTTCCAGGGGGACTGTTTCTGCAGTACAGTATTGGGGGCACAGCGGGCACAGTATTGGAGGCACTATCTGTGTGGTAGAAGTATTTCCAGGGGGACTGTTTCTGCAGTACAGTATTGGGGGCACAGCGGGCACAGTATTGGGGGCACTATCTGTGTGGTAGTAGTATTTCCAGGGGGACTGTTTCTGCAGTACAGTATTGGGGGCACAGCGGGCACAGTATTGGAGGCACTATCTGTGTGGTAGAAGTATTTCCAGGGGGACTGTTTCTGCAGTATAGTATTGGGGGCACAGCTGGCACAGTATTGGGGCACTATCTGTGTGGTAGTAGTATTTCCAGGGGGACTGTTTCTGCAGTACAGTATTGGGGGCACAGCGGGCACAGTATTGGGGGCACTATCTGTGTGGTAGTAGTATTTCCAGGGGGACTGTTTCTGCAGTACAGTATTGGGGGCACAGCGGGCACAGTATTGGAGGCACTATCTGTGTGGTAGTAGTATTTCCAGGGGGACTGTTTCTGCAGTACAGTATTGGGGGCACAGCTGGCACAGTATTGGGGCACTATCTGTGTGGTAGAAGTATTTCCAGGGGGACTGTTTCTGCAGTACAGTATTGGGGGCACAGCGGGCACAGTATTGGAGGCACTATCTGTGTGGTAGTAGTATTTCCAGGGGGACTGTTTCTGCAGTACAGTATTGGGGGCACAGCGGGCACAGTATTGGGGGCACTATCTGTGTGGTAGTAGTATTTCCAGGGGGACTGTTTCTGCAGTACAGTATTGGGGGCACAGCGGGCACAGTATTGGAGGCACTATCTGTGTGGTAGAAGTATTTCCAGGGGGACTGTTTCTGCAGTATAGTATTGGGGGCACAGCTGGCACAGTATTGGGGCACTATCTGTGTGGTAGTAGTATTTCCAGGGGGACTGTTTCTGCAGTACAGTATTGGGGGCACAGCGGGCACAGTATTGGGGGCACTATCTGTGTGGTAGTAGTATTTCCAGGGGGACTGTTTCTGCAGTACAGTATTGGGGGCACAGCGGGCACAGTATTGGAGGCACTATCTGTGTGGTAGAAGTATTTCCAGGGGGACTGTTTCTGCAGTACAGTATTGGGGGCACAGCGGGCACAGTATTGGAGGCACTATCTGTGTGGTAGAAGTATTTCCAGGGGGACTGTTTCTGCAGTATAGTATTGGGGGCACAGCGGGCACAGTATTGGGGGCACTATCTGTGTGGTAGTAGTATTTCCAGGGGGACTGTTTCTGCAGTATAGTATTGGGGGCACAGCTGGCACAGTATTGGGGCACTATCTGTGTGGTAGTAGTATTTCCAGGGGGACTGTTTCTGCAGTACAGTATTGGGGGCACAGCGGGCACAGTATTGGAGGCACTATCTGTGTGGTAGTAGTATTTCCAGGGGGACTGTTTCTGCAGTATAGTATTGGGGGCACAGCTGGCACAGTATTGGGGCACTATCTGTGTGGTAGTAGTATTTCCAGGGGGACTGTTTCTGCAGTATAGTATTGGGGGCACAGCAGGCACAGTATTGGGGGCACTATCTGTGGGGTAGTAGTATTTCCAGGGGGACTGTTTCTGCAGTATAGTATTGGGGGCACAGCGGGCACAGTATTGGGGGCACTATCTGTTTGGTGGTAGTATTTCCAGGGGGACTGTTTCTGCAGTATAGTATTGGGGGGCACAGCGGGCACAGTATTGGGGGCACTATCTGTGTGGTAGCAGTATTTCCAGGGGGACTGTTTCTGCAGTATAGTATTGGGGGGCACAGCGGGCACAGTATTGGGGGCACTATCTGTGTGGTAGCAGTATTTCCAGGTGGACTGTTTCTGCAGTATAGTATTGGGGGCACAGCTGGCACAGTATTGGGGGCACTATCTGTGTGGTAGTAGTATTTCCAGGGGGACTGTTTCTGCAGTATAGTATTGGGGGGCACAGCTGGCACAGTATTGGGGGCACTATCTGTGGGGTAGTAGTATTTCCAGGGGGACTGTTTCTGCAGTATAGTATTGGGGGGCACAGCGGGCACAGTATTGGGGGCACTATCTGTGTGGTAGCAGTATTTCCAGGGGGACTGTTTCTGCAGTATAGTATTGGGGGCACAGCGGGCACAGTATTGGGGGCACTATCTGTGTGGTAGCAGTATTTCCAGGGGGACTGTTTCTGCAGTATAGTATTGGGGGCACAGCTGGCACAGTATTGGGGGCACTATCTGTGTGGTAGTAGTATTTCCAGGGGGACTGTTTCTGCAGTATAGTATTGGGGGGCACAGCTGGCACAGTATTGGGGGCACTATCTGTGTGGTAGTAGTATTTCCAGGGGGACTGTTTCTGCAGTATAGTATTGGGGGGCACAGCGGGCACAGTATTGGGGGCACTATCTGTGTGGTAGCAGTATTTCCAGGGGGACTGTTTCTGCAGTATAGTATTGGGGGCACAGCGGGCACAGTATTGGGGGCACTATCAGAAGATGTGAAGATGATGGAAATGTGGGAAACTAATGTCTGTTTCTCAATCTCTGCAGAGACGGGAGATGGCTGAAGAATCATCATGGCGGTCTGGTCAGAATGGAGAAGATAAAGAAAGAGAACGTCTACATCAAAGGTGACATCACTGGATGTAAGAGGTAGGGGGCGCTATGTAGGAGAGGAGATGCTCCGGCTCCCCCCCCCCCTCCCTTCCTGCCATTTGCAGAAGGAGGTTTCAGAGCTGGGTGAGGACGGCCAAAGGGGGCAGCAGGCCACGGGCGGGTGGCAGATGGTGGGGGGGAATCACAGGCCTTGAGACTGATCGGAGGAGCTTCCTGGCTGTAGCTTGTTGTATAAGCAGGCAGTGCAGCCAGGACGGACCTCCCCCTCTCCGTATGATGTGTAGACAGGCCTCAACTATAGAATGTCAGCTGTACAGTGTGTGTTGGGAGTGGCCTATTATATGTAGGAGGGGCTTTTAATAATGGGCGGGGCTAGAAATGGGCCACTTGACTGGATTTGCCCCCCAGGACTAAGGCTGCCAGCCCTCCCCTGATCTCGGAGGAATTCAACACCTGTGACGACCACGTGTAATTGAATTTCCTCATGCCAGCCCACACATATCAGCCAGAACCCAGAACAAAGAATGGTCCCTGTCATATGCCAATACAGCGGCATAAAAGGCCTTTTCTGTCAGGTGAATGTCTAATTTTTGGGGCCTGTACTCCAGTGGCCTACAGTAAAATTGTTATCCATTGACCGTCTAATCTACCTCCAGCCACATAATCACTTTATGTTTTCTGTCAGGTGAATGCGTAATGTTTGGGGCCTGTACTCCCGTGGCCTAAAATAAAAAATTTCTAGGCTCCAGCAGGGCACATTTTTGAGAGTTTCCCTTTAAGATGCATAAAAATGACCCCTGATTAAAATACATATTTTTTGTGGGAATTTTTGCCATTGACCCCCCTCTGGTATGTCACTGTCCATGTTGTGGGACTATTTGTGCACTTCTAGTAAGTATTTGGTGGCTGCAAATATGACCTGAAAGTTTTCAGGTTCACCTGCCATTAAAGTGAACGGGGCCCGCCGAGAACACGCGGTTCGCAAACATTTGATCGCGAACGCACGTTTACGAAACGTCCCGGCCGATGTTCGTCCATCACTAGTGCTAGATTGAATCTCAATGGTAGCTTGATCCCTCACTTTACAGTGTCCAGAGGTACTCATCAAGGGTGTCCATTGTCACCTTTATTGTTTGACATCTATATAGAACCTCTAACACTTAGTATTAGGCAAGATACAACTATCGAGGGCTTTGAAGTGTTGGGACCTCAGGACCGAGTCTTCTTATAAGCAGATGACTTTTATTTTATATAAATCTTACTAACATAACCTCCCGAGAGTCATTCACATAGTTAATTCCTTTGCGGGGGTTTCTGGCCCAGATATTAATACTCTTATGCTATTGGATAAATTTGAACAACTGAGCGAGGGGTCTCTAAATAAGTTAAAAGTTGTTGAATCTTTGGAATACCTTGGTCTGAGGAGATCAGCTAAGATTGAGGATTATACTCAGCTTAATCTTATACCTACAATAGGTAAATTGAGGTAAAAAATTTCCATATAGCTACAATTACCATTGTCTACAGCAGACAGAATATCTTTGATTAAGATGGTGATTTTGCCTCAACTTCTTAATATCCTTAGGAATTCCCCAACTTAAAATAAGTTTTTTAAACTTCTCGAGAGAATGATGAATGATCTACTTTGGGGAAGAAAACGAGTGAGGCTAAAATTGGAACATTTTTATAAACCGTTGGAACAGGGAGGGTTGAGTCTTACCTATTTCAAGGGTTATTTTATAGCGGGGCAATTATGGCTATTTTGTAATTGGGAGAAAAGTCCCTTGTGTAAGTACCCGGTGGACCGATCTCCTTTTGATAATATATTTACGTTACTGGAATCAGGTCGGTTAATTAATATTGAACGAGGATATGGTTTAACTGGAAAGTTATTTTCTACATCTTGGACTACTATTAGAAGATGGATGGGGATTCAGGGTTCTCTTCCGTGCACTCCTCTTAGGGTCCATTCACACGTCTGTAGTGCATTGCGGATCCTCAATACTCCCGGCCGGCACCCCCATAGAAATGCCTATTCTTGTCCGCAATTGCAGACAAGAATAGGACATGTTTTATTTTTTTCCGGAGCAGCGGACCGGAAGATCGGCGGCGTGCTCCGGAAATGCCGATGCGGACAGCACACTGGTTTTTATAACCTGCCAATCACTTACTTAAGGTGCCCAAGGGGAGGTCCGTTAATACAGGGTGCCCGTCCGCACCCCTCGCCGTCCGGTGCCCAGCGCCGCCTTCCGTCTTCATCGCCGCCTTCCCTGTCTTCAGCGCCGCCTTCTACAGCTCAGCGCCGCCTCCGCAATCCTCCCCGTCCCTCTGCCAGATCCCGCGCCTGCGCACTGAGCTCAGCCAATCTGCAGGTCATATTAGGGTTGAGCGAAGTGCGCATCAGGCCAGCGCATGCGCACTTCGCTCAATGAAGCCGCTGCCAGGAGTCCGCACGGGCGCATCAGGCCGAGCCTAGTGCACAGGCGCAGGATCTGGCAAAGGGACGGGAGGATTGCCGAGGCGGCGCTGAAGACAGGGAAGGCGGCGATGAAGACGGAAGGTGGCGCTGGGCACCGGACGGCGAGGGGTGCGGACGGGCACCCTGTATTAACGGACCTCCCCTTGGGCACCTTAAGTAAGTGATTGGCAGGTTATAAAAACCTGTTTTTTGGACAAATAGAGCCACAGTGAGGTTTAATAAGGCCAGCTTAGGATTCTTCTTATTAGTCCGGACATGAGGATATCTTTAGGTTATAGGGGTAAAATCTGATGACAGAATCCCTTTAAGTATAATTTTTTTTTACAGGAGGTTGAAAAGCTATTCGGTGATGAGTTTTGGGAAAAAAATATAATTATTTATTTATCACAGGTAGTAAAGAATGGAGAGGTATTGCCCCTTGCGAGCTTATCACCAGGGCCAGCGCCACCTGTAAGGCGACCTAGGCAGCCGCCTAGGGCGCAATTTAGCAGGGGGCGCCGGCCCCGTGCAGTTTAAAAAAAAAAGCATTGGTTAAGTGGCGGCCGGGCCGGTCCTGCCGCAAGTTTATTTTTAAAGTACCGTGGCGGACGCTCCCCCGCACCGGGCGGCTGCCACACTGCCCGGGCTGGCGCGTCTATGAAGAGAGGGACAGACAGGAGGGAAGCGCCTCTAATGTAGCGTGGCCGAGCTCTGTTCGGTCCGCGGTACAGGAGCTTTTGTTTGCTGTACCCGGCCGGACTGACAGGAAGTGCTCACTTAGTGTGCACTTCCTTTCAGTCCGGCCGGGTACAGGAAACAAATGCTCCTGTACCGAGGACCGAACAGAGCTCAGCCACGCTACACTAGAGGTGGGGGGAAGGAAATGAGAGTGACAAGGGAGTGGGGGGGGGATGAGAGTGACAAGGAATGGGGGGAATGAGAGTGACAAGGGGGGGGAATGAGAGTGACAAGGGATGGGGGGGAATGAGAGTGACAAGGGAGGGAGGGGGGAGAAGAGAGTGACAAGAGAGGGAGGGGGGAGAAGAGAGTGACAAGGGAGGGGGGAGAAGAGTGTGACAAGGGAGGGGGGAGAAGAGAGTGACAAGGGAGGGAAGGGGGGGAGAAGAAAGTGACAAGGGAGGGGGGGAGAAGAGAGTGAAAAGGTAGGGGGGGGAGAAGAGAGTGACAAAAGAGGGGGGGGGTAACGGCATACAAGGGAATGCTCCAAACTCCGAACGGAACCTCACGAATAGCTGCTAGCAGACGAATAGGAAACGCACCCAAGCGGCTTACACTCCTAGCAATCAGTCTCTAACAGCATACAGTGAATCCCCCCAAGAACGAGATCAGGCTCCGTGTTGAGGGTAAAGCAGTGGACAGCTAGAGCTGTGTGTTTATTGTTCTTATATAACACTGTTACACACTAGTACCACCCACAGGGTTTTGTAAAAACAACCAATAAACACGTACAATACAGTAAAACACTCCCACACAAAATCCTCCCCTCTGCCTGTGATACAATTACCTTACACAATGGGTTGATGTAATTATCACAGGCAGGAGAATACACAATGTCTTCTGACCTGGAGACAACCGAGGAGTAATTCAATTATCTCTCAGGACAAAGAAATCGCCAATACACACGTGGAGACAATAGGACAGACATCACTACTCAAATATACAATGTCTCAACCATTACAGTAAACATAGACATTTAACATATTCAAAAATGGCACGAATTAGACCAGGGGTTCAAAAGTTAGTAAAAGTCCTTTGGCTTTTCTGCCCAAAACTAGTTTTTACAGAGTTAGGCTGTGTGAGATAATTGGCTTAACTGGGTGTGGTAAGCCAACTAGGTACAGAAAATACCTCTATTCACAACAGCAAAACTACACAAAAATACATAACTCCTATCAAACTGAACAGAACCCCCACATTCAACTTATCCCCAGATGGCTTGGACCTGAGCGCTCAATATATCCAAACAGCGCTCAGATGCCACAAACACAGTCAAATCGCCATGGGGTTTAAGTTTAGCATGGGCTGATGAGAGGGCCCATAATCCTGGGGCAAGAGGCTGGCAACCAGGCTTCTCCACCACCCAGTGGCGAGGTTGGTTTCGCCACATTTCTCCCCTTTTCCAAACAGACTAACAGGGTATCTGACCTTCTGCCGGTCAGTGCCCTTGTTCGTCCAGCAGCCCACCCACAAAATAGAAACAGCAGTACAGCCCACCCACAATAAATGGTTACTACACCTGAGCAAGGGATAAACTTGTCCTCCATGTCCATGTGCCTCACTACGGCTGTGTGGGGGACTAGTAGACTGCCTTGGTGGGTTGCTGAGTGGGCAGAGATCAGCGGTACTTTGCCCTGGTGCCAGCGCTACCACGGAAGAAGCCTGGTTGTAGCCTGGTTGTTGGAGGGGGAGACCGACTGTCTCCCCTTTAGATAAACCACCATGCTGCTGTGGGGGGAGACCGACTGTCTCCCCTTTGGCTAAACAACCCCGTTGCTGGGGGACAGGACCGACTGTCCCTACCCCCTGTGCTGTGAGTGCAGAGACCACGGTCCCATCTGCACGGTTGTGGGGCTTACTGTCTCCCCCTGGTACGTTAAGCTGCCGCTGGGGAATGGAGACTGGGCTCCCAATTCCCAACAAATCCTTCTGTGGCTGTGGGATGGATACTGGGTTCCCAATTCCCAACAACTCAATCTGCTGCTGGGGGACAGGACCGACTGTCTCTGCCCCCCGTAACTCAGCCTGCCGCTGGGAGATGGAGATTGGGCTCCCAATTCCCAATAAATCACATTGCCGCTGGGGAGAGGGGGTAGCAAGCTCCTCTCCCATACATACTTCCAGCCTCTGGGGAGGGAGACCGACTGTCTCCACTCCCAATACAGTGACCTGCTGCTGGGGAAAGGAGACTGGGCTCTCTATTCCCTGTAGGACACTCTGCCGCTGAGGGACAGGACCGACGTTACTTTGTAGCTTGCCACCAATTGTAACGGCATACAAGGGAATGCTCCAAACTCCCGAATGGAACCTCACGAATAGCTGCTAGCAGACGAATAGGAAACGCACCCAAGCGGCTTACACTCCTAGCAATCAGTCTCTAACAGCATACAGTGAATCACCCCCAAGAACGAGACGAGGCTCCGTGTTGAGGGTAAAGCAGTGGACAGCTAGAGCTGTGTGTTTATTGTTCTTATATAACATTGTTACACACTAGTACCACCCACAGGGTTTTGTAAAAACAACCAATAAACACGTACAATACAGTAAAACACTCCCACACAAAATCCTCCCCTCTGCCTGTGATACAATTACCTTACACAATGGGTTGATGTAATTATCACAGGCAGGAGAATACACAATGTCTTCTGCCCTGGAGACAACCGAGGAGTAATTCAATTATCTCTCAGGACAAAGGGAAATCGCCAATACACACGTGGAGACAATAGGACAGACATCACTACTCAAATATACAATGTCCCAACCATTACAGTAAACATAGACATTTAACATATTCAAAAATGGCACGAATTAGACCAGGGGTTCAAAAGTTAGTAAAAGTCCTTTGTGAACAAAGGGGGGGACAAGGGAGGGATGGGCGGAAGAGAGTGACAAAGGAGGGAGGGGGGACAAGGGAGGGAGGGGGGAAGAGAGTGACAAGGGAGGGAGGGGGGGAGAGAGTGACAAAGGAGGGAGGGGGGACAAGGGAGGGAGGGGGGGAAGAAAGTGACAAGGGAGGGAGGGGGGGAAGAGAGTGACAAGGGAGGGAGGGGGGGAGAAGAGAGTGACAAGGGAGGGAGGGGGGAGAAGAGAGTGACAAGGGAGGGGGGAGAAGAGAGTGACAAGGGAGGGAGGGGGGAGAAGAGAGTGACAAAGGAGGGAGGGGGGAGAAGAGAGTGACACGGGAGGGGGGAGAAGAGAGTGACAAGGGAGGGAGGGGGGAGAAGAGATTGACAAGGGAGGGAGGAGGGAGAAGAGAGTGACAAGGGAGGGAGGGGGAGAAAAGTGACAAGGGAGGGGGGAGAAGAGAGTGACAAGAGAGGGGGGAGAAGAGAGTGACAAGGGAGGGGGGGAGAAGAGAGTGACAAGGGAGGGGGAGAAGAGAGTGACAAGGGAGGGGGGAGAAGAGAGTGACAAGGGAGGGAGGGGGAAGAGGGAGAGTGACAAGGGAGGGGGGGGAAGAGAGCGACAAGGGAGGGAGGGGGGGAGAGAGTGACAAGGGAGGGGGGGGAGAAGAGAGAGACGAGGGAGGAAGGGAGAAGAGAGTGACAAGGGAGGGACGGGGGAGAAGAGAGTGACAAGGTGGTCCCCAGAGCCAGACCAAGAGCCAGACTGCAGCCAGAGACCAGATCATCTTATTGTCCTGGTGGTAAGTAGACAATGCATTATGTTTATTATTTAATTGTTTAGTTATTAATACTACATTGGAAACTAATTTACCTCACATTAAAAGGACACTATAGTCCCAGAACCAGTACAGTTAATGTAGTGGTACTGGTGTCTATAGCCTGTTCCTGCAGAGAACAGACACTGGGCAGTGCTGGTGGTAAAGGACACTATAGTGCCAGGAAAACAAACTCATTTCCCTGGCACTATATAGTTGTTAGGAGTGGGGCACCCTCGTGTCCCCCTCCCACTGGGCTGAAGGGGTTAAAACTCCTTCAGCCACTTACCTTTCTCCAGCGCCGGCACTGGGAACTCTTCTCCCCGATCCTCCTCTCTGCTGCACATGCGCACGCATTCAAAACTATGTTCCGCGTCTTCCCACTCTAATTTTCACAGTGAGAATCGCGGAAGCGCCTCTAGCGGCTGTCAGGGAGACGGCTACAAGAAGCTGGATTAACCCTAAGGGAAACATAGCAGTTCTTTTAATTTAAATGCTGAGAAAAGGGTGGAACATATGTGATGTCATGATATGGGCAGATCATCTGATAAAGGGGGGGGGAGGCAATTTTTATCTTGCCCAGGGCGGCAAAAATCCTTGCACCGGCCCTGCTTATCTTGTTTGGGGAATTTAGAGAATTTAAATTTGTTTAGATATTTTCAGTTGCATACAGCACTGTTAAGGGTAAGAAATGCTTCACTTTTGGATATAGACACCTCTTCACCACTTAATGGTTTGTTTGTAATTGTTGGTCATAAGGTTAAGATATCTCAACTATATAAAATGTTAATTAATGCACTTTTGTATAAGGTTGTTTCACTCGGCCAGAGGGCTTGGGAGTCTGATTGTCCAACGATTATAGCACAGTGTTGGGGAAATATATTTTCTCATTTAAAATTAGTTTCGTATAACTTTAATTACATTTTGATTCAATTTAATATTATGCAAAGAATTTATATTACCCCTATTTGCCTTAAAAAAATGTTGTTTACAAGATTCTTCAAACTGCCCTCGGTGTGATACACTGGAGGCAGATTTTTTGCACATCTTTTGGTTATGTCCAGGTCTGGGATTATACTGGGGTTCAATCCACAACTTTATTTCTCAAAAATTGGAGATAGAGATTCCCTTGTCACCTGAATTCTGGATATTAAGCAACTTTTTCAAGTTAAATTGCCATAAGCCCTGTAAAATCCGTTGGATAGGATTATTTTTTTGGCCAGACTCTTAATTAATCGGGTGTGGTTCTCTCGAAATAATCCAAGACTTAGAGAATGGTTATTTTTTAGTAAATAAAGTTAAGAGTTATGAGAAAATTTTGTATAACCAAAGGAATTCCACAGAAAAATGGCTTAATATATGGGGAAAGTGGAAATGGTAGGAATTTTTATTCTAACCCCTTATTTTTCTTCCCTCCTCTCCTTCCATCCTTTGGTTGTTTTTTTTTAAGGTTCTTTTTTTTTTATTATCTAGAATTATTGAGATGCTTTGCTAGGGTGGCTTTCTGGGGGTAGATAGGAATAGGAAGAAATGTATTTATGATGTTATTGTTAAACTTTTTGTAATTGCTTAAAATTGATATAATAAAAATATTTAAAAAAAGAAAAGGACCCATTGTTTAAATCATGTTTTTATGTTAAACATATTTTTTTTATTTTTTTTGGTGAGTTTCTAAAATTCTTCATCTATATAAAAAAAAAAAAAATTATGTAATCCTGCAGTTTTCACATTGGCCACTAGGCCTAAAATATGTAAAAGCGGTTATCTCAGATTACATGATAATTATATAGTATATATAGGGTCATTTTGGACGCGGTAATACTAAATATGTGAAGGAAATGTTATTTTTGCAATTTTTTTATGGAATAAAGTGCAATTTTTTCAATGGAATAAAGTGTACTTTTTTAACTTGGAGATTTTTTTTTTTAAATAAAAGATATATTTTTTTTAAACCAATTTCTAGTCCCACAAGAAGACTTCGACATGATCCTTTGATTGCTGATGTAGTACACTGTATTATACTGTCATTTGGATACTGACAGGCAGTCTATCAGGCTGTGTTTCTGGCACAGCTTGATATGCATACATTGCAGAAAGACCCCGGGTCCTTAATTAGGCCCCTGGCTGCAGTGTATAGACATGGGCACCCCTCAATCTCATTCAGCCCCCTCCCTCTACATCACTTACATGCCTAGGGGACATGCCTACGCAGCTAGGGGATTAACCTGCCCTGATCGGCAACTCTGCCAATCTAGGCCACTAGAGCAGGTCCCCAGCTGTCATATGAAGCCCATAAAAAGGCAGCAGCCTAGAACAAAGACTATTAATGACCGTTGTAGAAACATGTATCAGCAGTATTTAAGGGGTTAAAAGGTTGTCTCATCATAAGAACTTATTACCTATAGGTCATCACTAGCTGATCGGTAGGGGTCCGACTGCTGGGACCACCACCAATCATGTGGTCCTAGTGTCTCAGGAGTGATTGAAGCAATGGTTGCACTTGCATTCCGGTGCTCCATTTATTCTCTAGGGGGCTGCTGGAGGTAGCGCAGCGCTGATTGGTGGGAACCAAACATTCCAATCCTTCATCTTATTGAGCTAATGCTAATGCCGTTGATGCATCCAAGGTGCCGGATTACTGGAAACTTCAAACTATTAGATGTTCAGACTTGTACATGTGTAAAACTCAATGCAGATAGATATTTCTAAATATCTGACTATACCAATGATCCTGGAGCCTTGCAGTGGCATCCAGATACTAAAGTGAACCCAGACCAGACCTATTAGTCCTAGTGCAGAGTTTTACCACCCATCGAGGAAGACTTGGTCAGACCCATATTTGCATTTCCAGTCTGCTGCACATTTCACTTTGTTAATGCTCCTTTAGCATATTGTGACATTAAGCAGAAAATGAATCCATCAGAGCGGCCTTTAAACCTTCCTTCTATAATAGTAGTAGTAATCAAAGTACGGATGAGATAAAGCTCTTTCCACACGCTGAAAGGCTTCTTATCAGTCAATGGTTCCAAACTCTAATACTAGTCAGAAGCTGGAATGAGTAGAAACCTGCTCCCCACCCCAACAAGACACATCAAAGTCAGTCTGTTTCTGCATATAAATCTAAATCTTGAAAAAGTTGCACATTAGCAGCTAAAAAATGTCATATTTGTCATACACGCAAAAAATGTTTCCATGATTACAGGGAGTGCAGAATTATTAGGAAAGTTGTATTTTTGAGGATTAATTTTATTATTGAACAACAACCATGTTCTCAATGAACCCAAAAAACTCATTAATATCAAAGCTGAATATTTTTGGAAGTAGTTTTTAGTTTGTTTTTAGTTTTAGCTATTTTAGGGGGATATCTGTGTGTGCAGGTGACTATTACTGTGCATAATTATTAGGCAACTTAACAAAAAACAAATATATACCCATTTCAATTATTTATTTTTACCAGTGAAACCAATATAACATCTCAACATTCACAAATATACATTTCTGGCATTCAAAAACAAAACAAAAACAAATCAGTGACCAATATAGCCACCTTTCTTTGCAAGGACACTCAAAAGCCTGCCATCCATGGATTCTGTCAGTGTTTTGATCTGTTCACCATCAACATTGCGTGCAGCAGCAACCACAGCCTCCCAGACACTGTTCAGAGAGGTGTACTGTTTTCCCTCCTTGTAAATCTCACATTTGATGATGGACCACAGGTTCTCAATGGGGTTCAGATCAGGTGAACAAGGAGGCCATGTCATTAGATTTTCTTCTTTTATACCCTTTCTTGCCAGCCAAGCTGTGGAGTACTTGGACGCGTGTAATGGAGCATTGTCCTGCATGAAAATCATGTTTTTCTTGAAAGATGCAGACTTCTTCCTGTACCACTGCTTGAAGAAGGTGTCTTCCAGAAACTGGCAGTAGGACTGGGAGTTGAGCTTGACTCCATCCTCAACCCGAAAAGGCCCCACAAGCTCATCTTTGATTATACCAGCCCAAACCAGTACTCCACCTCCACCTTGCTGGCGTCTGAGTCGGACTAGAGCTCTCTGCCCTTTACCAATCCAGCCACGGGCCCATCCATCTGGCCCATCAAGACTCACTCTCATTTCATCAGTCCATAAAACCTTAGAAAAATCAGTCTTGAGATATTTCTTGGCCCAGTCTTGACGTTTCAGCTTGTGTGTCTTGTTCAGTGGTGGTCGTCTTTCAGCCTTTCTTACCTTGGCCATGTCTCTGAGTATTGCACACCTTGTGCTTTTGGGCACTCCAGTGATGTTGCAGCTCTGAAATATGGCCAAACTGGTGGCAAGTGGCATCTTGGCAGCTGCACGCTTGACTTTTCTCAGTTCATGGTCAGTTATTTTGCGCCTTGGTTTTTCCACACGCTTCTTGCGACCCTGTTGACTATTTTGAATGAAACGCTTGATTGTTCGATGATCACGCTTCAGAAGCTTTGCAATTTTAAGAGTGCTGCATCCCTCTGCAAGATATCTCACTATTTTTGACTTTTCTGAGCCTGTCAAGTCCTTCTTTTGACCCATTTTGCCAAAGGAAAGGAAGTTGCCTAATAATTATGCACACCTGATATAGGGTGTTGATGTCATTAGACCACACCCCTTCTCATTACAGAGATGCACATCACCTAATATGCTTAATTGGTAGTAGGCTTTCGAGCCTATACAGCTTGGAGTAAGACAACATGCATAAAGAGGATGATGTGGTCAAAATACTCATTTGCCTAATAATTCTGCACTCCCTGTAGATTTGAATATTAGAGCATTGGAGTGGTTCCTGCTCCCTGGAGAGGAGGAAAACGCAGGCTACAGGTAAAAGAAGAGACTTGTAGAAATAGAAAATGTAACAAACAGTAGCTTCAGCCTAACATTATACTTTATGGACTAAGTGGGGACCCCATTGAAGGACCCTAGGTAGGACAAAGTCTTTAACACCCATAGCTTTACTGACTATGCACAAGAACAAAGAAAATTACTCCTACCCATACAATTACCCCAATACTCCTTCCTGATCACTGCACGGGTCACAGAGCATGCCTACAAAACTTTCCCATATGAGTCAATGGGATCAGCTGCTGTCCATTGTGTCTATAGCCCATGTAGCTGCTCTTAAAAAAAACATTTAAAAAAAAATATGCTTTACATAAAAATATGATTTAAACAATAGATCATTTTCTGAAGACACATTCCATTTAAGAACTGTTAAGGACCCCTCTATAGAACATTGTTGTACTTTCTGCCATCTGAAAAGGAGCAATAATCAGGCTACTTATACAAATATAATATATAAAAAGATACTAGACAGTGGCTTCATCACAACATTGGAATGAGTGGGGACCCCATTGCAGGACCTCAAGTAATATAGTTAACAGAAAGAAGGGTTGAAAATCGTTTTCTGCCCCCTAGAAATGAGGAAAAATCTGGTTCAAAATGAAAGAAGAAACTGGTACAAATGTAACAAATAAAAAAAGAATATACTGTCTTCGTCACATTATACTGTATGGTCACAATATTTTAATATATAATAGACAGTAGCTTCATCATGGACTGAGTGAAGACCCCACTGCAGGACCTCAAGTACTAAAATTAACAGGCACCAGGACAGAGGACATAAGACAACATGGAAACTGTGTGGTGGAGAGATCCAGATTCCTGAGGGCATGGGACAATTTGCCCCGTTCTATAGTCTGGCATTGTCTTCAATGTGGCAGAAGATCCATCTATCTTTTCCTGTAGGTTGATACAATAGCCATCAGTCAAAATAAGTAAAGTTTGCTGCCTCATCTGTGGAAAACCACTGTCTGGCCATTAGATAGGACAGCCCCGGGCCCCGTGGGTGGAGCGGCTCCTACACCTACCACTCACTGTTTACATACACCAAGGCTATAGTAGATTACTGGAATTTGGTAGAACTTTAACCGTAAACTGTTCCCTGCATCTACAATACCTGAAAACTATTCTTTACCGATTCCCCTATACACATGCATGCACGGCAGAGTGTGCATGTGTTTTTAATGGAGATGGGGAATAGGCTGCTGCCTCCCTTTATTCACAGGATAATAAAAAGTTTTACAACTTTTGTTTTTAAATTCTTCGCTACTTTAAAAATTTCTGTTTGCTGTCAGTGAATGGAAATGATCTGGCTGAAAACCTGCACATGGCAAATATTTGTCATAGTAGAGCATTTGTAACAATTGCATCCAGTCTCCACAGTCTTCTGTCGGCAGCACGACCACTGGATGAGGAGGACTATGGAGCAGGTACAGATGCCCCCTTGTTTGTCCTTAGGGCCCCTCAGCTGGCTGTGTCCCCTTCTGTGCTGGACATGTAACACGTCGGTGTCCCATTAATCCTCTGATCTTATCAGAATTGACACAGAATCTGGATAGCGAAGCGTTTCGCTGCCGCTTATCTTGCGTTTGTCATTGACCTTTCCCCTGGTGACCCAAGGAGATGTGACTCGTTGGAAGCGATAGTTAGTGCACAGATTAATTTAAAGTCACAACGTGTAACGCAAGGGTCTATGTCACAATGTACCACCCCTTATACACCTCTATAGTGTCACTTATCCTATAGGGTCCTTGCAGTGTCCCATTCATCTCCCTGCATCTTCCATAGGCAGACTGTAGACAATTTATGGCAGCCTGCAGTCTGCAGTGATGGGGTGCAAGGGAATTAGAACCCAATAGTCCTACATCCTTATCACAGGATTACCCCTACAAGTGACAGGAGCAAATCTGGTAGTAATATCAGTGGGGGAGTGCAATGTATGCATTTCTGTAATAACAAAATGGGAGGGGGGGGGGGGGGGCGCGTAATAACAAGGAAATCCCCTGAAGATTAAACATATTGAAATCCTGCAATGTTGTGCACCCCCAGTCCTGTCCCCTCTCCATGACAGCCTACTGGCAGGATCAGCCTATGCACCGCTTGTACTGTTAGTAGTCTGTTATCACATAGGTCTGCATAAGAGCTGCATACACAAAACTGTAGTTTTTTCTTTAGCATTTTAGATTAATTCGAGCAATAAAAAAAAGTTTGTAAAAGTATACACATGCTTTAATGTAACAACAGGGACATTTTGGCAGACAATGTAACAAGAAGACCAGCGGTCATTACAGATCATAGCCCTGGATCCCACCCTTCTATATATATGTGTAGTGTCCCACTACGTAAGGGTGGGCACTACACAACGGTCAATTGGGCCACGTTGTTCTCCACCTCCTGTGGAACATGGTTATTGTATTTTATATTGCATTTTAATGTATATTGTCATGTTATTTATGTTATCTCCTGTGTATCAGGCCTGTCGGGGTGTAGTTCCTCCTCCTAGACAGTAGAACCCCCTAGTATAAATAGCCAGGTCCAGACCAGAGAGAGTTAGGGCTCTTTCACACTTGCGTTGTTCTGTTCCGGCATAGAGTTCCGTCGTCGGGGCTCTATGCCGGAAGAATCCTGATCAGGATTATCCCCATGCATTCTGAATGGAGAGAAATCCGTTCAGGATGCATCAGGATGTCTTCAGTTCCGGACCGGAACGTTTTTTGGCCGGAGAAAATACCACAGAATGCTACGCTTTTTGCTCCGGCCAAAAATCCTGAACACTTGCCGCAAGGCCGGATCCGGAATTAATGCCCATTGAAAGTCATTAATCCGGATCCGGCCTTAAGCTAAACGTCGTTTCGGGGCATTAACGGATCCGACGTTTAGCTTTTTCTGAATGGTTACCATGGCTGCCAGGATGCTAAAGTCCTGTTTGCCATGGTAAAGTGTAGTGGGGAGCGGGGGAGCAGTATACTTAACTTACCGTCCGTGCGGCTCCCGGGCGCTCTGACGTCATTCTGGAGCGCCGTGGGAGCCGCACGGACGGTAAGTATACTGCTCCCCCGCTCCCCACTACTACTATGGCAACCAGGACTTTAATAGCGTCCTGGCTGCCATAGTAACACTGAACGCATTTTGAAGACGGATCCGTCTTCAAATGCTTTCAGTTCACTTGTGGTGTTACGGATCCGGCGGGCACCTCCGGCAAATGGAGTACACGACGGATCCGGACGACGCAAGTGTGAAAGAGGCCTTAGTCAGAGTTGAGTTGAGTGTTCAGAAGCCAAGTTTGCACCTTAGCCAGAGAGTAGCTGAGGAGCAGCCTCTGACATGCAGCTAGATAGCCCAGGCTTCTAGCTTGCCACCAGGAGAAGAGGTTACCTCCTGAGAAACCTGAAGTTCCTAGGAGAGTACAGAGCAGAGCCATTATTCCAGCCAGACAGAGAGCTGAAGGGCAGCAGGATATATTCAAAGCAAGGAGTCATATGCGAGAGGAAGTTTTCCCTAACCATAGATAAAGCCAGCAATAGGGCATACGGGCCTTGGGATAAAGACAGACAGGATTCTGAGGAAAAGTGCTGCCTGATCTGTAAGTGTTTTAACCCTCTGAGTATCTTGCAAGAAGATTTTACCTGCCAATTGATGTAAAGCCTGCATGTGACTACTTCTTACATATGGAACTCTGACCAAAGACTGTAAATAGTTAACTGTTTCAGTAAAAGGAAGTTTTGGTTCACTGCAACTTGTGTTCCTCACTTATTACTACCTTAAATCGGTGTGCCACCGTTACCGGCACTGGCGTCACGAATTTTAAGGGATCTTGCCACAGGCACACTAAACTTACAACACCCAGGGCACCTCACCTACCACCTGGCCTGGTCCCTATACACAGAGAGTGCCCCAGAGGATCCATGTGCAAACCTCTCGATCACTGCTGTACGCTTGCCCAGGTTATAAAAAAAACTGTGAGTACCAAGAGCAACCCTCGTTCTGCCTATTAACCGTGACCTCACACTCGCTCACCCTGCAGGGCTGCGTACTGCATATTTTGGCGTCACGAACAGGATTTATGGATTATTCCTGCGCCATTGTGGAATTTAAACTGTGTGCCATTATTGCCTATAAAGTGATAAACTTATAGCCTATTAACCGTGACCTCACCCTGCAGGGCTGCGTACTGCATATGTATACACATATATTTATATCCCACCCTCTACACATACAGTTGTGTTCAAAATAATAGCAGTGCGTTTAGAAAAGTGAATAAAGCTCAAAATCCTTCTAATAGCTTTTATTTCCATACACACAAACGCATTGGGAACACTGCACATTCTAATCCAAATCAAAACATGAATAAAAATATATAAAATTTGTGTTGTTCCTCTAAAAAAAATTGAAGAAAAGCGAATATTAGACTGTTCAAAAAAAATAGCAGTGTTTGTCTTCTTCTTTACAAACTCAAACATTCACTCTATAAACTGAGAAATGTCTGTAGATTTTCTTTCCTCTGAATCCCGTCACTAATACTCAGTTGTATAACCGCCGTTTCTGAGAACTGCTGGACGTCTGTGCTGCTCGGAGTCACCAGGTATTCCAGCCCCGGAGGATCGGACTACATTCTTCTCTATTTCTTGGTTTTGCCTGAGAAACTGCATTTTTGATGTCACCCACAAGTTTTCTATTGGATTAAGATCCTGGGATTGGGCCGGCCGCTCCATGACGACAATCTTGTTGGTCTGGAACCGAGATGTTGCCCGTTTACTGGTGTGTTTGGGGTCATTGTCTTGTTGGAACACCCATTTCAAGGGCATTTCCTCTTCAGCATAAGGCAGCATGACCTCTTCCAGTATTCTGATGGATTCAGACTGATCCATGATCCCTGGTCTGCGATAAATAGGCCCAACACCGTAGTATGAGAAACATCCCCATATCACGATGCTTGTCCACCATGCTTTACTGTCTTCACAGTCTACTGGGGCTGAATTCAGTGTTTGGGGGTCGTCTGACAAACTGTCTCCGGCCACTAGACCCAAAAAGAACAATCTTACTTCCATCAGTCCACAGAAGGTCTCTTCAGGCCGGTCAATGTGCTCTTTGGCAGATTGTAAGCTCTTCAGCACACGTCTTTTTCCAACAGTGGGACTTTGCGGGGGCTTCTTGCAGATCGCTTGGCTTCACATAGGGGTCTTCTGATTGTAACAGGACTCACAGGTGACTTTACACCTTCTTTCATCTTCCTGGAGTCCTTGCCATTTTGGCTTTTCTTCTATCCATTCGAATGGTAGTTTTTCGCTTTCTTCCGCGTCTTTCAGGTTTTGGTTGCCATTTTAAAGCATTTGCAATCATTTTAGCCGAGCAGCCGATCATTTTCTGCACTTCTTTATATGTTTTCCCCTCTCCAATCAACTTTTTAATCAAGGAACGCTGTTCTTCTGAACAATGTCTGGAACGACCCATTTTCCTCAGAATTTCAGAGAGAAATGCACTGTAACCAGCAGGTACAACATTTGCTGCCTTCCTTCCTTAAATAAGGGCAATAATTGCCACCTGTTTTTCAAAGAATGAATGACCTCACTCATTGAACTGCACGCTGCTATTATTTTGAACATGTCCCTTTCAATAAGTGATTGAATTACAGAGAATCAGCAGCATGCATGTTATCCTACGGGGTTGAACATGATCTCTCCCCACGTTGTTTTCTGCTGCGTAAATAATGTTATGTTGCGGATTTCCTGGGTGAGAATCCATTCAATTCAATGGGAAACTGATTGTGCTGTGGGAAGTAAGTATTGTATGACGGTACTATTTGGCATTGTATTGGAGTATTATTTAGCATTACATTGCGATATTGTTTGAGATGATTGTATGACAGTATTGTTTGGCAGTATTGTATAGAAGTATTATTTAGCCTGGTATGGCAGTATTGTGGGAGCATAGTATGGCAGTATTATTTGGCATTGCATGGAAGTCAATGCTAACAGAGGGACGTGGTCCAGAGCGGGGGCACCCTGTAGTAACCCAGCATGTGGGAGTACATTCCCTATAGCAGACAATCAGGTGCTCAGTTTAGCACTTTTGAATATTCCCATCTCACTTGCAAATCCCCCGCACAGGTGACTGCACCCAGCCTTCCCAGAATTAAACTAGCAAATCTGGTGTCCGGGCCCTGTGCTGGGGGCCAGCACCTCCATAGGTTCACTCTGCCATCATGCATTATTTAGAGACAGACGGATCTACCTTTGAACCGATTGCAGCCAAGGTTCAAAGATTAGACCCAAGTGCAATGTGCGGCTTTTATTAGAGCTGCCCCGGGGATGAGACCAGGACAGTTCCTCGCAGGGACTTGTGCAGATACCAGCCGGTGCCAGGCTCCTGTATGAGAGACTTCAAGGAGGTAAGAGGGAGAGCTGGGAAGGCAGGAGGGCTTTTGTGAAACTACAACTCCCAGCATGTCCTGACAGCCACAAGCTGGTACTGGTAGTGGCTGCAAACCACTGCTGCAGGGTTTGAATGAGGATCCAGCCTGGCAGAGGTGAGACCCAGGTACCTGTCAGTATATGGCGACCCCCTCCCATACAGGATCTATAGGGAAACTGCATCGCCTCTGCTGGTCTCCTGCATTACAAGAGGGGCATGACCTGGCGGCATTATGAATGTCGGGACACGTTTTCTCCACTTCACGCCATTCAGAAGTAGGAAGGAGTAACAGACCTTGGGTTTTGCCCATTGGCTTCCAAACAAATGCCATGGGGCTATGCAGCTTAAGGTGCACCCTCTAGTGCAATACCAACGGGGGAGCAATCACATAGGGATGCACTGAGACTGCACATTGTAGTACAAAATGATGTGCATTTTTGGAATGATCTCTTCAATGAATGTTCAGGGCATAGGATGCTGAGCTGAGAGGAGCTGCTTGCAGGGTGTTCACACTGTACAACTGCTGCAGAAGCTCCTGCCTGGAGGGAACAAACCAGCGACTACAGGGTTAAATACCTATTTTAATTTCTTGACCCTCCAAAGTAAAAGACAGGAAATCTGCAGCATTCACAGTCCACGTTGTGAGGACCCTGCAAACAGCTCCTCATATCTCAGCTTCCTGGACTCCTCCTGAATATTATATATTATCTTTATATTATAAATTAACTTGTCACTATGAGGTGGATGCGATTGTATCATACATCATACATGTGGGGAGCAGAGCTCAGTGGCTGCGCAGTATACATGTGACTAACCTCCACCTCCTATATGTAATTCTATATGTGGGGAGCAGAGCTCAGCGGCTGCGCAGTATACATGTGATTCACCTCCACCTCCTATATGTAATTCTATATGTGGGGAGCAGAGCTCAGTGGCTGCACAGTATACATGTGATTCACCTCCACCTCCTATATGTAATTCTATATGTGGGGAGCAGAGCTCAGCGGCTGCGCAGTATACATGTGATTCACCTCCACCTTCTATATGTAATTCTATATGTGAGGAGCAGAGCTCAGCGACTGCGCAGTATACATGTGATTCACCTCCACCTCCTATATGTAATTCTATATGTGGGGAGCAGAGCTCAGTGGCTGCACAGTATACATGTGATTCACCTCCACCTCCTATATGTAATTCTATATGTGGGGAGCAGAGCTCAGCGGCTGCGCAGTATACATGTGATTCACCTCCACCTCCTATATGTAATTCTATATGTGGGGAGCAGAGCTCAGTGGATGCGCAGTATACATGTGATTCACCTCCACCTCCTATATGTAATTCTATATGTGGGGAGCAGAGCTCAGCGGCTGCGCAGTATACATGTGATTCACCTCCACCTCCTATATGTAATTCTATATGTGGGGAGCAGAGCTCAGTGGCTGCGCGGTATACATGTGATTCACCTCCACCTCCTATATGTAATTCTATATGTGGGGAGCAGAGCTCAGCGACTGCGCAGTATACATGTGATTCACCTCCACCTTCTATATATAATTCTATATGTGGGGAGCAGAGCTCAGCGGCTGCGCGGTATACATGTGGTTCATCTCCACCTTCTATATGTAATTCTTTATGTGGGGAGCAGAGCTCAGTGGCTGCGCAGTATACATGTGATTCACCTCCACCTCCTATATGTAATTCTATATGTGGGGAGCAGAGCTCAGTGGCTGCGCAGTATACATGTGATTCACCTCCACCTCCTATATGTAATTCTATATGTGGGGAGCAGAGCTCAGCGGCTGCGCAGTATACATGTGATTCACCTCCACCTCCTATATGTAATTCTATATGTGGGGAGCAGAGCTCAGCGACTGCGCAGTATACATGTGATTCACCTCCACCTTCTATATATAATTCTATATGTGGGGAGCAGAGCTCAGCGACTGCGCAGTATACATGTGATTCACCTCCACCTCCTATATGTAATTCTATATGTGGGGAGCAGAGCTCAGCGGCTGCGCAGTATACATGTGATTCACCTCCACCTCCTATATGTAATTCTATATGTGGGGAGCAGAGCTCAGCGGCTGCGCAGTATACATGTGATTCACCTCCACCTCCTATATGTAATTCTATATGTGGGGAGCAGAGCTCAGCGACTGCGCAGTATACATGTGATTCACCTCCACCTTCTATATATAATTCTATATGTGGGGAGCAGAGCTCAGCGGCTGCGCGGTATACATGTGGTTCATCTCCACCTTCTATATGTAATTCTTTATGTGGGGAGCAGAGCTCAGCGGCTGCACAGTATACATGTGATTCACCTCCACCTCCTATATGTAATTCTATATGTGGGGAGCAGAGCTCAGCGACTGCGCAGTATACATGTGATTCACCTCCACCTCCTATATGTAATACTATATGTGGGGAGCAGAGCTCAGCGACTGCGCAGTATACATGTGATTCACCTCCACCTTCTATATATAATTCTATATGTGGGGAGCAGAGCTCAGCGGCTGCACGGTATACATGTGATTCACCTCCACCTCCTATATGTAATTCTATATGTGGGGAGCAGATCTCAGTGGATGCGCAGTATACATGTGACTCACCTCCACCTCCTATATGTGGGGAGCAGAGCTCAGTGGATGCGCAGTATACATGTGGTTCATCTCCACCTTCTGTATGTAATTCTTTATGTGGGGAGCAGAGCTCAGCGGCTGCGCAGTATACATGTGACTAACCTCCACCTTCTGTATGTAATTCTATATGTGGGGAGCAGAGCTCAGCGACTGTGCAGTATACATGTGATTCACCTCTACCTCCTATATGTAATTCTATATGTGGGGAGCAGAGCTCATCGGCTGCGCAGTATACATGTGATTCACCTCCACCTCCTATATGTAATTCTATATGTGGGGAGCAGAGCTCAGCGACTGCGCAGTATACATGTGATTCACCTCCACCTTCTATATATAATTCTATATGTGGGGAGCAGAGCTCAGCGGCTGCGCGGTATACATGTGGTTCATCTCCACCTTCTATATGTAATTCTTTATGTGGGGAGCAGAGCTCAGCGGCTGCGCAGTATACATGTGACTAACCTCCACCTTCTGTATGTAATTCTATATGTGGGGAGCAGAGTTCAGCGGCTGCGCAGTATACATGTGATTCACCTCCACGTTCTGTATGTAATTCTATATGTGGGGAGCAGAGCTCAGCGGCTGCGCAGTATACATGTGATTCACCTCCACCTCCTATATGTAATTCTATATGTGGGGAGCAGAGCTCAGCGGCTGCTCAGTATACATGTGATTCACCTCCACCTTCTGTATGTAATTCTATATGTGGGGAGCAGAGCTCAGCGGCTGCGCAGTATACATGTGATTCACCTCCACCTTCTATATGTAATTCTATATGTGAGGAGCAGAGCTCAGCGGCTGCGCAGTATACATGTGATTCACCTCCACCTTCTGTATGTAATTCTATATGTGGGGAGCAGAGCTCAGCGGCTGCGCAGTATACATGTGATTCACCTCCACCTTCTGTATGTAATTCTATATGTGGGGAGCAGAGCTCAGCGGCTGCGCAGTATACATGTGATTCACCTCCACCTTCTATATGTAATTCTATATGTGGGGAGCAGAGCTCAGCGGCTGCGCAGTATACATGTGATTCACCTCCACCTCCTATATGTAATTCTATATGTGGGGAGCAGAGCTCAGCGACTGCGCGGTATACATGTGATTCATCTCCACCTTCTATATGTAATTCTTTATGTGGGGATCAGAGCTCAGCGACTGCGCAGTATACATGTGATTCACCTCCACCTTCTATATGTAATTTTTTATGTGGGGATCAGAGCTCAGCGACTGCGCAGTATACATGTGATTCACCTCCACCTTCTATATGTAATTCTATATGTGGGGAGCAGAGCTCAGCGGCTGCACAGTATACATGTGATTCACCTCCACCTTCTATATGTAATTCTATATGTGGGGAGCAGAGCTCAGCGACTGCGCAGTATACATGTGATTCATCTCCACCTTCTATATGTAATTCTATATGTGGGGAGCAGAGCTCAGTGGCTGCGCAGTATACATGTGATTCACCTCCACCTCCTATATGTAATTCTATATGTGGGGAGCAGAGCTCAGCGGCTGCACAGTATACATGTGATTCACCTCCACCTTCTATATGTAATTCTATATGTGGGGAGCAGAGCTCAGTGGATGCGCAGTATACATGTGATTCACCTCCACCTCCTATATGTAATTCTATATGTGGGGAGCAGAGCTCAGTGGCTGCGCAGTATACATGTGATTCACCTCCACCTTCTATATGTAATTCTATATGTGGGGAGCAGAGCTCAGCGGCTGCGCAGTATACATGTGATTCACCTCCACCTCCTATATGTAATTCTATATGTGGGGAGCAGAGCTCAGCGGCTGCGCAATATACATGTGATTCATCTCCACCTCCTATATGTAATTCTATATGTGGGGAGCAGAGCTCAGCGACTGCGCAGTATACATGTGATTCACCTCCACCTCCTATATGTAATTCTATATGTGGGGAGCAGATCTCAGTGGATGCGCAGTATACATGTGATTCACCTCCACCTTCTATATGTAATTCTATATGTGGGGAGCAGAGCTCAGCGGCTGCACAGTATACATGTGATTCACCTCCACCTCCTATATGTAATTCTATATGTGGGGAGCAGATCTCAGTGGATGCGCAGTATACATGTGATTCACCTCCACCTCCTATATGTAATTCTATATGTGGGGAGCAGAGCTCAGCGGCTGCGCAGTATACATGTGACTCACCTCCACCTCCTATATGTAATTCTATATGTGGGGAGCAGAGCTCAGCGACTGCTCAGTATACATGTGACTCACCTCCACCTCCTATATGTAATTCTAAATGTGGGGAGCAGAGCTCAGCGACTGCGCAATATACATGTGATTCACCTCCACCTCCTATATGTAATTCTATATGTGGGGAGCAGAGCTCAGCGGCTGCGCAGTATACATGTGATTCACCTCCACCTCCTATATGTAATTCTATATGTGGGGAGCAGAGTTCAGCGGCTGCGCAGTATACATGTGATTCACCTCCACCTCCTATATGTAATTCTATATGTGGGGAGCAGAGCTCAGCGGCTGCGCAGTATACATGTGATTCATCTCCACCTTCTATATGTAATTCTATATGTGGGGAGCAGAGCTCAGCGACTGCGCGGTATACATGTGATTCATCTCCACCTTCTATATGTAATTCTATATGTGGGGAGCAGAGCTCAGCGGCTGCGCGGTATACATGTGATTCACCCCCACCTCCTATATGTAATTCTATATGTGGGGAGCAGAGCTCAGCGGCTGCGCAGTATACATGTGATTCACCTCCACCTCCTATATGTAATTCTATATGTGGGGAGCAGATCTCAGTGGATGCGCAGTATACATGTGATTCACCTCCACCTCCTATATGTAATTCTATATGTGGGGAGCAGAGCTCAGCGGCTGCACAGTATACATGTGATTCACCTCCACCTCCTATATGTAATTCTATATGTGGGGAGCAGATCTCAGTGGATGCGCAGTATACATGTGATTCACCTCCACCTTCTATATGTAATTCTATATGTGGGGAGCAGATCTCAGTGGATGCGCAGTATACATGTGATTCACCTCCACCTCCTATATGTAATTCTATATGTGGGGAGCAGAGCTCAGCGACTGCGCAGTATACATGTGATTCACCTCCACCTCCTATATGTAATTCTATATGTGGGGAGCAGAGCTCAGCGGCTGCGCAGTATACAGTGGGGGAAATAATTATTTGACCCCTCACTGATTTTGTAAGTTTGTCCAATGACAAAGAAATGAAAAGTCTCAGAACAGTATCATTTCAATGGTAGGTTTATTGTAACAGTGGCAGATAGCACATCAAAAGGAAAATCGAAAAAATAACTTTAAATAAAAGATAGCAACTGATTTGCATTTCATTGAGTGAAATAAGTATTTGAACCCTCTAACAAAAAAAGACTTAATACTTGGTGGAAAAACCCTTGTTTGCAAGCACAGAGGTCAAACGTTTCTTGTAATTGATGACCAAGTTTGCGCACATTTTAGGAGGAATGTTGGTCCACTCCTCTTTGCAGATCATCTCTAAATCCCTAAGGTTTCGAGGCTGTCTCTGTGCAACTCTGAGCTTGAGCTCCCTCCATAGGTTTTCGATTGGATTAAGGTCCGGAGACTGACTAGGCCACTCCATGACCTTAATGTGCTTCTTCTTGAGCCACTCCTTTGTTGCCTTTGCTGTATGTTTTGGGTCATTGTCGTGCTGGAACACCCATCCACGACCCATTTTCAGTTTCCTGGCAGAGGGAAGGAGGTTGTCGCTCAGGATTTCACGATACATGGCTCCGTCCATTTTCCCGTTTATGCGAATAAGTTGTCCTGTGCCCTTAGCAGAAAAACACCCCCAAAGCAAAATGTTTCCACCCCCATGCTTGACGGTGGGGACGGTGTTTTGGGGGTCATAGGCAGCATTTTTCTTCCTCCAAACACAGCGAGTTGAGTTAATGCCAAAGAGCTCTATTTTGGTCTCATCAGACCACAGCACCTTCTCCCAGTCACTCTCTGAATCATTCAGGTGTTCATTGGCAAACTTCAGACGGGCCTGCACATGTGCCTTCCTGAGCAGGGGGACCTTGCGAGCCCTGCAGGATTTTAATCCATTGCGGTGTAATGTGTTTCCAATGGTTTTCTTGGTGACTGTGGTCCCTGCTAATTTGAGGTCATTAACTAACTCCTCCCGTGTAGTTCTAGGATGCTTTTTCACCTTTCTCAGAACCATTGACACCCCACGAGGTGAGATCTTGCGTGGAGCCCCAGAGCGAGGTCGATTGATGGTCATTTTGTGCTCCTTCCATTTTCGAACAATCGCACCAACAGTTGTCACCTTCTCTCCCAGCTTCTTGCTAATGGTTTTGTAGCCCATTCCAGCCTTGTGCAGGTCTACAATTTTGTCTCTGACATCCTTGGACAGCTCTTTGGTCTTTCCCATGTTGGAGAGTTTGGAGTCTGCTTGATTGATTGATTCTGTGGACAGGTGTCTTTTATACAGGTGACTAGTTAAGACAGGTGTCCTTAATGAGGGTGACTAATTGAGTAGAAGTGTCTAACCACTCTGTGGGAGCCAGAACTCTTAATGGTTGGTAGGGGTTCAAATACTTATTTCACTCAATGAAATGCAAATCAGTTGCTATCTTTTATTTAAAGTTATTTTTTCGATTTTCCTTTTGATGTGCTATCTGCCACTGTTACAATAAACCTACCATTGAAATGATACTGTTCTGAGACTTTTCATTTCTTTGTCATTGGACAAACTTACAAAATCAGTGAGGGGTCAAATAATTATTTCCCCCACTGTACATGTGATAAACCTCCACCTTCTATATGTAATTCTATATGTGGGGAGCAGAGCTCAGCGGCTGCGCAGTATACATGTGATTCACCTCCACCTTCTATATGTAATTCTATATGTGGGGAGCAGATCTCAGTGGATGCGCAGTATACATGTGATTCACCTCCACCTCCTATATGTAATTCTATATGTGGGGAGCAGAGCTCAGCGGCTGCGCAGTATACATGTGATTCACCTCCACCTTCTATATGTAATTCTATATGTGGGGAGCAGATCTCAGTGGATGCGCAGTATACATGTGACTCACCTCCACCTTCTGTATGTGGGGAGCAGAGCTCAGCGGCTGCGCAGTATACTGTACATCTAGTACTGGAATATTCTGACAGGTCTTATTCCCAACCCAGTGATTCACCTCTGTGTTCTTCCCGGACGGCACACGGACACAGTGAATTCTATATGTGCATTCAGACATCCGTGTTTTCTGTGGACCGTTCATCCGCACAAACACCTTGTGGACAGAACGCCAGTCTATTCAATGGTCCATGAAGACCATGGACAGGACACGGCTGCCATGAAGACCATGGACAGGACACGGCTGCCATCCATAGTCTGGTTTTCACTGATTCATTGCATAGAAAATATATTTTTATTTTATGCAGTTATATAGCGCTGACATATTCCACAGCTCTTTACAGACATTGGCATCACGCTGTCCCCAGGGGGCTCACAATGTAAGAGTGTGGGAGGAAACCGGAGAACCCGGAGGAAACCCACACAACCACGGGGAGAACATACCAACTCCATGAAGATGTTGTCCTTGGTGCTAACCACTGAGCCACCGCACTGGGGTGGGGGGGGGGGGAGGGACCAACAAGTAGCCCCATCCTGAAACCCGGAGCCCTGCGGATATGAGACCTTAGAATAGGAATGGACGGGAGAGGTCATGACTGGTGACATCCAGTGTATATAGGTCATGGGTATTGGTAGTTCTCCTATATAATAATGGTAGGGGTGGGATACAGATTGAGTACAGTATACAGCCGCCTGTGAGCGGAGGCTCCAGTGTATCCCCGCAGCTGCCAGGGACCTTTGCTCAGGAGCGGCTGCTGATATTTACACTTGACCCTCGACCCAGATTATTCCAGATTTCCTATATGTCCAAGGTTGTCAGATACTGGATGGAGTCAGCCCAGCGCTCCCACAGTACAGACCAAAGGGCTGAAGTATCACACAGGATAGGATTAGATACACAGATCAGCAGACAGTATCACACTTGATAGGATTAGATACACAGCTCAGCAGACAGTATCACACAGGATAGGATTAGATACACGGCTCAGCAGACAGTATCACACAGGATAGGATTAGATACACAGCTCAGCAGACAGTATCACACAGGATAGGATTAGATACACAGCTCAGGAGACAGTATCACACAGGATAGGATTAGATACACAGCTCAGCAGACAGTATCACACAGGATAGGATTAGATACACAGCTCAGCAGACAGTATCACACAGGACAGGATTACATACACAGTTTAGCAGACAGTATCACACAGGATAGGATTAGATACACAGCTCAGCAGACAGTATCACACAGGATAGGATTAGATACACAGCTCAGGAGACAGTATCACACAGGATAGGATTAGATACACAGCTCAGCAGACAGTATAACACATGATAGGATTAGATACACAGCTCAGCTGACAGTATCACACAGGATAGGATTAGATACACAGCTCAGCAGACAGTATCACACAGGATAGGATTAGATACACAGCTCAGCAGATAGCATCACACAGGATAGGATTAGATACACAGCTCAGCAGACAGTATCACACAGGATAGGATTAGATACACAGCTCAGCAGACAGTATCACACAGGATAGGATTAGATACACAGCTCAGCAGACAGTATCACACAGGATAGGATTAGATACACAGCTCAGTAGACAGTATCACACAGGATAGGATTAGATACACAGCTCAGCAGACAGTATCACACAGGATAGGATTAGATACACAGCTCAGTAGACAGTATCACACAGGATAGGATTAGATACACAGCTCAGCAGACTGTATCACACAGGATAGGATTAGATACACAGCTCAGCAGACAGTATCACACAGGATAGGATTAGATACACAGCTCAGCAGACAGTATCACACAGGATAGGATTAGATACACAGATCAGCAGGCAGTATCACACAGGATTAGATACATAGCTCAGCAGACAGTATCACACAGGATAGGATTAGATACACAGCTCAGCGGACAGTATCTCACAGGATAGGATTAGATACACAGCTCAGCAGGCAGTATCACACAGGATAGGATTAGATACACAGCTCAGCAGACAGTATCACACAGGATAGGATTAGATACACAGCTCAGCAGGCAGTATCACACAGGATAGGATTAGATACACAGCTTAGTAGACAGTATCACACAGGATAGGATTAGATACACAGCTCAGTAGACAGTATCACACAGGATAGGATTAGATACACAGCTCAGCAGGCAGTATCACACAGGAGAGGATTAGATACACAGTTCAGCAGGCAGTATCACACAGGACAGGATTAGATACACAGCTCAGCAGACAGTATCACATGTCACAGTTATAATGAGGCACCACATCACCCTACTTATAATGAGGCACCCCATCACCCCAGTTATAATGAGGCACCCCATCACTCCAGTTATAACGAGGCATCCCATCACCCAAGTTATAATGAGGCACCCCATCACCCAAGTTATAATGAGGCACCCCATCACCCAAGTTATAATGAGGCACCCCATCACCCAAGTTATAATGAGGCACCCCGGGATGTGTGCTCGGTCGATTCTCTTGTACTTTGTTAATTAAATTAATTGCACCTTGGATCTTTCACACCTAAATGGCTTGGAGCGTCCGCCCTGCATGTTCGCACACGCAGACACATCTCCACCTGAAATAAATCACTCCGGTGATAACACAATGCCAGTGTACCGGAAACCAAAAACGACTGCCCCCTACCCTAAATCCCCTGATCCCATGGGTTCTCATCAGAACTACAACCCCCATCAGGTAATGTCACTAAAAAATAAACAGTGAAACAGTGAATCTAAAACAAACGTGTGATACTGTCTGCTGAGCTAATGTATCTAATCCTATCCTGTGTGATACTGTCTGCTGAGCTAATGTATCTAATCCTATCCTGTGTGATACTGTCTGCTGAGCTAATGTATCTAATCCTATCCTGTGTGATACTGTCTGCTGAGCTGTGTATCTAATCCTATCCTGTGTGATACTGTCTGCAGAGCTGTGTATCTAATCCTATCCTGTGTGATACTGCCAGCTGAGCCATGTATCTAACCCTTTCATGTGTGATACTGCCTGCTGAGCTGCTGTGTCTAATCCCATCATGTGTGATAATGTGTGCTGAGCTAATGTATCTAAGCCTATTATGTGTGATACTGTCTGCTGAGCTAATGTATGTAATCCTATCATGTGCGATACTGTGCTGAGCTATGTATCTAATCCTATCATGTGTGATACTGTCTGCTGAGCTGTGTATCTAATCCTATTCTGTGTGATACTGCCTGCTGAGCTGTGTATCTAATCCTATCATGTGTGATACTGTGCTGAGCTGTGTATCTAATCCTATCATGTGTGATACTGTCTGCTGAGCTGTGTATCTAATCCTATCATGTGTAATACTGTCTCCACATATCACTACATCCCCATCATGCGGAGTTATTGGATACGTGTGGGATAAATTCTTCTCTTCGTGGTTTAGGTCTGTCGGCCGGTGAGATGTGTTGCTGCCTCGCTTTCCTGTTCACCCCTCTGCCGACCCCGGCCATTTTCACTCTCATTGCCATCGGACTGACCGCTTTCTTCTATGTTCTCACCAAGCCCAAGCCGGTGCATCCCCCTATAGATCTGAACCGGCAGTCCATCGGGACACAGGTAATGTGCACCAATTGCTCCCATATAACCAATGTTTTACCAAAATTTTGTGTATTATTCAGGTTTCTCCATGGATTGTCCAGGATTCCTGTCCTTGTCTCCATCACCTGATGGATCCTTTCATCATACAAGTCCAACATAAGATAAAGCTCCTGTTATGTTTGACTCCTGATTCTCATGTGTCCTGCTTTGTGTTGGAGTCTATGTGCTTCTCTATAGAGTGTTCATGATTTCTGTCTCCATCCATCTTGTTGATGGTCTTCTTTTTCATATCTTCCTCCATATTTGTCTTCTCCAGTGAGCTGGGTCTTCTCATAAAAAATCCAAGCTTCAGTCTTGTCACATGTTGCTTTGGGCCAGGTTTGACTCCCAGTTCCCATATGAATGATGTTCTCCAGAATGTCCTGTCTCATGCTTGGGTCCTCAGACTTCCTAATGTTGGTAAATGTCTCCACCCAACTTTTAGCTTTACTCCTTTTTCACTTCTCTCTTCATGATCTCATCAAGTTCACAAAAAGGGAACATTGTAGTTTGGTCATTGTGCCTCTAGTAAAATGTTTGACTTCATTTGACCAAGGATCCACTTTTTTGCTCTCCTTGCCAAAATCTGTATTCTCGAAATCCTCACCAGCACCCGGGTGTGAACACTTATTCCATCCCACTTAATGCCTTGTCTGTGCTAGCTACGTACGTATAACAAGACCCATCATTTGGTGATAACTTCTGCCTTGTATCTAAACTCAAGTAAAAAAAAAAAAACTCAAGTTTGACCTGAATGTCAGTTTCCCTTTGTAAGGTGGCCAATCAGTGGTTACCTAAAAACAGAGTGGCTTTCAAGATGGCTGAGAAGTCCAACCCTTTAGGTACAGATCTTGGGACAGTGGAAGCAGGAGGATCCTTTTGGAGGTAATTGTTTCTGTGGGTTCTCCTCCATCTCTTTCAATCATCATCTTTTATCTGCCTCCATGGAGAGGTGCTCGGTCTCCAAACTAACTGCTGCTCGATGGATCATGTGGACCTAAAGGGTACATTCAGTGGCCAGAGATTCTATGTTAGCAACGTTGATCTGACCTTTTCGAAGGTCTTGAGGATGTCTTATAGCCGCTTCTGGCCTCCCCGTTCACTGGTCTGATAGAAACACTCAGAGGTATAAGGTCACTTTGGAAGAGACTTGGGCTAAGGGTGGTCTATCTAGAAGCACAAATAATGTACCGTAGATATTTTGGATGAAATATCTCTCTGTGGTAACAAAATAATTGCCCCTTGCACGGATCTCCTGTAGGTCCCTGGTCATTGGCAATGGGTCAAGAATCTTGCTTGTTGAGTCATTCAGATTTTCAAAATGTATCTAGAGCAATTTGCTCAAGGTAAATCATTAGGACAATTGAAGATCCCAACGGTAACTACGGAAGAAGTAGAGAAGGTGAAGATCATGAAGTGGCAGAAAGAGGGCAGATTAGGCGGTCGTCACAAAGGTGCAGTCTTATTGGCAAAGGAGCTGAACCCCTTCTGAGATGACCATAGATTTCTATTACTTGGAAATTCTTCAACATTGGATACAAATGTGACACAGCAACGAGAAAATGAAAGAAACACTCACTGACAAAAAATACCATCCCTAGATTGAAATGTCAGATTGCTTATGTCGTCCTGCAGATATGTCTCAGGCAGATATGTAATGATTACAGGTGCGGTCTTATTAGACACCGAGTCTTGCCACAAAAGTGTATAAAAGTGCTTTCCCCACTACCTCTATATGAAATCTCTCAGAGGCTACCTTTGAGTACTGTACCTCTTGATGAGAGATTGGTGACTGGTAGACATTCATCTATGACACTCTGGAAGTCCATCTGCTCAGTTGACAGACTTTGAGAGGGTGCATCATTGGACTGAGAGAAGCAGGATGGTTGTTTCTATAAATTGTTCACCATCTTGGTCATTCTGACCTTGCGGCTAGGAGATTTTGGGAGCAGTGGTTAGGTGAGGGCTCACACGGTAAACAAGCTCCAGACAGCCCAGACAGATCACCAGTAACACTGGTGGCCCCTTCATTAGACCCCTGTCTCTGCCCGGACCATTTCCAGGTTTTAGCTGAAGGAAATTTGATGTCCTGCCACTGACAGCCAGCCACCGTCGCCTTCATTCGCAGTGATGTCATGAACGAGAAACCTGGACTGCTGCAGACTAGAACCATATCGCCTTTAGTGATGAATCCAGGTTCTGTTTGGGATCTGGTGACATTCGGGTTGGAGTATGGAGGCCACATGGTGAGCACTTCGATCCTGCCTGTGGAGGACACACTGCCCCAACTGCTGGTGTGATGATCGGAGGAGCCATCGCATACGACAGTCGGTCACCCCTGGTAGTGATACGAGGGACACTAACAGCTCAGTGATATGTTTAGGACATGCTTCCACCACATGTGTTCCTCTCATGGCAAGGCTGACAACTGGCATTGTTCAGCAGGATAATGCTCGCCCGCACACAACAAGGGTTTTCCAGGAATGTCTCCACCAGATTACAACACTTCCTTGGCCGCCCGGTCACCAGATTTATCTCCAGTCCAGTATTTATGGGACCAGCAGGAAGATTCAGCAACCTACGAGTGTGCAGGATTTACAGGCCCAGCTGTAACATCTGTTGGCAAATGTGACCTGTATGCCTCCATGCCCAACAGTATGTCATCTTGTATCAAGGCTAGAGGCCGTATCTTATCTTGTATCAAGGCTAGAGGCCGTATCTTATCTTGTATCAAGGCTAGAGGCCGTATCTTATCTTGTATCAAGGCTAGAGGCCGTATCTCATCTTGTATCAAGGCTAGAGGCCGTATCTCATCTTGTATCCAGGCTAGAGGCCGTACCTCATCTTGTATCCAGGCTAGAGGTTGTATCTCATCTTGTATCCAGGCTAGAGGTTGTATCTCATCTTGTATCCAGGCTAGAGGCTGTATCTCATCTTGTATCAAGGCTAGAGGCCGTATCTCATCTTGTATCCAGGCTAGAGGCCGTACCTCATCTTGTATCCAGGCTAGAGGTTGTATCTCATCTTGTATCCAGGCTAGAGGTCGTAGCTCATCTTGTATCCAGGCTAGAGGCTGTATCTCATCTTGTATCCAGGCTAGAGGCCGTAGCTCATTTTGTATCCAGGATAGAGGCCGTATCTCATCTTGTATCCAGGCTGGAGGCCGTATCTCATCTTGTATCCAGGCTGGAAGCTGTTCATAGATCATCATTACATTCACACTGAGGAAGCTTCATTCTATTACTACTTCTGGGGGCCAGAGCTTTTTGTCAATTAGTTTATTTGCAACATTCAATAAAAATTTTATCAAAAATGTCAGGATTTGATCCTTATTCAGTAAATATCATGGTCCATATATTTTTTACATCACTGGGGATCCTAGGCCAAGTACTCCATATGATGGTCTGATGGGGGTTATGATATGAAAGGGTCAAGATGGTAATTAGAACCCATCACGATGTATGTATCTGAAGATGACACTGGCATAGTCTAGGAGCTTCAGCCACCACCCATTACCTTAGAGGCCCACAAACCCCAGCCGCTATAGATCTCTGACACAACTTCGTCCACAACCCCTTCCTGACGTGGATTTGCGCTTCTCCATGTATCTATGAGATATAACAAATCATTTGGGACTGGGCTTCCCCTTTATGAAAGAGAAGAAGACGGGGTTATCCTACAGGATAGGTGATAAATATATGAGACCCCTAGATCACTAGAGCAGTACCCTGAGCCCCCCATTCCTAATCACAGTGGTCATGCTCAGCTATTTCTGACATTACCATAGACTTTGAATGGATAGGCAGTGGGCATACTGGAACACCACCCCATTGATGCTCCTCCTCTTCACATGACCGAATTGGGGACTCAGGATCATCATTCTAGTGATGGGAAGGCTACAAATTTGTTTAGTGGGGTCATCCCCTTAATTAACATGTTGACATGTCCTGTAATTGGTTGTATTTGTCAGCGCTGTCATGTCATGTTCGATCTGCAGGGCGGAGCTCGGCGATCCATGTTACTGAAGGATGACACCTTCATGTCGTACTACTATGAAGACGCCAAAACCTTGTATGAAGTCTTCATGAGGGGACTTCGAGTGTCGGGTAAATATCATGGGAGATTTAGTCCCTTCATACACAGAAACATTGCTGTTACCTGTGCTCTACTCCTCGTAACCTGCCCTAAACCTGTCCTCTACTCCTCATAAACCTCCCCTAAACCTGTCTTATATTCCTTGTAACTTGCCCTTAACCTGTCCTCCACTCCTCGTAACCTGCTCTAAACCTGTCCTCTACTCCTCGTAAACCTGTCCTCTACTCCTCGTAACCTGCCCTAAACCTGTCCTCTACTTCTCGTTAACCTCCACTAAAGCTGTCCTCTACTCTTCGTAACCTGCCCTAAACCTGTCCTCTACTCCTCGTAACCTGCCCTAAACCTGTCCTCTTCTCCTCATAAACCTTCCCTAAACCTCTCTTCTACTCCTTGTAACTTGCCCTAAACCTGTCCTCTACTCCTCGTAACCTTCCTAAGCCTGTCCTCCACTCCTCTTAACCTGCCCTATACCTGTCCTCTACTCCTCGTAAACCTCCCCTAAACCTGTCCTCTACTTCTCGTAACCTGCCCTAAACCTGTCCTCTACTCCTCGTAAACCTCCCCTAAACCTGTCCTCCACTCCTCGTAACCTGCCCTAAGCCTGTTCTCTACTCCTCTTAACCTGCCCTAAACCTGTCCTCTACTCCTCGTAAACCTCCCCTAAACCTGTCCTCTACTCCTCGCAAACTGCCCTAAACCTGTCCTCTACTTCTCGTAACGTGCCCTAAACCTATCCTCTACTCCTGGTAACCTGCACTAAACCTGCCCTCTATTCCTGGTAACCTGCTCTAATCCTGCCATCTACTCCTTGTAACCTGCCCTAAACCTGTCCTCTATTCCTCATAACCCGTCCTAAACCTATCCTCTACTCCTCGTAAGCTGCCCTAAACCTGTCCTCTACTCCTCGTAAACCTCCCCTAAAGCTTTCCTCTACTCCTCGTAACCTGCCCTAAACCTGTCCTCCACTCCTCTTAACCTGCCCTAAACTTGTCTTCTACTCCTCGTAAACCTCCCCTAAACCTGTCCTCTACTCCTCGTAACCTGCCCTAAACCTGTCCTCTACTTTTCGTGAAAACCTCCACTAAAGCTGTCCTCTACTCCTCGTAACCTGCCCTAAACCTGTTCTCTACTCCTCGTAACCTGCCCTAAACCTGTTCTCTACTCCTCGTAACCTGCCCTAAACCTGTCCTCTACTCCTTGTAACCTGCCCTAAACCTGTCCTCTACTTTTCGGGAAAACCTCCACTAAAGTTGTCCTCTACTCCTCGTAACCTGCCCTAAACCTGTCCTCTACTCCTCGTAACCTGCCCTACACCTGTCCTCTACTTCTCGTAAACCTCCACTAAAGCTGTCCTCTACTCTTCGTAACCTGCCCTAAACCTGTCCTCTACTCCTCGTAACCTGCCCTAAACCTGTCCTCTACTCCTCATAAACCTTCCCTAAACCTCTCTTCTACTCCTTGTAACTTGCCCTAAACCTGTCCTCCACTCCTCGTAACCTTCCTAAACCTGTCCTCCACTCCTCTTAACCTGCCCTATACCTGTCCTCTACTCCTCGTAAACCTCCCCTAAACCTGTCCTCTACTCCTCGTAACCTGCCCTAAACCTATCCTCTACTCCTCGTAAACCCCCCCTAAACCTGTCCTCCATTCCTCGTAACCTGCCCTAAGCCTGTTCTCTACTCCTCTTAACCTGCCCTAAACCTGTCCTCCACTCCTCGTAACCTGCCCTAAGCCTGTTCTCTACTCCTCTTAACCTGCCCTAAACCTGTCCTCTACTCCTCGTAAACCTTCCCTAAACCTGTCCTCTACTCCTCGCAAACTGCCCTAAACCTGTCCTCTACTTCTCGTAACGTGCCCTAAACCTATCCTCTACTCCTGGTAACCTGCAGTAAACCTGCCCTCTATTCCTGGTAACCTGCTCTAATCCTGCCATCTACTCCTTGTAACCTGCCCTGAACCTGTCCTCTATTCCTCATTACCCGACCTAAACCTATCCTCTACTCCTCGTAACCTGCCCTAAACTTGTCCTCCACTCCTCTTAACCTGCCCTAAACTTGTCTTCTACTCCTCGTAAACCTCCCCTAAACCTGTCCTCTACTCCTCGTAACCTGCCCTAAACCTGTCCTCTACTTTTCGTGAAAACCTCCACTAAAGCTGTCCTCTACTCCTCGTAACCTGCCCTAAACCTGTCCTCTACTCCTCGTAACCTGCCCTAAACCTGTCCTCTACTCCTCGTAACCTGCCCTAAACCTGTCCTCTACTTTTCGTGAAAACCTCCACTAAAGCTGTCCTCTACTCCTCGTAACCTGCCCTAAACCTGTCCTCTACTCCTCGTAACCTGCCCTAAACCTGTCCTCTACCCATCATAACCTGCCCTAAACCTGTCCTCTACCCCTCCTAACCTGCCTTAAACCTGTCCTCTACTCCTCGTAACCTTCCCTAAACCTGTCCTCTACACGTCATAAACCTGCACTAAACCTGTCCTCTACCCCTCGTAACCTGCCCTAAACCTGTCCTCTGCCCCTCCTAACCTGCCTTAAACCTGTCCTCTACTCCTCGTAACCTGCCTTAAACCTGTCCTCTACTCCTCCTAACCTGCCTTAAACCTGTCCTCTACTCCTCGAAAACCTCCCCTAAACCTGTCCTGTACTCCTCAGCTGGGAAGCTGTCTTACATTTAGAAATGGTGGTGGATCCTCTGAAGTTATGTAGAGGCCTGTAGCAGGCGCAGCACTATGAAGTGCCTTTTGCGCTGTGGCATTAGAAGAATTTTGATATCTCTGACTTTTAGTCTAACCAGACTGTCTATTACCCTGTAATTCCTCTAGTGCCGTTCTATGGAAACAGTAGGTTTAAAGATTTTTAAGGAACCTCTGCACCACCAAATTCAACACATGCGCCAGGCAAGGGATGTGCGTCAAACCGGCTAGGCTCAGAGCTGCTACGAGATGTCGCCCGTTATTGCACACCACCAGGCCGGGCTTGAGGCTTAGCGGCACCAACCACTCATCAGTCTGTTGTTCCATGCCCGTCCACAGCTCCTGCGCGGTGTGTTCCCCCCCCCCCCCCCAAACAGATGAGTTTCAGAACAGCCTGCTGTTGTTTCCCCCTGGCTGTGCTGAAGTTAGTGGTGCAGGTGTTAATCTGACCGGATGAGGAGGTGGTAGAGGAGGAAGCAACGAGATATGTCCTGCAATCCGCGGTGGTGGAAGGACATGCGCCAAACTGCTATCCACCTTAGGCCCAACCGCCACTGCATTTACCCAGTGTGCTGTTAGGGATATATATCGTCCCTGACCGTGCTTACTGGTCCACGTATCGGTAGTTATATGGACCTTGCCACAGATGGCATTGCGCAGTGCACACTTGATTATGTCCACCACTTGGCTCGTCTGGAAAAGTAGTGGCAGCTGGGAACCACGTACTGTGGGACAGCCTCCACCATAAGGTTTTTAAAATGCTCCGTCTCCACCAGACGGAATGGCAGCATTTCAAAGGCCAGGAATTTTGAAATGCTGGCATGCAGGGCCAGGGATCGCAGGTGGGTAGGGGGGTACTTCCTCTTTCTCTCCAGTGTTTGGGAGATGGAGAGCTGAACGCTTCCGTGGGACATTGTGGAGATGCTTGGTGATGGCGACATAGGTGTTGGTGTTGGTGGCAGATCCTCTGTTTGCGGGGTGGCAGGTGCCACTGTCATTCCAGAGGGGGTTGAAGAGGCCGAGACTGCAGCTGAAGAGGAAGCAGGAGGAGCCAGAGACCTTTCTTGGTTTTTGAGGTGTCTACTCCACTGCAGCTCGTGCTTTGCACTTAGATGCCTGGTCATGCAGGTTGTGCTCAGGTTGAGAACGTTTATGCCTCGCTTCAGGCTCTGATTGCACAGCGTGCAAACCACTCGTGTCTTGTAATCAGCACATTGTCTGAAGAACTGCCACGCCAGGGAACTCCTTGGATTCCATGTGGGGTCTAGGACCTCATCGTCCTCCACATCATCTTCCACCCAGTCTTCACCCCTGCCCTCCTTGTCGGTCTGCACACTGCAGAAAGCCCCAGCAGTTGGCACCTGTGTTTCGTCATCATCCGAGACGTGCTGCCATGGTCCTCCCATGTCCTCATCCTGAAACATAAGTGGTTGGGCATCAGTGCACTCAATCTCTTCCACTTCTGGGGCAGGGCTAGGTGGATGGACCACGGAAACCCCGCCAGCAGAGTCATCAAAAAGCAGAAGAGACTGTCAACGGCCAAACTAATAGACGATTAACTATTACATTTTTGTGTCAGGGGTACAAAGATAGTGTATTGCACCCACAAAAAATCATTACAGGTAACCCACAGAATAAATAGCCAGATTCCTTACACTCTCCCTCATTTCAGCTGCCTGCTTCCTGTCCCTGCACTACTCAGAGCTGATGGGCGGTGCTACACGTGATCCAGCTTGTATAGAGGCCGGGTCACATGATTCACCGGCCAATCACAGCCATGCCATTACTAGGCATGGCTGTGATGGCTTCTAAGTGCCCACAGCTTAAAAGCCTGTTTCTCTGCAGCCTTTCAAAAACTTTATTAAATGCCCGAACACCGAACTGGAACCCAAACTTTTCTGGCAAAGTTCGGGTTCGGGTCCGGATACCTGAACTCGCAAAGTTCGGTACGGACCCGAACTTTACAGTTGGGGTTTGCTCAACACTACTTGTTACTGAAAGGAAACCATCAGCAAGCAGGTGATCTGCTACGGACAGCTTTTACTAGTCACGACCTCCATAGAACACGTCAATACCTACTACTTGAGTAGAGTATTGTGTACTGTGGTGGTGGTGTGGGGAGTGAAATTCGGAAGAGGCAGTCGGGTGCACGTCCTATTGCCATTAGTTAGTGTTCCGACTACTGTTTCCATCAATGATGTACACAATCTATAATGTAATAATTACAGGTGGGTTTTTTTCTTTCATTTTTAATTTGTACCCTGTGACCCTCGGATTTTGCAGGGAATGGAGATTGTCTCGGATACCGGAAACCAAATCAGGCCTATCAGTGGATCACATACAAGCAGGTGAGTTCCGGACCAGATAGTAAAGGTGGATAAAAGATAATTTTGTGTCTTCTCTCCCAATTTCAGGCTCATTTAAGCATAAACAAAATTCTAGAACTACAGTGAAAACAGAGCAATGGGATGATTTGGTATCTGTGAAAGCCTGGATGTCAGGAACTTTGCTGATTAAGTCTACAGATCTGCTGTATTTCAGGTGGTGGACAGAGCAGAACATTTGGGCTCCGGTTTCATCCACAAGGGCTGCAAAGCGTCTCCAGAGCAGTTCATCGGAGTTTTCTCTCAGAATCGCCCAGAGGTAAAACAACCAATCAGAAATCGAAAAAAACAGTTCCCCAAGAGTAAGCATCAGAAAAAACATGACTGCTCTCCAGCGCCACACCCGCACATAGATTATGTGTGGAACTGCAGGTCAACGTCATTCACTAATGAGCTCAGCTACAAAACCAAATACAAAGGTAGAGGATGACTGTAGGACAGGAGAATACAATCTATTGCCCCCTGGTATCAGCCATTTCAGGGGAGAGGATGACTGTAGGACAGGAGAATACAGTCTATTGCTCCCTGTTATCAGCCATTTCAGGGGAGATGATGACTGTAGGACAGGAGAATACAGTCTATTGCGCCCTGTTATCAGCCATTTCAGGGGAGAGGATGACTGTAGGACAGGAGAATACAGTCTATTGCCCCCTGTTATCAGCCATTTCAGGGGAGAGGATGACTGTAGGACAGGAGAATACAGTCTATTGCCCCCTGTTATCAGCTATTTCAGGGGGGGGATGACTGTAGGACAGGAGAATACAGTCTATTGCCCCCTGTTATCAGCCATGTCAGGGGAGAGGATGACTGTAGGACAGGAGAATACAGTCTATTGCTCCCTGTTATCAGCCATTTCAGGGGAGAGGATGACTGTAGGACAGGAGAATACAGTCTATTGCTCCCTGTTATCAGCCATTTCAGATGAGAGGATGACTGTAGGACAGGAGAATACAATCTATTGCTCCCTGTTATCAGTCATTTCAGGGGAGAGGATGACTGTAGGACAGGAGAATACAGTCTATTGTCCCCTGTTATCAGCCATTTGAGGGGGAGGATGACTGTAGGACAGGAGAATACAGTCTATTGCTCCCTGTTATCAGCCATTTCAGGGGAGAGGATGACTGTAGGACAGGAGAATACAGTCTATTGCTCCTGTTATCAGCCATTTCAGGGGAGAGGATGACTGTAGGACAGGAGAATACAATCTATTGCCCCCTGTTATCAGCCATTTCAGGAGAGAGGATAACTGTAGGACAGGAGAATACAGTCTATTGCTCCTGTTATCAGCCATTTCAGGGGAGAGGATGACTGTAGGACAGGAGAATACAATCTATTGCCCCCTGTTATCAGCCATTTCAGGGGAGATGATGACTGTAGGACAGGAGAATACAGTCTATTGCCCCCTGTTATCAGCCATTTCAGGGGAGAGGATGACTGTAGGACAGGAGAATACAGTCTATTGCTCCTGTTATCAGCCATTTCAGGGGAGAGGATGACTGTAGGACAGGAGAATACAGTCTATTGCCCCCTGTTATCAGCCATTTCAGGGGAGAGGATGACTGTAGGACAGGAGAATACAGTCTATTGCCCCCTGTTATCAGCCATTTCAGGGGAGAGGATGACTGTAGGACAGGAGAATACAGTCTATTGCTCCCTGTTATCAACCATTTCAGGGGAGAGGATGACTGTAGGACAGGAGAATACAGTCTATTGTCCTCTGTTATCAGCCATTTCAGGGGAGAGGATGACTGTAGGACAGGAGAATACAATCTATTGCTCCCTGTTATCAGCCATTTCAGGGGAGAGGATGACTGTAGGACAGGAGAATACAGTCTATTGCCCCCTGTTATCAGACATTTCAGGGGAGAGGATGACTGTAGGACAGGAGAATACAGTCTATTGCCTCCTGTTATCAGCCATTTCAGGGGAGAGGATGACTGTAGGACAGGAGAATACAGTCTATTACTCCCTGTTATCAGCCATTTCAGGGGAGAGGATGACTGTAGTACAGGAGAATACAGTCTATTGCCCCCTGTTATCAGCCATTTCAGGGGAGAGGATGACTGTAGGACAGGAGAATACAGTCTATTGCTCCCTGTTATCAGCCATTTCAGGGGAGAGGATGACTGTAGGACAGGAGAATACAGTCTATTGCCCCCTGTTATCAGCCATTTCAGGGGAGAGGATGACTGTAGGACAGGAGAATACAATCTATTGCTCCCTGTTATCAGCCATTTCAAGGGAGAGGATGACTGTAGGACAGGAGAATACAGTCTATTGCTCCCTGTTATCAGCCATTTCAGGGGAGAGGATGACTGTAGGACAGGAGAATACAGTCTATTGCCCCCTGTTATCAGCCATTTCAGGGGGGGGGGTGACGGTAGGACAGGAGAATACAGTCTATTGCCCCCTGTTATCAGCCATTTCAGGGGAGAGGATGACTGTAGGACAGGGGAATACAATCTATTGCCCCCTGTTATCAGCCATTTCAGGGGAGAGGATGACTGTAGGACAGGAGAATACAGTCTATTGCCCTCTGTTATCAGCCATTTCAGGGGAGAGGATGACTGTAGGACAGGAGAATACAATCTATTGCCCCCTGTTATCAACCATTTCAGGGGGGGGGGGGATGACTGTAGGACAGGAGAATACAGTCTATTGTCCCCTGTTATCAGCCATTTCAGAGGAGAGGATGACTGTAGGACAGGAGAATACAGTCTATTGCCCCCTGTTATCAGCCATTTCAGAGGAGAGGATGACTGTAGGACAGGAGAATACAGTCTATTGCTCCCTGCTATCAGCCATTTCAGTGGAGAGGATGACTGTAGGACAGGGGAATACAATCTATTGCCCTCTGTTATCAGCCATTTCAGGGGAGAGGATGACTGTAGGACAGGAGAATACAGTCTATTGCCCTCTGTTATCAGCCATTTCAGGGGAGAGGATGACTGTAGGACAGGAGAATACAGTATATTGCTCACTGTTATCAGCCATTTCAGGGGAGAGGATGACTGTAGGACAGGAGAATACAATCTATTGCCCTCTGTTATCAGCCATTTCAGGGGAGAGGATGACTGTAGGACAGGAGAATACAGTCTATTGCCCCCTGTTATCAGCCATTTCAGGGGAGAGGATGACTGTAGGACAGGAGAATACAGTCTATTGCTCCCTGTTATCAGCCATTTCAGGGGAGAGGATGACTGTAGGACAGGAGAATACAATCTATTGCTCCCTGTTATCAGCCATTTCAGGGGAGAGGATGACTGTAGGACAGAAGAATACAGTCTATTGCCCCCTGTTATCAGCCATTTCAGGGGAGAGGATGACTGTAGGACAGGAGAATACAGTCTATTGCCCCTGTTATCAGCCATTTCAGGGGAGAGGATGACTGTAGGACAGGAGAATACAGTCTATTGCTCCCTGTTATCAGCCATTTCAGGGGAGAGGATAACTATAGGACAGGAGAATACAGTCTATTGCCCCCTGTTATCAGACATTTCAGTGGAGAGGATGACTGTAGGACAGGAGAATACAGTCTATTGCCCCCTGTTATCAGCCATTTCAGGGGAGAGGATGACTGTAGGACAGGAGAATACAGTCTATTGCCCACTGTTATCAGCCATTTCAGGGGAGAGGATGACTGTAGGACAGGAGAATACAATCTATTGCCCCCTGTTATCAGCCATTTCAGGGGAGAGGATGACTGTAGGACAGGAGAATACAGTCTATTGCCCCCTGTTATCAGCCATTTCAGGGGAGAGGATGACTGTAGGACAGGAAAATACAGTCTATTGCTCCCTGTTATCAGCCATTTCAGATGAGAGGATGACTGTAGGACAGGAGAATACAGTCTATTGCCCCTGTTATCAGCCATTTCAGGGGAGAGGATGACTGTAGGACAGGAGAATACAGTCTATTGCTCCCTGTTATCAGCCATTTCAGGGGAGAGGATGACTGTAGGACAGGAGAATACAGTCTATTGCTCCCTGTTATCAGCCATTTCAGGGAAGATGATGACTGTAGGACAGGAGAATACAATCTATTGCCCCCTGTTATCAGCAATTTCAGGGGAGAGGATGACTGTAGGACAGGAGAATACAGTCTATTGCTCCCTGTTATCAGCCATTTCAGGGAAGATGATGACTGTAGGACAGGAGAATACAGTCTATTGCTCCCTGTTATCAGCCATTTCAGGGGAGAGGATGACTGTAGGACAGGAGAATACAGTCTATTGCCCCCTGTTATCAGCCATTTCAGGGGAGAGGATGACTGTAGGACAGGAGAATACAATCTATTGCCCCCTGTTATCAGCCATTTCAGGGGGGAGGAGGACTGTAGGACAGGAGAATACAGTCTATTGCCCCCTGTTATCAGCCATTTCAGGGGAGAGGATGACTGTAGGACAGGAGAATACAATCTATTGCCCCCTGTTATCAGCCATTTCAGGGGAGAGGATGACTGTAGGACAGGAGAATACAGTCTATTGCTCCCTGTTATCAGCCATTTCAGGGGAGAGGATGACTGTAGGACAGGAGAATACAGTCTATTGCTCCCTGTTATCAGCCATTTCAGGGGAGAGGATGACTGTAGGACAGGAGAATACAGTCTATTGCCCCCTGTTATCAGACATTTCAGGGGAGAGGATGACTGTAGGACAGGAGAATACAGTCTATTGCCTCCTGTTATCAGCCATTTCAGGGGAGAGGATGACTGTAGGACAGGAGAATACAGTCTATTACTCCCTGTTATCAGCCATTTCAGGGGAGAGGATGACTGTAGGACAGGAGAATACAGTCTATTGCCCCCTGTTATCAGACATTTCAGGGGAGAGGATGACTGTAGGACAGGAGAATACAGTCTATTGCCTCCTGTTATCAGCCATTTCAGGGGAGAGGATGACTGTAGGACAGGAGAATACAGTCTATTACACCCTGTTATCAGCCATTTCAGGGGAGAGGATGACTGTAGTACAGGAGAATACAGTCTATTGCCCCCTGTTATCAGCCATTTCAGGGGAGAGGATGACTGTAGGACAGGAGAATACAGTCTATTGCTCCCTGTTATCAGCCATTTCAGGGGAGAGGATGACTGTAGGACAGGAGAATACAGTCTATTGCCCCCTGTTATCAGCCATTTCAGGGGAGAGTATGACTGTAGGACAGGAGAATACAATCTATTGCTCCCTGTTATCAGCCATTTCAAGGGAGAGGATGACTGTAGGACAGGAGAATACAGTCTATTGCTCCCTGTTATCAGCCATTTCAGGGGAGAGGATGACTGTAGGACAGGAGAATACAGTCTATTGCCCCCTGTTATCAGCCATTTCAGGGGGGGGGATGACTGTAGGACAGGAGAATACAGTCTATTGCCCCCTGTTATCAGCCATTTCAGGGGAGAGGATGACTGTAGGACAGGGGAATACAATCTATTGCCCCCTGTTATCAGCCATTTCAGGGGAGAGGATGACTGTAGGACAGGAGAATACAGTCTATTGCCCTCTGTTATCAGCCATTTCAGGGGAGAGGATGACTGTAGGACAGGAGAATACAATCTATTGCCCCCTGTTATCAACCATTTCAGGGGGGGGGGATGACTGTAGGACAGGAGAATACAGTCTATTGTCCCCTGTTATCAGCCATTTCAGAGGAGAGGATGACTGTAGGACAGGAGAATACAGTCTATTGCCTCCTGTTATCAGCCATTTCAGAGGAGAGGATGACTGTAGGACAGGAGAATACAGTCTATTGCTCCCTGCTATCAGCCATTTCAGTGGAGAGGATGACTGTAGGACAGGGGAATACAATCTATTGCCCTCTGTTATCAGCCATTTCAGGGGAGAGGATGACTGTAGGACAGGAGAATACAGTATATTGCCCACTGTTATCAGCCATTTCAGGGGAGAGGATGACTGTAGGACAGGAGAATACAATCTATTGCCCTCTGTTATCAGCCATTTCAGGGGAGAGGATGACTGTAGGACAGGAGAATACAATCTATTGCCCTCTGTTATCAGCCATTTCAGGGGAGAGGATGACTGTAGGACAGGAGAATACAGTCTATTGCCCCCTGTTATCAGCCATTTCAGGGGAGAGGATGACTGTAGGACAGGAGAATACAGTCTATTGCTCCCTGTTATCAGCCATTTCAGGGGAGAGGATGACTGTAGGACAGGAGAATACAATCTATTGCTCCCTGTTATCAGCCATTTCAGGGGAGAGGATGACTGTAGGACAGAAGAATACAGTCTATTGCCCCCTGTTATCAGCCATTTCAGGGGAGAGGATGACTGTAGGACAGGAGAATACAGTCTATTGCCCCTGTTATCAGCCATTTCAGGGGAGAGGATGACTGTAGGACAGGAGAATACAGTCTATTGCTCCCTGTTATCAGCCATTTCAGGGGAGAGGATAACTATAGGACAGGAGAATACAGTCTATTGCCCCCTGTTATCAGACATTTCAGTGGAGAGGATGACTGTAGGACAGGAGAATACAGTCTATTGCCCCCTGTTATCAGCCATTTCAGGGGAGAGGATGACTGTAGGACAGGAGAATACAGTCTATTGCCCCCTGTTATCAGCCATTTCAGGGGAGAGGATGACTGTAGGACAGGAGAATACAGTCTATTGCCCCCTGTTATCAGCTATTTCAGGGGGGGGATGACTGTAGGACAGGAGAATACAGTCTATTGCCCCCTGTTATCAGCCATGTCAGGGGAGAGGATGACTGTAGGACAGGAGAATACAGTCTATTGCTCCCTGTTATCAGCCATTTCAGGGGAGAGGATGACTGTAGGACAGGAGAATACAGTCTATTGCTCCCTGTTATCAGCCATTTCAGATGAGAGGATGACTGTAGGACAGGAGAATACAATCTATTGCTCCCTGTTATCAGTCATTTCAGGGGAGAGGATGACTGTAGGACAGGAGAATACAGTCTATTGTCCCCTGTTATCAGCCATTTGAGGGGGAGGATGACTGTAGGACAGGAGAATACAGTCTATTGCTCCCTGTTATCAGCCATTTCAGGGGAGAGGATGACTGTAGGACAGGAGAATACAGTCTATTGCTCCTGTTATCAGCCATTTCAGGGGAGAGGATGACTGTAGGACAGGAGAATACAATCTATTGCCCCCTGTTATCAGCCATTTCAGGAGAGAGGATAACTGTAGGACAGGAGAATACAGTCTATTGCTCCTGTTATCAGCCATTTCAGGGGAGAGGATGACTGTAGGACAGGAGAATACAATCTATTGCCCCCTGTTATCAGCCATTTCAGGGGAGATGATGACTGTAGGACAGGAGAATACAGTCTATTGCCCCCTGTTATCAGCCATTTCAGGGGAGAGGATGACTGTAGGACAGGAGAATACAGTCTATTGCTCCTGTTATCAGCCATTTCAGGGGAGAGGATGACTGTAGGACAGGAGAATACAGTCTATTGCCCCCTGTTATCAGCCATTTCAGGGGAGAGGATGACTGTAGGACAGGAGAATACAGTCTATTGCCCCCTGTTATCAGCCATTTCAGGGGAGAGGATGACTGTAGGACAGGAGAATACAGTCTATTGCTCCCTGTTATCAACCATTTCAGGGGAGAGGATGACTGTAGGACAGGAGAATACAGTCTATTGTCCTCTGTTATCAGCCATTTCAGGGGAGAGGATGACTGTAGGACAGGAGAATACAATCTATTGCTCCCTGTTATCAGCCATTTCAGGGGAGAGGATGACTGTAGGACAGGAGAATACAGTCTATTGCCCCCTGTTATCAGACATTTCAGGGGAGAGGATGACTGTAGGACAGGAGAATACAGTCTATTGCCTCCTGTTATCAGCCATTTCAGGGGAGAGGATGACTGTAGGACAGGAGAATACAGTCTATTACTCCCTGTTATCAGCCATTTCAGGGGAGAGGATGACTGTAGTACAGGAGAATACAGTCTATTGCCCCCTGTTATCAGCCATTTCAGGGGAGAGGATGACTGTAGGACAGGAGAATACAGTCTATTGCTCCCTGTTATCAGCCATTTCAGGGGAGAGGATGACTGTAGGACAGGAGAATACAGTCTATTGCCCCCTGTTATCAGCCATTTCAGGGGAGAGGATGACTGTAGGACAGGAGAATACAATCTATTGCTCCCTGTTATCAGCCATTTCAAGGGAGAGGATGACTGTAGGACAGGAGAATACAGTCTATTGCTCCCTGTTATCAGCCATTTCAGGGGAGAGGATGACTGTAGGACAGGAGAATACAGTCTATTGCCCCCTGTTATCAGCCATTTCAGGGGGGGGGATGACTGTAGGACAGGAGAATACAGTCTATTGCCCCCTGTTATCAGCCATTTCAGGGGAGAGGATGACTGTAGGACAGGGGAATACAATCTATTGCCCCCTGTTATCAGCCATTTCAGGGGAGAGGATGACTGTAGGACAGGAGAATACAGTCTATTGCCCTCTGTTATCAGCCATTTCAGGGGAGAGGATGACTGTAGGACAGGAGAATACAATCTATTGCCCCCTGTTATCAACCATTTCAGGGGGGGGGGGATGACTGTAGGACAGGAGAATACAGTCTATTGTCCCCTGTTATCAGCCATTTCAGAGGAGAGGATGACTGTAGGACAGGAGAATACAGTCTATTGCCCCCTGTTATCAGCCATTTCAGAGGAGAGGATGACTGTAGGACAGGAGAATACAGTCTATTGCTCCCTGCTATCAGCCATTTCAGTGGAGAGGATGACTGTAGGACAGGGGAATACAATCTATTGCCCTCTGTTATCAGCCATTTCAGGGGAGAGGATGACTGTAGGACAGGAGAATACAGTCTATTGCCCTCTGTTATCAGCCATTTCAGGGGAGAGGATGACTGTAGGACAGGAGAATACAGTATATTGCTCACTGTTATCAGCCATTTCAGGGGAGAGGATGACTGTAGGACAGGAGAATACAATCTATTGCCCTCTGTTATCAGCCATTTCAGGGGAGAGGATGACTGTAGGACAGGAGAATACAGTCTATTGCCCCCTGTTATCAGCCATTTCAGGGGAGAGGATGACTGTAGGACAGGAGAATACAGTCTATTGCTCCCTGTTATCAGCCATTTCAGGGGAGAGGATGACTGTAGGACAGGAGAATACAATCTATTGCTCCCTGTTATCAGCCATTTCAGGGGAGAGGATGACTGTAGGACAGAAGAATACAGTCTATTGCCCCCTGTTATCAGCCATTTCAGGGGAGAGGATGACTGTAGGACAGGAGAATACAGTCTATTGCCCCTGTTATCAGCCATTTCAGGGGAGAGGATGACTGTAGGACAGGAGAATACAGTCTATTGCTCCCTGTTATCAGCCATTTCAGGGGAGAGGATAACTATAGGACAGGAGAATACAGTCTATTGCCCCCTGTTATCAGACATTTCAGTGGAGAGGATGACTGTAGGACAGGAGAATACAGTCTATTGCCCCCTGTTATCAGCCATTTCAGGGGAGAGGATGACTGTAGGACAGGAGAATACAGTCTATTGCCCACTGTTATCAGCCATTTCAGGGGAGAGGATGACTGTAGGACAGGAGAATACAATCTATTGCCCCCTGTTATCAGCCATTTCAGGGGAGAGGATGACTGTAGGACAGGAGAATACAGTCTATTGCCCCCTGTTATCAGCCATTTCAGGGGAGAGGATGACTGTAGGACAGGAAAATACAGTCTATTGCTCCCTGTTATCAGCCATTTCAGATGAGAGGATGACTGTAGGACAGGAGAATACAGTCTATTGCCCCTGTTATCAGCCATTTCAGGGGAGAGGATGACTGTAGGACAGGAGAATACAGTCTATTGCTCCCTGTTATCAGCCATTTCAGGGGAGAGGATGACTGTAGGACAGGAGAATACAGTCTATTGCTCCCTGTTATCAGCCATTTCAGGGAAGATGATGACTGTAGGACAGGAGAATACAATCTATTGCCCCCTGTTATCAGCCATTTCAGGGGAGAGGATGACTGTAGGACAGGAGAATACAGTCTATTGCTCCCTGTTATCAGCCATTTCAGGGAAGATGATGACTGTAGGACAGGAGAATACAGTCTATTGCTCCCTGTTATCAGCCATTTCAGGGGAGAGGATGACTGTAGGACAGGAGAATACAGTCTATTGCCCCCTGTTATCAGCCATTTCAGGGGAGAGGATGACTGTAGGACAGGAGAATACAATCTATTGCCCCCTGTTATCAGCCATTTCAGGGGGGAGGAGGACTGTAGGACAGGAGAATACAGTCTATTGCCCCCTGTTATCAGCCATTTCAGGGGAGAGGATGACTGTAGGACAGGAGAATACAATCTATTGCCCCCTGTTATCAGCCATTTCAGGGGAGAGGATGACTGTAGGACAGGAGAATACAGTCTATTGCTCCCTGTTAGCAGCCATTTCAGGGGAGAGGATGACTGTAGGACAGGAGAATACAGTCTATTGCTCCCTGTTATCAGCCATTTCAGGGGAGAGGATGACTGTAGGACAGGAGAATACAGTCTATTGCCCCCTGTTATCAGACATTTCAGGGGAGAGGATGACTGTAGGACAGGAGAATACAGTCTATTGCCTCCTGTTATCAGCCATTTCAGGGGAGAGGATGACTGTAGGACAGGAGAATACAGTCTATTACTCCCTGTTATCAGCCATTTCAGGGGAGAGGATGACTGTAGGACAGGAGAATACAGTCTATTGCCCCCTGTTATCAGACATTTCAGGGGAGAGGATGACTGTAGGACAGGAGAATACAGTCTATTGCCTCCTGTTATCAGCCATTTCAGGGGAGAGGATGACTGTAGGACAGGAGAATACAGTCTATTACTCCCTGTTATCAGCCATTTCAGGGGAGAGGATGACTGTAGTACAGGAGAATACAGTCTATTGCCCCCTGTTATCAGCCATTTCAGGGGAGAGGATGACTGTAGGACAGGAGAATACAGTCTATTGCTCCCTGTTATCAGCCATTTCAGGGGAGAGGATGACTGTAGGACAGGAGAATACAGTCTATTGCTCCCTGTTATCAGCCATTTCAGGGGAGAGTATGACTGTAGGACAGGAGAATACAATCTATTGCTCCCTGTTATCAGCCATTTCATGGGAGAGGATGACTGTAGGACAGGAGAATACAGTCTATTGCTCCCTGTTATCAGCCATTTCAGGGGAGAGGATGACTGTAGGACAGGAGAATACAGTCTATTGCCCCCTGTTATCAGCCATTTCAGGGGGGGGGATGACTGTAGGACAGGAGAATACAGTCTATTGCCCCCTGTTATCAGCCATTTCAGGGGAGGGGATGACTGTAGGACAGGGGAATACAATCTATTGCCCCCTGTTATCAGCCATTTCAGGGGAGAGGATGACTGTAGGACAGGAGAATACAGTCTATTGCCCTCTGTTATCAGCCATTTCAGGGGAGAGGATGACTGTAGGACAGGAGAATACAATCTATTGCCCCCTGTTATCAACCATTTCAGGGGGGGGGGATGACTGTAGGACAGGAGAATACAGTCTATTGTCCCCTGTTATCAGCCATTTCAGAGGAGAGGATGACTGTAGGACAGGAGAATACAGTCTATTGCCTCCTGTTATCAGCCATTTCAGAGGAGAGGATGACTGTAGGACAGGAGAATACAGTCTATTGCTCCCTGCTATCAGCCATTTCAGTGGAGAGGATGACTGTAGGACAGGGGAATACAATCTATTGCCCTCTGTTATCAGCCATTTCAGGGGAGAGGATGACTGTAGGACAGGAGAATACAGTATATTGCCCACTGTTATCAGCCATTTCAGGGGAGAGGATGACTGTAGGACAGGAGAATACAATCTATTGCCCTCTGTTATCAGCCATTTCAGGGGAGAGGATGACTGTAGGACAGGAGAATACAATCTATTGCCCTCTGTTATCAGCCATTTCAGGGGAGAGGATGACTGTAGGACAGGAGAATACAGTCTATTGCCCCCTGTTATCAGCCATTTCAGGGGAGAGGATGACTGTAGGACAGGAGAATACAGTCTATTGCTCCCTGTTATCAGCCATTTCAGGGGAGAGGATGACTGTAGGACAGGAGAATACAATCTATTGCTCCCTGTTATCAGCCATTTCAGGGGAGAGGATGACTGTAGGACAGAAGAATACAGTCTATTGCCCCCTGTTATCAGCCATTTCAGGGGAGAGGATGACTGTAGGACAGGAGAATACAGTCTATTGCCCCTGTTATCAGCCATTTCAGGGGAGAGGATGACTGTAGGACAGGAGAATACAGTCTATTGCTCCCTGTTATCAGCCATTTCAGGGGAGAGGATAACTGTAGGACAGGAGAATACAGTCTATTGCCCCCTGTTATCAGACATTTCAGTGGAGAGGATGACTGTAGGACAGGAGAATACAGTCTATTGCCCCCTGTTATCAGCCATTTCAGGGGAGAGGATGACTGTAGGACAGGAGAATACAGTCTATTGCCCCCTGTTATCAGCCATTTCAGGGGAGAGGATGACTGTAGGACAGGAGAATACAATCTATTGCCCCCTGTTATCAGCCATTTCAGGGGAGAGGATGACTGTAGGACAGGAGAATACAGTCTATTGCCCCCTGTTATCAGCCATTTCAGGGGAGAGGATGACTGTAGGACAGGAAACTACAGTCTATTGCTCCCTGTTATCAGCCATTTCAGGGGAGAGGATGACTGTAGGACAGGAGAATACAGTCTATTGCCCCCTGTTATCAGCCATTTCAGAGGAGAGGATGACTGTAGGACAGGAGAATACAGTCTATTGCCCCTGTTATCAGCCATTTCAGGGGAGAGGATGACTGTAGGACAGGAGAATACAGTCTATTGCTCCCTGTTATCAGCCATTTCAGGGGAGAGGATGACTGTAGGACAGGAGAATACAGTCTATTGCTCCCTGTTATCAGCCATTTCAGGGAAGATGATGACTGTAGGACAGGAGAATACAATCTATTGCCCCCTGTTATCAGCCATTTCAGGGGAGAGGATGACTGTAGGACAGGAGAATACAGTCTATTGCTCCCTGTTATCAGCCATTTCAGGGAAGATGATGACTGTAGGACAGGAGAATACAGTCTATTGCTCCCTGTTATCAGCCATTTCAGGGGAGAGGATGACTGTAGGACAGGAGAATACAGTCTATTGCCCCCTGTTATCAGCCATTTCAGGGGAGAGGATGACTGTAGGACAGGAGAATACAATCTATTGCCCCCTGTTATCAGCCATTTCAGGGGGGAGGAGGACTGTAGGACAGGAGAATACAGTCTATTGCCCCCTGTTATCAGCCATTTCAGGGGAGAGGATGACTGTAGGACAGGAGAATACAATCTATTGCCCCCTGTTATCAGCCATTTCAGGGGAGAGGATGACTGTAGGACAGGAGAATACAATCTATTGCCCCCTGTTATCAGCCATTTCAGGGGAGAGGATGACTGTAGGACAGGAGAATACAATCTATTGCCCCCTGTTATCAGCCATTTCAGGGGAGAGGATGACTGTAGGACAGGAGAATACAGTCTATTGTCCCCTGTTATCAGCCATTTCAGGGGAGAGGATGACTGTAGGACAGGAGAATACAATCTATTGCCCCCTGTTATCAGCCATTTCAGGGGAGAGGATGACTGTAGGACAGGAGAATACAGTCTATTGTCCCCTGTTATCAGCCATTTCAGGGGGGGAGGATGACTGTAGGACAGGAGAATACAGTCTATTGCTCCTTGTTATCAGCCATTTCAGGGGAGAGGATGACTGTAGGACAGGAGAATACAGTCTATTGCTCCCTGTTATCAGCCATTTCAGGGGAGAGGATGACTGTAGGACAGGAGAATACAGTCTATTGCCCCCTGTTATCAGCCATTTCAGGGGAGAGAATGACTGTAGGACAGGAGAATACAATCTATTGCCCCCTGTTATCAGCCATTTCAGGGGAGAGGATGACTGTAGGACAGGAGAATACAGTCTATTGTCCCCTGTTATCAGCCATTTCAGGGGAGAGGATGACTGTAGGACAGGAGAATACAGTCTATTGCTCCCTGTTATCAGTCATTTCAGGGGAGAGGATGACTGTAGGACAGGAGAATACAGTCTATTGCCCCCTGGTATCAACCATATCAGGGGGGAGGATGACTGTAGGACAGGAGAATACAGTCTATTGCTCCCTGTTATCAGCCATTTCAGGGGGGAGGATGACTGTAGGACAGGAGAATACAATCTATTGCCCCCTGTTATCAGCCATTTCAGGGGAGAGGATGACTGTAGGACAGGAGAATACAGTCTATTGCCCCCTGTTATCAGCCATTTCAGGGGACAGGATGACTGTAGGACAGGAGAATACAGTCTATTGCCCCCTGTTATCAGCCATTTCAGGGGAGAGGATGACTGTAGGACAGGAGAATACAGTCTATTGCCCCCTGTTATCAGACATTTCAGGGGAGAGGATGACTGTAGGACAGGAGAATACAGTCTATTGCCTCCTGTTATCAGCCATTTCAGGGGAGAGGATGACTGTAGGACAGGAGAATACAGTCTATTACTCCCTGTTATCAGCCATTTCAGGGGAGAGGATGACTGTAGGACAGGAGAATACAGTCTATTGCCCCCTGTTATCAGACATTTCAGGGGAGAGGATGACTGTAGGACAGGAGAATACAGTCTATTGCCTCCTGTTATCAGCCATTTCAGGGGAGAGGATGACTGTAGGACAGGAGAATACAGTCTATTACTCCCTGTTATCAGCCATTTCAGGGGAGAGGATGACTGTAGTACAGGAGAATACAGTCTATTGCCCCCTGTTATCAGCCATTTCAGGGGAGAGGATGACTGTAGGACAGGAGAATACAGTCTATTGCTCCCTGTTATCAGCCATTTCAGGGGAGAGGATGACTGTAGGACAGGAGAATACAGTCTATTGCCCCCTGTTATCAGCCATTTCAGGGGAGAGTATGACTGTAGGACAGGAGAATACAATCTATTGCTCCCTGTTATCAGCCATTTCAAGGGAGAGGATGACTGTAGGACAGGAGAATACAGTCTATTGCTCCCTGTTATCAGCCATTTCAGGGGAGAGGATGACTGTAGGACAGGAGAATACAGTCTATTGCCCCCTGTTATCAGCCATTTCAGGGGGGGGGATGACTGTAGGACAGGAGAATACAGTCTATTGCCCCCTGTTATCAGCCATTTCAGGGGAGAGGATGACTGTAGGACAGGGGAATACAATCTATTGCCCCCTGTTATCAGCCATTTCAGGGGAGAGGATGACTGTAGGACAGGAGAATACAGTCTATTGCCCTCTGTTATCAGCCATTTCAGGGGAGAGGATGACTGTAGGACAGGAGAATACAATCTATTGCCCCCTGTTATCAACCATTTCAGGGGGGGGGGATGACTGTAGGACAGGAGAATACAGTCTATTGTCCCCTGTTATCAGCCATTTCAGAGGAGAGGATGACTGTAGGACAGGAGAATACAGTCTATTGCCTCCTGTTATCAGCCATTTCAGAGGAGAGGATGACTGTAGGACAGGAGAATACAGTCTATTGCTCCCTGCTATCAGCCATTTCAGTGGAGAGGATGACTGTAGGACAGGGGAATACAATCTATTGCCCTCTGTTATCAGCCATTTCAGGGGAGAGGATGACTGTAGGACAGGAGAATACAGTATATTGCCCACTGTTATCAGCCATTTCAGGGGAGAGGATGACTGTAGGACAGGAGAATACAATCTATTGCCCTCTGTTATCAGCCATTTCAGGGGAGAGGATGACTGTAGGACAGGAGAATACAATCTATTGCCCTCTGTTATCAGCCATTTCAGGGGAGAGGATGACTGTAGGACAGGAGAATACAGTCTATTGCCCCCTGTTATCAGCCATTTCAGGGGAGAGGATGACTGTAGGACAGGAGAATACAGTCTATTGCTCCCTGTTATCAGCCATTTCAGGGGAGAGGATGACTGTAGGACAGGAGAATACAATCTATTGCTCCCTGTTATCAGCCATTTCAGGGGAGAGGATGACTGTAGGACAGAAGAATACAGTCTATTGCCCCCTGTTATCAGCCATTTCAGGGGAGAGGATGACTGTAGGACAGGAGAATACAGTCTATTGCCCCTGTTATCAGCCATTTCAGGGGAGAGGATGACTGTAGGACAGGAGAATACAGTCTATTGCTCCCTGTTATCAGCCATTTCAGGGGAGAGGATAACTGTAGGACAGGAGAATACAGTCTATTGCCCCCTGTTATCAGACATTTCAGTGGAGAGGATGACTGTAGGACAGGAGAATACAGTCTATTGCCCCCTGTTATCAGCCATTTCAGGGGAGAGGATGACTGTAGGACAGGAGAATACAGTCTATTGCCCCCTGTTATCAGCCATTTCAGGGGAGAGGATGACTGTAGGACAGGAGAATACAATCTATTGCCCCCTGTTATCAGCCATTTCAGGGGAGAGGATGACTGTAGGACAGGAGAATACAGTCTATTGCCCCCTGTTATCAGCCATTTCAGGGGAGAGGATGACTGTAGGACAGGAAAATACAGTCTATTGCTCCCTGTTATCAGCCATTTCAGGGGAGAGGATGACTGTAGGACAGGAGAATACAGTCTATTGCCCCCTGTTATCAGCCATTTCAGAGGAGAGGATGACTGTAGGACAGGAGAATACAGTCTATTGCCCCTGTTATCAGCCATTTCAGGGGAGAGGATGACTGTAGGACAGGAGAATACAGTCTATTGCCCCCTGTTATCAGCCATTTCAGGGGAGAGGATGACTGTAGGACAGGAGAATACAGTCTATTGCTCCCTGTTATCAGCCATTTCAGGGAAGATGATGACTGTAGGACAGGAGAATACAATCTATTGCCCCCTGTTATCAGCCATTTCAGGGGAGAGGATGACTGTAGGACAGGAGAATACAGTCTATTGCTCCCTGTTATCAGCCATTTCAGGGGAGAGGATGACTGTAGGACAGGAGAATACAGTCTATTGCCCCCTGTTATCAGCCATTTCAGGGGAGAGGATGACTGTAGGACAGGAGAATACAATCTATTGCCCCCTGTTATCAGCCATTTCAGGGGGGAGGAGGACTGTAGGACAGGAGAATACAGTCTATTGCCCCCTGTTATCAGCCATTTCAGGGGAGAGGATGACTGTAGGACAGGAGAATACAATCTATTGCCCCCTGTTATCAGCCATTTCAGGGGAGAGGATGACTGTAGGACAGGAGAATACAATCTATTGCCCCCTGTTATCAGCCATTTCAGGGGAGAGGATGACTGTAGGACAGGAGAATACAATCTATTGCCCCCTGTTATCAGCCATTTCAGGGGAGAGGATGACTGTAGGACAGGAGAATACAGTCTATTGTCCCCTGTTATCAGCCATTTCAGGGGAGAGGATGACTGTAGGACAGGAGAATACAATCTATTGCCCCCTGTTATCAGCCATTTCAGGGGAGAGGATGACTGTAGGACAGGAGAATACAGTCTATTGTCCCCTGTTATCAGCCATTTCAGGGGGGAGGATGACTGTAGGACAGGAGAATACAGTCTATTGCTCCTTGTTATCAGCCATTTCAGGGGAGAGGATGACTGTAGGACAGGAGAATACAGTCTATTGCTCCCTGTTATCAGCCATTTCAGGGGAGAGGATGACTGTAGGACAGGAGAATACAGTCTATTGCCCCCTGTTATCAGCCATTTCAGGGGAGAGAATGACTGTAGGACAGGAGAATACAATCTATTGCCCCCTGTTATCAGCCATTTCAGGGGAGAGGATGACTGTAGGACAGGAGAATACAGTCTATTGTCCCCTGTTATCAGCCATTTCAGGGGAGAGGATGACTGTAGGACAGGAGAATACAGTCTATTGCTCCCTGTTATCAGTCATTTCAGGGGAGAGGATGACTGTAGGACAGGAGAATACAGTCTATTGCCCCCTGGTATCAACCATATCAGGGGGGAGGATGACTGTAGGACAGGAGAATACAGTCTATTGCTCCCTGTTATCAGCCATTTCAGGGGGGAGGATGACTGTAGGACAGGAGAATACAATCTATTGCCCTCTGTTATCAGCCATTTCAGGGGAGAGGATGACTGTAGGACAGGAGAATACAGTCTATTGCCCCCTGTTATCAGCCATTTCAGGGGACAGGATGACTGTAGGACAGGAGAATACCGTCTATTGCCCCCTGTTATCAGCCATTTCAGGGGAGAGGATGACTGTAGGACAGGAGAATACAGTCTATTGCCCCCTGTTATCAGCCATTTCAGGGGAGAGGATGACTGTAGGACAGGAGCATACAATCTATTGCCCCCTGTTTTCAGCCATTTCAGGGGAGAGGATGACTGTAGGACAGGAGAATACAGTCTATTGCCCCCTGTTATCAGCCATTTCAGGGGAGCGGATGACTGTAGGACAGGAGAATACAGTCTATTGCCCCCTGTTATCAGCCATTTCAGGGGAGCGGATGACTGTAGGACAGGAGAATACAGTCTATTGCCTCCTGTTATCAGCTATTTCAGGGGAGAGGATGACTGTAGGACAGGAGAATACAATCTATTGCCCCCTGTTATCAGCCTTTTCAGGGGAGAGGATGATTGTAGGACAGGAGAATACAATCTATTGCCCCCTGTTATCAGCCATTTCAGGGGAGAGGATGACTGTAGGACAGGAGAATACAATCTATTGCCCCCTGTTATCAGCCATTTCAGGGGAGAGGATGACTGTAGGACAGGAGAATACAGTCTATTGTCCCCTGTTATCAGCCATTTCAGGGGAGAGGATGACTGTAGGACAGGAGAATACAATCTATTGCCCCCTGTTATCAGCCATTTCAGGGGAGAGGATGACTGTAGGACAGGAGAATACAGTCTATTGTCCCCTGTTATCAGCCATTTCAGGGGGGAGGATGACTGTAGGACAGGAGAATACAGTCTATTGCTCCCTGTTATCAGCCATTTCAGGGGAGAGGATGACTGTAGGACAGGAGAATACAGTCTATTGCTCCCTGTTATCAGCCATTTCAGGGGAGAGGATGACTGTAGGACAGGAGAATACAGTCTATTGCCCCCTGTTATCAGCCATTTCAGGGGAGAGGATGACTGTAGGACAGGGGAATACAGTCTATTGCTCCCTGTTATCAGCCATTTCAGGGGAGAGAATGACTGTAGGACAGGAGAATACAATCTATTGCCCCATGTTATCAGCCATTTCAGGGGAGAGGATGACTGTAGGACAGGAGAATACAATCTATTGCCCCCTGTTATCAGCCATTTCAGGGGAGAGGATGACTGTAGGACAGGAGAATACAGTCTATTGTCCCCTGTTATCAGCCATTTCAGGGGAGAGGATGACTGTAGGACAGGAGAATACAGTCTATTGCTCCCTGTTATCAGCCATTTCAGAGGAGAGGATGACTGTAGGACAGGAGAATACAGTCTATTGCTCCCCTGTTATCAGCCATTTCAGAGGAGAGGATGACTGTAGGACAGGAGAATACAGTCTATTGCCCCCTGTTATCAGCCATTTCAGGGGACAGGATGACTGTAGGACAGGAGAATACAGTCTATTGCCCCCTGTTATCAGCCATTTCAGGGGAGAGGATGACTGTAGGACAGGAGAATACAGTCTATTGCCCCCTGTTATCAGCCATTTCAGGGGAGAGGATGACTGTAGGACAGGAGAATACAATCTATTGCCCCCTGTTATCAGCCATTTCAGGGGAGAGGATGACTGTAGGACAGGAGAATACAGTCTATTGCCCCCTGTTATCAGCCATTTCAGGGGAGCGGATGACTGTAGGACAGGAGAATACAGTCTATTGCCCCCTGTTATCAGCCATTTCAGGGGAGCGGATGACTGTAGGACAGGAGAATACAGTCTATTGCCTCCTGTTATCAGCCATTTCAGGGGAGAGGATGACTGTAGGACAGGGGAATACAATCTATTGTCCCCTGTTATCAGCCATTTCAGGGCAGAGGATGACTGTAGGACAGGAGAATACAGTCTATTGCTCCCTGTTATCAGCCATTTCAGGGGAGAGGATGACTGTAGGACAGGAGAATACAGTCTATTGCTCCCTGTTATCAGCCATTTCAGGGGGGAGGATGACTGTAGGACAGGAGAATACAGTCTATTGTCTCCTGTTATCAGCCATTTCAGGGGAGAGGATGACTGTAGGACAGGAGAATACAGTCTATTGCTCCCTGTTATCGGCCATTTCAGGGGAGAGGATGACTGTAGTACAGGAGAATACAGTCTATTGCTCCCTGTTATCAGCCATTTCAGGGGGGAGGATGACTGTAGGACAGGAGAATACAGTCTATTGTCCCCTGTTAACAGCCATTTCAGGGGGGAGGATGACTGTAGGACAGGAGAATACAGTCTATTGTCTCCTGTTATCAGCCATTTCAGGGGAGAGGATGACTGTAGGACAGGAGAATACAGTCTATTGCTCCCTGTTATCGGCCATTTCAGGGGAGAGGATGACTGTAGGACAGGAGAATACAGTCTATTGTCCCCTGTTATCAGCCATTTCAGGGGGGAGGATGACTGTAGGACAGGAGAATACAGTCTATTGCTCCCTGTTATCAGCCATTTCAGGGGAGAGGATGACTGTAGGACAGGAGAATACAGTCTATTTTTCCTGTTATCAGCCATTTCAGAGGAGAGGATGACTGTAGGACAGGAGAATACAGTCTATTGCTCCCTGTTATCAGCCATTTCAGGGGAGAGGATGACTGTAGGACAGGAGAATACAGTCTATTGCCCCCTGTTATCAGCCATTTCAGAGGGGAGAGGATGACTGTAGGACAGGAGAATACAGTCTATTGCCCCCTGTTATCAGCCATTTCAGGGGAGAGGATGACTGTAGGACAGGAGAATACAGTCTATTGCTCCCTGTTATCAGCCATTTCAGGGGAGAGGATGACTGTAGGACAGGAGAATACAATCTATTGCCCCCTGTTATCAGCCATTTCAGAGGAGAGGATGACTGTAGGACAAGAGAATACAGTCTATTGCCCCCTGTTATCAGCCATTTCAGGGGAGAGGATGACTGTAGGACAGGAGAATACAGTCTATTGCCCCCTGTTATCAGCCATTTCAGGGGAGAGGATGACTGTAGGACAGGAGAATACAGTCTATTGCTCCCTGTTATCAGCCATTTCAGGGGAGAGGATGACTGTAGGACAGGAGAATACAGTCTATTGCTCCCTGTTATCAGCCATTTCAGGGGAGAGGATGACTGTAGGACAGGAGAATACAGTCTATTGCTCCCTGTTATCAGCCACTCCTGAAACAATAGAAGTCTATGGTGTTATTCACATGAACTTTTTTTTAACAACCAGTTTTTGGCCATTTTATCAGCCAGGTGGACCCCACTGAAATCAATCAATCAATCTTTAATGGCCATTTAAACAGTGGTGCACCCATCTAATAGAAATTAAAAACTCTGTGTAAAAAAGTTTTTTTTTCAGGGGTTAAAGTAAAAAAAAATAATACTCATCTCATCTACTTACATGTGGGGGAACACTCCTTCCTCACTGGAGGCAGCAGGGCCTGGATGGTGACGTCACATGATCGTGCTGGGAGCGTCAGGTCCTGCGGCCTCCAGTGCGATGCGAGTGTTCCCTTACGTGCAAGTGGATGATGTCTTTAATTATATATACTTAGGGCACTCGGAGGCCATTACTTTACTGGGGGGCACTATGGGGGCATTGGATTCCAGGGGGCACTATGTATACTGAGGGCAGGGGTTGAGTTAAAAAAAAAAAGCCTTTGAAATTCAACAGTTTTTAATGGCCATTTTTAATAGCTGTTTAAAAATGAGGAAAAACGGTTCCAAAATGACACCCACTGAAAATATCCATGAAAAACGGACAGTTTTTCCATTTTTAATGGCCTTTTTTTTATCTGTTATGTGAATGAGCCCTAAAGCTTTAGCATGGGGGGAGTATGCTTTTGACAACTTTTAACCCCTTATCTCCCCCACCAGGTGGTGATCGCTGACCTCGCCTGCTTCACCTACTCTATGGTGGTGGTTCCTCTTTATGACACTTTAGGGCCAGAAGCCATTGTATTCATCGTTAACAGAGGTGAGTGACCCCCCTTCCCCCACCCCTTATAAAAGAGGGCCTTATAGCTAAAAATAAAAGGTCTGTGTGCTAGGGCACAGCGTGAACCCTTCCCAAATCAATCCTGGGTCAGCACCAGCTATCCTCTTGTAGGAATGAGGGGTAACCTCGCCTCTTTCAGTGTTTATGGGGCTTCTGTACCTCTGTTAATTACAAACCATAAATTTCTTACAGCTGAGGGGGTGTTACAGTGGAATCCAGTCTGTACAACCCTCTGCAAGGTGCACTGCACATATAGACACCACAAATCTCTGTCCTGTGAGTTTGTTACAATGTATCACTGCAGGTAAAAGCTTTCAGACTGGTGTTTTTTTTTTTTTTTGTATCACAGAGGATACAATTGTAACAAACCTACAGCTGTGAGAAGCATTAGTCCTAAATTGGATTTTTTTTATTCTTTAGAATAAATGTAAACTAAAATGTAACAATTCAATTACAGCAGCAGAGATCCTACACATGGAGAGCAACTGCAAGAAAATGTATTAGTCTGCAGGGTGACCATTTAAATTTAGAGAAGCCCCCCAATGCCAGGCTGTGCAGCACTCCGCCATCTGGGAGAGGCCCACAGCTTCTTCACCCTGCACCTCATAGTTCATGAATAGAATGCTAGAAGTACTGGAAGCACTATGACACCACCCAGCAGTGGTTTTATTTCTCTGGTTTTGTCTTGAGTACCTGGAGACCCCTGGTCACATGATAACAGGGGTATACAGTAGGTGGAGTCCTCCCTTACTGTACAACGTTATCAGCCCAGGTCACATGATCAGCGGTATACAGGGGGAGTCCTCCCTCTTTTGTACATGATTGTACATGATCACCGATGTACAAGTGGAGTCCTCCCTAACTATATAACTTTATAAGCCCCTGGTCACATGATCAGCAGTATACCGTTAGAGTTCCCCTTTACTGTGTAACTTATTGCTCTGTCCTGCAGCCGATTTATCCCTCATCATCTGCGATAAACCGGACAAAGCATCAATTCTGCTCACTAACTGCGAGAAGGGGCTCACCCCGGGCCTGAAAATCATCATCCTGATGGAGGAATTTGTCAATGACCTAAAGGAACGAGCTGCAAAGTGTGGGGTGGAGCTGCTGAGGATGCAAGATGTAGAGGTAGGTGCATCTGTGGTGACACAGAATGTATACAGGGTCTATATCACTGCAACACTGCAGACACAGCACTGCTACCTGTACACACAGCACTGTACACCCAGCACTGCTACCTGTACACCCAGGACTGCTACCTATACACACAGCACAGCTACCTGTACACCCAGCACTGCTACCTGTACACCCAGGACTGCTACCTATACACACAGCACTGCTACCTGTACACCCAGGACTGCTACCTATACACACAGCACTGCTACCTGTACACCCAGCACTGCTACCTGTACACCCAGCACCGCTACCTGTACACACAGCACCGCTACCTGTACACACAGCACTGCTACCTGTACACCCAGCACTGCTACCTGTACACACAGCACTGCTACCTGTACACACAGCACTGCTACCTGTACACACAGCACTGCTACTTGTACACACAGCACCGCTACCTGTACAACCAGCACCACTACCTGTACACACAGCACCGCTACCTGTACAACCAGCACCACTACCTGTACACACAGCACTGCTACCTATACACACAGCACTGCTACCTGTACACACAAAACTGCTACCTGTACACACAGCACTGCTACCTATACACACAGCACCGCTACCTGTACAACCAGCACCACTACCTGTACACACAGCACTGCTACCTGTACAACCAGCACCGCTACCTGTACACACAGCACTGCTACCTATACACCCAGCACTACTTCCTGTACACACAGCACTGCTACCTGTACACACAGCACTGCTACCTATACACCCAGCACTACTACCTGTACACACAGAACTGCTACCTGTACACCCAGTACTGCTACCTGTACACACAGCACTGCTACCTATACACCCAGTACTGCTACCTGTACACCCTGCACTGCTACCTATACACCCAGCACTGCTACCTTTACACACAGCACTGCTACCTATACACACAGCACTACTACCTGTACACCCATCACTGCTACCTGTACACCCATCACTACTACCTGTACACCCAGCACTGCTACCTATACACCCATCACTGCTACCTATACACACAGCACTGCTACCTATACACCCTGCACTGCTATCTGTACACCCATCACTGCTACCTATACACCCATCACTACTACCTGTACACCCAGCACTGCTACCTATACACCCATCACTGCTACCTATACACACAGCACTGCTACCTATACACCCTGCACTGCTATCTGTACACCCAGCACTTCTACCTATACACCCATCACTGCTACCTGTACACCCATCACTGCTACCTGTACACACAGCACTGCTACCTGTACACACAGCACTACTACCTGTACACACAGCACCGCTACCTGTACACACAGCACTGCTACCTGTACACCCTGCACTGCTACCTGTACACACAGCACCGCTACCTGTACACACAGCACTGCTACCTGTACACACAGCAATGCTACCTATACACCCATCACTGCTACCTGTACACACAGCACTGCTACCTATACACCCATCACTGCTACCTGTAAACACAGCACCGCTACCTGTACACACAGCACTGCTACCTGTACACCCAGCACTTCTACCTGTACACACAGCACCGCTACCTGTACACACAGCACTGCTACCTGTACACACAGCACTGCTACCTATACACCCATCACTGCTACCTGTACACACAGCACTGCTACCTGTACACACAGCTCTGCTACCTGTACACACAGCACTGCTACCTGTACACACAGCACTGCTACCTGTACACACAGCACCGCTACCTGTACAACCAGCACCACTACCTGTACACACAGCACCGCTACCTGTACAACCAGCACCGCTACCTGTACACACAGCACTGCTACCTGTACAACCAGCACTGCTACCTGTACACACAGCACTGCTACCTATACACACAGCACCGCTACCTGTACAACCAGCACCGCTACCTGTACACACAGCACTGCTACCTATACACCCAGCACTACTACCTGTACACGCAGCACTGCTACCTGTACACCCAGCACTACTACCTGTACACACAGAACTGCTACCTGTACACCCAGTACTGCTACCTGTACACACAGCACTGCTACCTATACACCCAGTACTGCTACCTGTACATCCTGCACTGCTACCTATACACCCAGCACTGCTACCTTTACACACAGCACTGCTACCTATACACACAGCACTACTACCTGTACACCCATCACTGCTACCTATACACCCATCACTGCTACCTATACACACAGCACTGCTACCTATACACCCTGCACTGCTATCTGTACACCCATCACTGCTACCTATACACCCATCACTACTACCTGTACACCCAGCACTGCTACCTATACACCCATCACTGCTACCTATACACACAGCACTGCTACCTATACACCCTGCACTGCTATCTGTACACCCAGCACTTCTACCTATACACCCATCACTGCTACCTGTACACCCATCACTGCTACCTGTACACACAGCACTGCTACCTGTACACACAGCACTACTACCTGTACACACAGCACCGCTACCTGTACACACAGCACTGCTACCTGTACACCCTGCACTGCTACCTATACACCCATCACTGCTACTTGTACACCCAGCACTGCTACCTGTACACACAGCACCGCTACCTGTACACACAGCACTGCTACCTGTACACACAGCACTGCTACCTATACACCCATCACTGCTACCTGTACACACAGCACTGCTACCTGTACACACAGCACTGCTACCTATACACCCATCACTGCTACCTGTACACACAGCACTGCTACCTGTACACACAGCACTGCTACCTATACACCCTGCACTGCTATCTGTACACCCAGCACTTCTACCTATACACCCATCACTGCTACCTGTACACCCATCACTGCTACCTGTACACACAGCACTGCTACCTGTACACACAGCACTACTACCTGTACACACAGCACTGCTACCTGTACACCCAGCACTTCTACCTATACAACCAGCACCACTACCTGTACACACAGCACCGCTACCTGTACACACAGCACTGCTACCTGTACACACATCACTGCTACCTGTACACACAGCACTACTACCTGTACACCCAGCACTGCTACCTGTACACACAGCACTGCCAATTCACAATGGAGATACACATATCATCATGGAGCAGAGTTGTAATGTCAAGAAAGGGGATGGGCCTTTGATGGGGCAGAACAAAAAATAAAATGTAAAAAAATAAAAAATAAATCTCATGGTTAATCACTTCTCACTTTGTTCTCAGTATTTAGGGAAAGAAAACTTCAAGAAACCGACGGTAAGTGGCAGACGGAAGGGAAGGGATATCTGGGCTCAGGAAATCTTTTATATTCTAGAAAGAGTGCTACAATTTTTCAATGTACTTTGTGTATCCATTATTCATGGTTTTCAAGATATCTGCTTGCTGTCATCCACTAGGAGAATTCATTGTTTACTTCCAGTGGATTAAAATCTGTCCTGCTTATGTGATGGACGCAGAGGCGCACGGCTCGTTACAGTCCAAGTATCGGAGCCGTGCCTTCTATGAATCATATGGAACCCTCTATTACACATCCAGTAGCCTGCAGTGTGAGCTTCTGTTCACATCAGGAGCCTGAAACGCAGATTCCGCCATATTTAATGTAAAAAACAGCAATGCACCGACGGAAGTCACTGGTCCACAGATGAGACAAATGAATGCAACTGAGGGTTATGGCTCCCATTATAAGCAGAGCCAGAAACAGTCTATACAGACAAGATAGATAGATAGATAGATAGATAGATAGATAGATAGATAGATAGATAGATAGATAGATAGATAGATAGATAGATAGATAGATAGATAATAGATAGATAGATAGGAGATAGATAGATAGATAATAGATAGATAGATAGATCGATAGAGAGATAGATAGATAGATAGATAGATAGATAATAGATAGATAGATAGATAGATAGATAGGAGATAGATAGATAGATAATAGATAGATCGATAGATCGATAGAGAGATAGATAGATAGATAGATAGATAGATAGATAGATAGATAGATGATACAAACCGGATTCCAAAAAAGTTGGGACACTATACAAATTGTGAATAAAAACTGAATGCAATGATGTGGAGGTGCCAACTTCTAATATTTTATTCAGAATAGAACATAAATCACGGAACAAAAGTTTAAACTGAGAAAATGTACAATTTTAAGGGAAAAATATGTTGAATCAGAATTTCATGGTGTCAACAAATCCCCAAGACAAGGCCATTTTCCCCACTGTGTGGCATCTCCCCTTCTTCTTACAACACTCAACAGACGTCTGGGGACCGAGGAGACCAGTTTCTCAAGTTTAGAAATAGGAATGCTCTCCCATTCTTGTCTAATACAGGCCTCTAACTGTTCCATCGTCTTGGGCCTTCTTTGTTGCACCTTCCTCTTTATGATGCGCCAAATGTTCTCTCTAGGTGAAAGATCTGGACTGCAGACTGGCCATTTTAGTACCCGGATCCTTCTCCTACGCAGCCATGATGTTGTGATTGATGCAGAATGTGGTCTGGCATTATCTTGTTGAGAAATGCAGGGTCTTCCCTGAAAGAGATGACGTCTGGATGGGAGCAGATGTTGTTCTAGAACCTGAATATATTTTTCTGCATTGATGGTGCCTTTCCAGACATGCAAGCTGCCCATGCCACACGCACTCATGCAACCCCATACCATCAGAGATACAGGCTTCTGAACTGAGCGTTGATAACAACTTGGGTTGTCCTTGTCCTCTTTGGTCCGGATGACATGGCGTCCCAGATTTCCAAAAAGAACTTCGAATCGTGACTCGTCTGACCACAGAACAGTCTTCCATTTTGCCACACTCCATTTTAAATGATCCCTGGCCCAGTGAAAACGCCTGAGCTTGTGGATCTTGCTTAGAAATGGCTTCTTCTTTGCACTGTAGAGTTTCAGCTGGCAGCGGCGGATGGCACGGTGGATTGTGTTCACTGACAATGGTTTCTGGAAGTATTCCTGAGCCCATTCTGTGATTTCCTTTACAGTAGCATTCCTGTTTGTGGTGCATTGTCGTTTAAGGGCCCGGAGATCACGGGCATCCAGTATGGTTTTACGGCCTTGACCCTTACGCACAGAGATTGTTCCAGATTCTCTGAATCTTCGGATGATGTTATGCACAGTTGATGATGATAGATGCAAAGTCTTTGCAATTTTTCGCTGGGTAACACCTTTCTGATATTGCTCCACTATCTTTCTGCGCAACATTGTGGGAATTGGTGATCCTCTACCCATCTTGGCTTCTGAGAGACACTGCCACTCTGAGAAGCTCTTTTTACACCCAATCATGTTGCCAATTGACCTAATTAGTGTTAATTGGTCTTCCAGCTCTTCGTTAGGCTCAAATTTACTTTTTCCAGCCTCTTATTGCTACTTGTCCCAACTTTTTTGGGATTTCTTGACACCGTGAAATTTTGAATCAACGTATTTTTCCTTTAAAATGATACATTTACTCGGATTAAACGTTTCATCTGTCATCTACGTTCTATTACAAATAAAATATTGACATTTGCCATCTCCACATCATTGCATTCGGTTTTTATTCACAATTTGTTTAGTGTCCCAACTTTTTTGGAATCCGGTTTGTAGATAATAGATAATAGATAATAGATAGATAGATAAATATAGGCCACACAGGGTAATTGTTCAATTAACATGATCCAATAAAAATTGTGCAAAACATGATTATACATACAAAAAAAATCATAAATGTACATATCACTTCTGTATTTCATAATATATATTTGTGCCAATATAAATGAATCATTATAACTGATAATTACAGCATGACCGCATAATTAGTGATAATGTGTTATAAAACACGACTGTGTGCGCTCAGATGCAGATTAGAAACAATAGATTAAAAAACAACCACGTGAACACTGACCAGCGTGGACCCTCCAGCTTCAGTAAGTTCTTGGCGTGAGAAAGATCAAACTGCGCGTGCGCCGAGTCATGGAACGCATATTACGTCACCCAATGGAACGCAGATGTGATTCATAAATCCATATGAGGCGCATGTTGGAGCACAAACTTAACACTAAGGTCACATAATCCTGATCCAAGTCATCTACTTCTAGATTCTGTGGCCCCCCCCCCCCCCATTGTAATACATTCAATAACAGAGTATCCTTACTAGTTACACAGGAAGAAAACATGGGTTGCAGGAATATATTAGGAATATATATATTAGTGGACTCGGGATTCCTCCGTGGCTCACCGCATCTTCCGATACGAGTGGGATACGTCAGAGGGAAGCAGCAGCCGCTCGTTATCGGGAACCCGACACCGAATGCAGCTGTGACAAACCGCTCTCCCGTACCACAAAATAGTATGTCTCTATATTAGGTGGTATTTGAGGGACTGAATTAGGGGCCCCATTCCCTAGTGAAATAATCACAATGGGATGACGTCCCCAGCGGGTTACACCCTGTTCTCGTGTCCTAGGAAAGTTAGACAGTGTGTGTTATACCCAAATCAGATCCCACCGTAACCACACAAAGGAACAAAACTTAGGCTACTTTCACACTCGCGTTTTGGCTTTCCGAGATTTGTCATGGGCTCTCAGAAGCGTCCAAAACTGATACGTTTTGCCCTAATGTATTCTGAATGGAAAGGATCTGCTCAGAATGCATCAGTTTGCTTCCGTTCAGTCACCATTCCGCTCTGGAGGCGGACATCAAATCGGACCCTGCGGCAAGTCCTCCACGTCTCCCACCATCACACTTAGCGGGGGTTGTGTCCCCTTCTTCCTCTGAAGTGGCGGTCACCCCTACCGCTGGCCCTTTGGTCTCGGGTTCCCAGGGTTCTGGTCTCCCCCCTGAGCCGGGCCACTCTGCTGGGGTTACCCCTATCTCATGGGTATCGGTAATTCTCGTAGCAGGCCACAGTGGCGGGAAGTCTCTCCCTATTATTAGTTCATAGTGTAGATTGTGGGTCCACCTGCCGGCAACCGTGGATAGAGACACCATAGCGGTGGGGTAATCTTTTAAGTCTCCATGAATACACATTACCCCGACTTTGCGGCCAGTATACTCAGCGGGCCGTACCAGTGTAGACTTCCTGAGTCCAGCAACACCACCGCCAGAGTGTTTCCTACTTCCACCTGGCACAAGTGGTTGTTGTCTGTAGTCTCTGGGGTACCGGAGGCACACAGCTTCCTGGCATATAATGAGTGGCGGTAGCCATAGTTAGTGTCCATGGGCTCACCACAACGGGGACAGTCAGCCCTTCCGTGGCCAGGCTCCTGGCACCGCCAGCAGACTATTGGAGCCGGGTCCGTAGGGGGTGGAGATTTCCGGGGTTTGACTGCCCCCCTCCCAAAAGAACCCCCCTGTAGATTCCTGGTAGCCTCATAGCATTCCACCAGGTCGACCATCTCAAGGGCATTACCAGGAGACACCTGGCCGATCCAGTGCTGGAGAGGGTACGGCAAAGCCAACAGACGGTCCAGCATAGCAGTGGAACTCAGCACGTCAGGCTGCAGCCATTTTTGCAACAGGCGTAATAGATCATAATACTGAGGTCTCGCGGGTTCAGCCGGGTTAAACTCCCACTGATGCACCCGCTGGGCCCGGACCAAAACATTCACCCCTAGTCTTGCCAGAATCTCACCCTTTACTGTTGGGTAATCAGCCGCTTGATCGTCAGGTAAGTCGAAATACACCCGCTGGGGTCCGGATGACAGGAACGGAGCGACGACCTCAGCCCATTGATCTCGGGGTAACTTCTCCCTCACGGCTACCTTTTCGAACACCGCCAGATAGGTTTCGACGTCATCCGAGGGGGTCATCTTGGGAATCGCCGCACGGACCGCTTTCCGGGCATCGTGGACGCTCTGGGACGCTCCTGCCGTCTGTAAAACCATCACATGTTGTAACAGCAGCTGGTTTGTTTCTTGCTGCTGCTTATTAGCCTCCCGCTGCTGTAGGTTAGCCTCCATGAGGGCTTTCACGACAGCTTCCATTTTGTTGAGGGACACGGGTTGTATTCTCGCTGGTTTGATGTAAGACATACAACCGTGCTCGGAAAAAAACTAAAATATTTCGGCTTTCATGCCTGCCTCACTGCGCTTACCCGCATCCTTCACCAATTGTGGGGTTTCGCTCTGGTAGATAGGGTAAGCGGGCGCAGTACAGAGGCAAAATACAAGTTCTTAACTCAAACGTCAGTGTTTATTCACACCTGTGGCAGTTGCACAAAACAACACGTCACTTTGCAGTCTTTGGTGTTTATTCACACACAATGGAAAGTTCATATTGCACAAGTCACCTTGTTGGCCGTTCTGCCTCCAGTAGTCCACAGCAGGCTTTAGGGGGCCTGTTCCCCTGCACATGGGTCTCAGTCCTCCTGTCCGGCACAAAACCTCAGATGCCAACACAGAGACTCAGCTGCTGAGCCCAGCTGCATATTTAAGGACAGCCAGGTCCTGCCAAAACCCGGACCGGCACTTAAACTCCTGTCTGGTATTTGACCTCACCTGGCTGAAAACCAGCCCAACCGCACATGTTGGGAGGAAAATACCTGCCTTCCCAGACAAAACCCCTCACTGTGTCACAATAGATAGATAGATAGATAGATAGATAGATAGATAGATAGATAGATAGATAGATAGATAGTCAGTGAGCCCAATGCATGAACGTGGTACACAGAACTTGCTAAATTCAGCAATAGCAAAGAATCTCATTCTGACTTATTTTCAGCTCCGTCAGGTCGGGAGTGAAGAGCAGTTCAGACAATTTTCTGGGACTTTTCCAAATGTCCCAATGATAAATAAGACCAGAAACCAAGGAGCTCCTCAGGAACACTCAACTGAGAGCAGGAGCAGAAATCCCATTGCCTGTCACAGAATACCGAAAAATGTATCATACAAGTAAAACGACAGGAAAGTCATAATTTACTCCAAAAATAAAGACAAACCCAGTTTGATGAATCAGGGCCTTTAGGTTGTGTTTTTGTAGCTGTACATGTTGGGGGTTATAGTATGTTAATTCCTCTGCCATTCCCTTTAACAGCTCCTAATCCTGATGATCTGTGCCTCATCTGTTTCACTAGTGGAACAACAGGTTAAAGTGACTTAATAGACATTTCTCTGGAGAATTTACTGATTCGTTGACCTCAAGCAGCAATGATGTTGTTTCTGTTGTACGGGCATAAAGTATGTGCCCCCCATCACTGGTGACTGTGCAGTGATAGCCCCTCGGGTTACAGGTGGAAATAACAGGGGACACCTAGAAGGGGGCAAATACTTTCTATTGTAAATCACCCTTTGTTTATCTTGTTTATGTTGCTACAATGTATTAATGTTCTAGTGAATGATATCCAAAAACTCATCTCCAAACTGTTTCCTGCACCCCTTCTTATGAGAATGTCTTCCACCAGGTGACCCCAAAGGGGCGATGCTCACCCACATGAATATTGTAGCTGATGCCGGTAGTTTTCTTAAAGTCTCAGAAGTAAGTGACTAATATATACTAATATATCAACTCCGGGAAGTAACCTGTGTATTACAAGTGATTACTTTCAATCTATCTCCTATCTATTTATCTATCTATCTATATCTATCTATCTATCTATCTATCTCATATCTATCTATCTTATCTATCTATCTATCTATCTATCTATCTATCTATCTATCTATCTATCTATTATCTATCTATCTATCTCATATCTATCTATCTATCTATCTATCTATCTAGTCTCTTATCTGTTTGTCTGTCGTCCGTCCGTCTTATATCTCTTATTATCTGTCTATGTATCCATTTATCTTTCTAGTTTTTCATTTGTTATTTCTATGGAAAGACAAATAGCCTGAAGCCTTTTTATTTACTATTATCTTTATCTGACAACCGTTATGGTCACTGTCACAGTTTTCCTATACTCGTCACCCAGCTTTCCTATACTCGTCACCCAGTTTTCCTATACTCGTCACCCAGTTTTCCTATACTCGTCACCCAGCTTTCCTATACTCGTCACCCAGTTTTCCTCTACTTGTCACCCAGCTTTCCTATACTCGTCACCCAGTTTTCCTCTACTCGTCACCCAGCTTTCCTATACTCGTCACCCAGCTTTCCTATACTCGTCACCCAGCTTTCCTACACTCGTCACCCAGCTTTCCTATACTCGTCACCCAGCTTTCCTATACTCGTCACCCAGCTTTCCTATACTCGTCACCCAGTTTTCCTATACTCGTCACCCAGCTTTCCTATACTCGTCACCCAGTTTTCCTATACTCGTCACCCAGCTTTCCTATACTCGTCACCCAGTTTTCCTATACTCGTCACCCAGTTTTCCTATACTCGTCACCCAGCTTTCCTATACTCGTCACCCAGTTTTCCTCTACTCGTCACCCAGCTTTCCTATACTCGTCACCCAGCTTTCCTACACTCGTCACCCAGCTTTCCTATACTCGTCACCCAGCTTTCCTATACTCGTCACCCAGTTTTCCTATACTCGTCACCCAGTTTTCCTATACTCGTCACCCAGCTTTCCTATACTCGTCACCCAGTTTTCCTATACTCGTCACCCAGCTTTCCTATACCCGTCACCCAGCTTTCCTCTACTCGTCACCCAGCTTTCCTATACTCGTCACCCAGTTTTCCTATACTCGTCACCCAGTTTTCCTATACTCGTCACCCAGCTTTCCTATACTCGTCACCCAGTTTTCCTATACTCGTCACCCAGTTTTCCTATACTCGTCACCCAGTTTTCCTATACTCGTCAACCAGCTTTCCTATACTCGTCACCCAGCTTTCCTATACTCGTCACCCAGTTTTCCTATACTAGTCACCCAGTTTTCCTATACTCGTCAGCCAGCTTTCCTATACTCGTCACCCAGCTTTCCTATACTCGTCACCCAGCTTTCCTATACTCGTCACCCAGCTTTCCTATACTAGTCACCCAGCTTTCCTATACTAGTCACCCAGCTTTCCTATACTCGTCACCCAGTTTTCCTATACTCGTCACCCAGTTTTCCTATACTCGTCACCCAGTTTTCCTATACTCGTCACCCAGTTTTCCTATACTCGTCACCCAGCTTTCCTATACTATGATGGACATTCGCCTCGTTATAACCAATGTAATTAAATGACTGAATGTTTTAACAGTTTGACAGAAGTGAGTGACTCATCAGATGTTACATAGTGTCCACCTTTGATATTTGCTTATAGTCCAGGGTTGTGCGATCAGATACTGTATATTCAGCAGCATTTGTTCTCTCTTCCAATGATCATTGACTTGTTACCTTTGTCGTACTGTACAGAGCTCCTTTACCCCGGTGACCTCTGACATTGAGATATCTTATCTGCCGATGGCGCACATATTTGAGCGAGTGGTTCAGGTAAAGCTTCCAGTGTGTCAGACATCGTATGACCTGTGACTGCCAGAAACACAGCATATGGATGTCATAGAGATGGGGCCCCCGTCTATAAGCTAGAACAATGAGCTGTTCTGGTGGACCCGGCCCATCCATGGCCACTATAAGGAAAATAAATGGCTATTAGCTCTTCCCTGGTGATAATAATACTATCCCTGGTGGTTGCCTAAGGGTAATAATGTCCCTGGTGGTCTAGTTTAATAAACAACACCTCAAGTGTTTTGTGCTCTAATAAATGCATCCATAGTGATCAGATCTGGATTCTTGTATTGAAAAACTAATTTCCCTTGTGTTTGTAATAAGTTAAAAATAATATCACCTGTGGGTCAGAGGTCAGTAATAATGTCCATGGAGGTCTACAATATAGTAATAATATCTCTGGTGGTCTAGGCCTTAGTAATAATTAGAATTTCTTGGTGGTCTAAGAGTTAGTAATAATATCCCTTGTGTACTCAGAGTTAGTAAGAATATCCAGGATGGTCTAGGGGTTAGTTATAATATCTCTGGTGGTTTATGAGTTAGTTATAATATCCCTTGTGGTCTTGGAGTTAGTAATATTATCACCAGTGGTGTAGGAGTTAATTACAATATCCTTGGCGTTCCTAGAATTAGTAATAATATCCCTAGTGGTCTAGGACTTTGTAACAGTATTCTCAGTGTACTAGAAGGTAGTAATAATATCCCTGGTGGGCTAAGGGTTAGTAATAATATCCATGGTGGTCTACGGGTTAGTACTAATATCCCTGGTGGTCTAGGGGTTAGTAATAATTTCCCTGGTGGTCTACGGGTTAGTAATAATATCCCTAGTGGTCTAGTAATAAGATCCTTGGTGGTCTAGGGGTTAGTAATAATATCCCTGGTGGTCTACGGTTTAATAATATTATCCCTGGTGGTCTAGGGGTTAGTAATAATATCCCTGCTGGTCTACGGGTTAGTAATAAGACCCCTGGTGGTCTAGGAGTTAGTAATAATATCCCTGGTCGTCTAGGAGTTAGTAATAATATCCCTGGTGGTCTAGGAGTTAGTAATAATATCCCTGGTCGTCTAGGAGTTAGTAATAATATCCCTGCTGGTCTAGGAGTTAGTAATAATATCCCTGGTCGTCTAGGAGTTAGTAATAATATCCCTGGTGGTCTAGGAGTTAGTAATAATATCCCTGGTGGTCTAGGGGTTAGTAATAATATCCCTTCTGGTCTACAGGTTAGAAATAATATCCCTGGTCGTCTAGGAGTTAGTAATAATATCCCTGGTGGTCTAGGAGTTAGTAATAATATCCCTGCTGGTCTACGGGTTAGTAATAATATCCCTGGTGGTCTAGGAGTTAGTAATAATATCCCTGGTGGTCTAGGAGTTAGTAATGATATCCCTGGTGGTCTAGGAGTTAGTAATAATATCCCTGGTGGTCTAGGAGTTAGTAATGATATCCCTGGTGGTCTAGGAGTTAGTAATAATATCCCTGGTTGTCTAGGAGTTAGTAATAATATCCCTGGTGGTCTAGGGGTTAGTAATAATATCCCTGCTGGTCTACGGGTTAGTAATAATATCCCTGGTGGTCTAGGAGTTAATAATAATATCCCTGGTCGTCTAGGAGTTAGTAATAATATCCCTGGTGGTCTAGGGGTTAGTAATAATATCCCTGGTGGTCTAGGAGTTAGGGATAATATCCCTGGTGGTCTAGGAGTTAGTAATAATATCCCTGGTGGTCTACGGGTTAGTAATAATATCCCTGCTGGTCTACGGGTTAGTAATAATATCCCTGGTGGTCTAGGAGTTAGTAATAATATCCCTGGTCGTCTAGGAGTTAGTAATAATATCCCTGGTGGTCTAGGGGTTAGTAATAATATCCCTGCTGGTCTAGGAGTTAGTAATAATCTCCCTGGTGGTCTAGGAGTTAGTAATAATATCCCTGCTGGTCTAGGAGTTAGTAATAATCTCCCTGGTGGCTGCATTTTAAAAAGAATTCTGCAGGGATGTTTAATGTCCCTGGTGGTCACAGACCTTACTTTGTGATAAGTCTCTGGTTTATGTCTCTTTTTTTCTAATGTTATATACATGACCCTTGTAATATTTGGGTTTCTTCTGACAGACTGTGGTCTACTCTGCTGGCGCTAAAGTGGGCTTTTTCCAGGGCGATATCCGACTATTGACCGATGATATGAAAACACTGAGGCCGACAGTTTTCCCAACAGTCCCCAGACTGCTGAACCGGATTTATGACAAGGTAGAGGCCGCGGACAATTTCCCCCCAGATGGGTCTTAGAAATCTGACATTTTTAATGACCTGAAAATGTATCCCCACCAGATACAAAGTGGAGCCCAGACTCCAACCAAGAAATTCCTGCTAGACTTTGCTGTGAGGTGTAAGTTTGATGAGATTAAGAAGGGAATTTTTCGGAACAACAGCATTTGGGATAAATTAATATTCAAGAAAGTTCAGGTAAGTAGAAATAAACAGGAACCGGGAATTATAAGAGAACTGTTATATCAAATGTTCTGCCACAGAATCCACGATACAGCTGGAGCTCATTATTGGTGGTCCGCTAGTAGCCACCTCTGCAGATCCACCATTAGTATTGTGCCTCGAGGTCTCTGGTGACCCAGGGATTCAGTGGTAAAATACATGGTTGTCCAGTAGCTCAGTAATAGCATCCCCAGTGATTCTGTGGTTCAGTAATAAAGTCCCTGTAGGTTAATTGACTCCATTACAACATACCTGGTAGTCCAGTGGTTTAGGAGTAATGTCCCTAATGGTCCAGTGGTTATAATAGGTTCTCTGGACATCTTGAGTAATAGCATCCTTGGTGGTCCTGTGGTTCAGTATAAACATCCTCGTTGGCCCGGTGGTTTATTACTAATATATATGGAGGTCCAGGGGCTCAGTAAAAGCTAGTTCACTATTCAGTAACAATGTTCCTGGTGGCCCAGTGATACTAATAGGTTCTCTGGTGGTCCAGTACCTCAGTACTAACATCCTTTCAGTTGTATTTCAGTGCTTTGGTAATAGCTTCCCTGGTGGTCCTGTGATTCATTAATAATACCAGGGGCTCAATAATAATATCCCTGTAGGTCTAATAGTTAGTAACAACATTCCTGGTGGTCCAGAGGTTCAGATATAATATTCCTGTTGGCCCTGTGGTCTATTAAAATATACTGTATTTGCTAGTCCAGTGGCTTAGTGATATCTTCCCTGATGGTTGAGTAGTTCAGTAACAATATTCCTGGTGGTCCAGTGGTCTTCTGCTGATTCGATAATTCAGTAGTAACATCCATTTTTGTTGAGTGATTCTAATACTTTATTTTTTAAATCCAGTGCTTCAGTAATAGAATCCCTGGTGGTCCTGTGATTCAATAATATATCTAGTCGTCCAGCTGCTCAGTAATAACATCCCTGTTTATCCAGTAGTTCAGTAACAAGAATCTCAGTGGTTCAGTAGTAATGCACCTGATGGTTCAGTGGTTCTAATAATATTCTCTGGTCACCAAGTATTTCAGGAATAGCATCCCTGGTGGTCCTGTGATTCATAAATAATATATCTTGTAGTCCAGGGGTTCAGTAAAAACATATCTGTTGGATCATTAGTTGGAAACAAGATTCCTGGCGGTCCAGTGGGTGAGCTATAACATTCTTGTTGTCCCTGTAGTCTGGTTATAATATATCTGGTAGTCAGCAATTAAGTGTCTCTTGGTCCAGTAGTTAGTAATGCTCCTGGTGGTCCAGTGGTTTAGATATAATTCCTGTTGTCCCTGTGATCTATTTATAATATATCTGGTAGTCCAGGGTTATAACACCCCTGGTGGGCTCCATATTCTTGTGATTTTAGTATTTTATATGCCTATAATACTTGGATAGAGAATTGAGCAGCGGTGACTTGTTTCCGGATGTTCAGTCACTTATATCATTTTATATTTTACCACTTTATAGGAGACAATGGGTGGACGTATCCGGGTTATGGTAACTGGAGCAGCCCCTATATCTGATAATGTCATGTCCTTCCTGAGAGTTGCGCTGGGCAGTATGGTAAACGAAAGATATTTATGTTCAATAATATAAGCCTGACACTTAAAGGGTAACTCCATAATCCCATCCTAAGCCATATTACATTGTGAACCAGCAATCATGACTTTAGACAATCCATCTTTAGTAGAAGGATCTGACAATAATAAGATGATCCTATGGCTGAGACACCAAAATGACGTAATCAGTGGGTGAAACCCAGCAAGGAGCGTTCAGCTTCCCTGCAGCGCCTCCGCAGGTGGAATTAAGCATGACATATTAAAATATTTTCTGTGAATAGTAATAAAATCAATAGAACCGCAATTAAGCTTTCTCAACACTGTGAATTGGTGGAGTCCATGTCAAGGGACCAAGAAACCAGCAACAGCCACTAAAACATAGACGATGGAGTTCCCCTTTAATTGTACATATTTGTCATGAGAACTGGGTGTGGTCTTAAAGGAAAATTGACTCATTCCCATGTCACTGATGTGATTTCTCTGGATTACAATAACCTATTCTGATGGCAGATTTTGGAGGCATACGGTCAGACGGAATGTGGCGCCGGTTGCTCGTTTACCACCCCTGGAGACTGGACCACAGGTGAGATAAACCACTCGACTCGTCCTCCTCTGTCTGCTATTCTGTACATTTTATAGTTATATTTCTATGGAATAAAGCTGGGTGACAACCAGTATGACTTCCTAATAGCGAATACAAAGGTTGTCATTGTAACGTGAATTCAAAAGATTGGAGAATGAATAAGCTGACGCAGGCTAAGTGAATAAATATATTTACTAAGTGCGATTAACTATAAGATAACACAAATCACATACAGAATATTAAAAAGTAAAAGAGCATCACTAGCCTAAATATGCAATAATGGTAGAGATCAGGTCGGTCATGCTATAACACATAGCTGTCTACCACGTTATAACACCAGGGTTTACAAGAGATAGGGCAAATCAATACTTACATCCTATCTAGGATGAAATTTCAAGTGGAGTCCCCCCTAATTGTCGGTGCAGATCACAGTTATTCCCATCAGCCCCTCCTCGGTGTCTATCACGCATGTCTCTGAGATAACTCAGGAATGTAGCCTTACCAGAACAATGGGGAATGTGTACTACATTACAAGGAATATCCTTCCACAGAATACTAAAAGTAATATAAAAGAGACAAAATTAAAGTGGACAGAACCAATCAGGACTTAAAAATACCCTTACAATACAGTCATCCACCCAGAGTGTCAATAGTGCCTCGTTATGTTACATGATATCATCTATTTTAACAGATCTGTTGATCAGGGCCCTGGAGGCAACATCAAAGATTGTGATGTGGGACACATTGGTCGTCACTCAGCTTTCCCAGAAACACATATGTAGGGGCTCATGCACACAAGAGTATTATTTTTAAATTTCTGTGCCTTTTTGTGTGGCCCAAATGTGGATGCATTCACTTAAATGGGTCCACATAAAAACGGAATATATTCCATGTGCATTCTGTGTCCGTATGTCCTCATGGCCGTTATATAATATATATATGTCCTCATGGACGCAAAAATATATAACCTGTCCTATTATTGTCCGGACAGTTCTATTAGAGGCCGGCTGTTCCGGCCAGTATCCGTGTTTTGCCTTCTGCAAATTGCAGAAGGCAAAAGCACCAACGGGTCGCGGTGCATGAGTGAAAACAAAATAAAATATATTTTACAGGCTTAATATATCGGAATATGTACTTCCAGGACATGTTGGCGCTCCACTGCCGTGTAATCTTCTGAAGCTCGTGGACGTGACAGACATGAATTACTTCTCATCCAATGGAGAGGGAGAGGTGAGAATAAATGCAGGCCAACCGTAGGACAAGCTACTGCTCCGTGGTATCAGCCGTGTCAGGGGAGAGGATGACTGTAGGACAGGAGAATACAGCCTATTGCCCCCTGTTATCAGCCATTTCAGGTGAGAGGATGACTGTAGGACAGGAGAATACAGTCTATTTCCCCCTGTTATCAGCCATTTCAGGGGAGAGGATGATTGTAGGACAGGAGAATACAGTCTATTACCCCCTGTTATCAGCCATTTCAGAGGAGAGGATGACTGTAGGACAGGAGAATACAGTCTATTGCCCCCTGTTATCAGCCATTTCAGGGGAGAGGATGACTGTAGGACAGGAGAATACAGTCTATTGCCCCCTGTTATCAGCCATTTCAGGTGAGAGGATGACTGTAGGACAGGAGAATACAGTCTATTTCCCCCTGTTATCAGCCATTTCAGGGAGAGGATGACTGTAGGACAGGAGAATACAGTCTATTTCCCCCTGTTATCAGCCATTTCAGGGAGAGGATGACTGTAGGACAGGAGAATACAGTCTATTACCCCCTGTTATCAGCCATTTCAGAGGAGAGGATGACTGTAGGACAGGAGAATACAGTCTATTGCCCCCTGTTATCAGCCATTTCAGGGGAGAGGATGACTGTAGGACAGGAGAATACAGTCTATTGCCCCCTGTTATCAGCCATTTCAGGGGAGAGGATGACTGTAGGACAGGAGAATACAGTCTATTGCTCCCTGTTATCAGCCATTTCAGGGGAGAGGATGACTGTAGGACAGGAGAATACAGTCTATTGCTCCCTGTTATCAGCCATTTCAGGGGAGAGGATGACTGTAGGACAGGAGAATACAGTCTACTGCTCTGTGGTATCAGCCGTGTCAGGGGAGAGGATGACTGTAGGACAGGAGAATACAGTCTATTTCCCCCTGTTATCAGCCATTTCAGGGGAGAGGATGACTGTAGGACAGGAGAATACAGTCTATTGCTCCCTGTTATCAGCCATTTCAGGGGAGAGGATGACTGTAGGACAGGAGAATACAGTCTATTTCCCCCTGTTATCAGCCATTTCAGGGGAGAGGATGATTGTAGGACAGGAGAATACAGTCTATTGACCCCTGTTATCAGCCATTTCAGAGGAGAGGATGACTGTAGGACAGGAGAATACAGTCTATTGCCCCCTGTTATCAGCCATTTCAGGGGAGAGGATGACTGTAGGACAGGAGAATACAGCCTATTGCCCCCTGTTATCAGCCATTTCAGGTGAGAGGATGACTGTAGGACAGGAGAATACAGTCTATTTCCCCCTGTTATCAGCCATTTCAGGTGAGAGGATGACTGTAGGACAGGAGAATACAGTCTATTTCCCCTGTTATCAGCCATTTCAGGGGAGAGGATGATTGTAGGACAGGAGAATACAGTCTATTTCCCCCTGTTATCAGCCATTTCAGAGGAGAGGATGACTGTAGGACAGGAGAATACAGTCTATTGCCCCTGTTATCAGCCATTTCAGGGGAGAGGATGACTGTAGGACAGGAGAATACAGTCTATTGCCCCCTGTTATCAGCCATTTCAGGGGAGAGGATGACTGTAGGACAGGAGAATACAGTCTATTGCTCCCTGTTATCAGCCATTTCAGGGGAGAGGATGATTGTAGGACAGGAGAATACAGTCTATTACCCCCCTGTTATCAGCCATTTCAGAGGAGAGGATGACTGTAGGACAGGAGAATACAGTTATTGCCCCCCTGTTATCAGCCATTTCAGGGGAGAGGATGACTGTAGGACAGGAGAATACAGTCTATTGCCCCCTGTTATCAGCCATTTCAGGGAGAGGATGACTGTAGGACAGGAGAATACAGTCTATTGCTCCCTGTTATCAGCCATTTCAGGGGAGAGGATGACTGTAGGACAGGAGAATACAGCTATTGCCCCCTGTTATCAGCCATTTCAGGTGAGAGGATGACTGTAGGACAGGAGAATACAGTCTATTTCCCCCTGTTATCAGCCATTTCAGGGGAGAGGATGACTGTAGGACAGGAGAATACAGTCTATTACCCCCTGTTATCAGCCATTTCAGAGGAGAGGATGACTGTAGGACAGGAGAATACAGTCTATTGCCCCTGTTATCCGCCATTTCAGGGGAGAGGATGACTGTAGGACAGGAGAATACAGTCTATTGCCCCTGTTATCAGCATTTCAGGGGAGAGGATGACTGTAGGACAGGAGAATACAGTCTATTGCTCCCTGTTATCAGCCATTTCAGGGGAGAGGATGACTGTAGGACAGGAGAATACAGTCTATTGCTCCCTGTTATCAGCCATTTCAGGGGAGAGGATGACTGTAGGACAGGAGAATACAGTCTACTGCTCTGTGGTATCAGCCCGTGTCAGGGGAGAGGATGACTGTAGGACAGGAGAATACAGTCTATTTCCCCCTGTTATCAGCCATTTCAGGGGAGAGGATGACTGTAGGACAGGAGAATACAGTCTATTGCTCCCTGTTATCAGCCATTTCAGGGGAGAGGATGACTGTAGGACAGGAGAATACAGTCTATTGCTCCCTGTTATCAGCCATTTCAGGGGAGAGGATGACTGTAGGACAGGAGAATACAGTCTATTGCTCCTGTTATCAGCTATTTCAGGGGAGAGGATGACTGTAGGACAGGAGGATACAGTCTATTGCCCCCTGTTATCAGCCATTTCAGGAGAGAGGATGACTGTAGGACAGGAGAATACAATCTATTGCCCCCTGTTATCAGCCATTTCAGGGGAGAGGATGACTGTAGGACAGGAGAATACAATCTATTGCCCCCTGTTATCAGCCATTTCAGGGGAGAGGATGACTGTAGGACAGGGGAATACAGTCTATTGCTCCCTGTTATCAGCCATTTCAGGGGAGAGGATGACTGTAGGACAGGAGAATACAGTCTATTGCCCCCTGTTATCAGACATTTCAGGGGAGAGGATGACTGTAGGACAGGAGAATACAATTTATTGCTCCCTGTTATCAGCCATTTCTGGGGAGAGGATGACTGTAGGACAGGAGAATACAGTCTATTGCTCCCTGTTATCAGCTATGTCAGGGGAGATGATGACTGTAGGACAGGAGAATACAATCTATTGCCCCCTGTTATCAGCCATTTCAGGGGAGAGGATGACTGTAGGACAGGAGAATACAGTATATTGCTCCCTGTTATCAGCCATTTCAGGGGAGAGGATGACTGTAGGACAGGAGAATACAGTCTATTGCCCCTGTTATCAGCCATTTCAGGGGAGAGGATGACTGTAGGACAGGAGAATACAGTCTATTGCCCCCTGTTATCAGCCATTTCAGGGGAGAGGATGATTGTAGGACAGGAGAATACAGTCTATTTCCCCCTGTTATCAGCTATTTCAGGGGAGAGGATGACTGTAGGACAGGAGAATACAGTCTATTGCCCCTGTTATCAGCCATTTCAGGGGAGAGGATGACTGTAGGACAGGAGAATACAATCTATTGCTCCCTGTTATCAGCCATTTCAGGGGAGAGGATGACTGTAGGACAGGAGAATACAGTCTATTGCTCCCTGTTATCAGCCATTTCAGGGGAGAGGATGACTGTAGGACAGGAGAATACAGTCTATTGCCCCTGTTATCAGCCATTTCAGAGGAGAGGATGACTGTAGGACAGGAGAATACAGTCTATTGCCCCTGTTATCAGCCATTTCAGGGGAGAGGATGACTGTAGGACAGGAGAATACAGTCTATTGCCCCTGTTTATCAGCCATTTCAGGGAGAGGATGACTGTAGGACAGGAGATACAGTCTATTGCCCCCTGTTATCAGCCATTTCAGGGGAGAGGATGACTGTAGGACAGGAGAATACAGTCTTTTGCCCCTGTTATCAGCCATTTCAGGGAGAGGATGACTGTAGGACAGGAGAATACAGTCTATTGCTCCCTGTTATCGGCCATTTCAGGGGAGTGGATGACTGTAGGGACAGGAGAATACAGTCTATTGCTCCTGTTATCAGCCATTTCAGGGGAGAGGATGACTGTAGGACAGGAGAATACAGTCTATTGCCCCCTGTTATCAGCCATTTAAGGGGAGAGGATGACTGTAGGACAGGAGAATACAGTCTATTGCCCCCTGTTATCAGCCATTTCAGGGGAGAGGATGACTGTAGGACAGGAGAATACAGTCTATTGCCCCCTGTTATCAGCCATTTCAGGGGAGAGGATGACTGTATGACAGGAGAATACAGTCTATTGCCCCCTGTTATCAGCCATTTCAGGGGAGAGGATAACTGTTGGGCAGGAGAATACAGTCTATTGCCCCCTGTTATCAGCCATTTCAGAGGAGAGGATGACTGTAGGACAGGAGAATACAGTCTATTGCTCCCTGTTATCAGCCATTTCAGGGGAGAGGATGACTGTAGGACAGGAGAATACAGTCTATTGCCCCCTGTTATCAGCCATTTCAGAGGAGAGGATGACTGTAGGACAGGAGAATACAGTCTATTGCCCCCTGTTATCAGCCATTTCAGGGGAGAGGATAACTGTAGGACAGGAGAATACATTCTATTGCTCCCTGTTATCAGCCATTTCAGGGGGGAGGTTGACTGTAGGACAGGAGAATACAGTCTATTGCCCCCTGTTATCAGCCATTTCAGGGGAGAGGATGACCGTAGGACAGGAGAATACAGTCTATTGCCCCCTGTTATCAGCTATTTCAGGGGAGAGGATGACTGTAGGACAGGAGAATACAGTCTATTGCTCCCTGTTATCAGCTATTTCAGGGAGAGGATGACTGTAGGACAGGAGAATACAGTCTTTTGCCCCTGTTATCAGCCATTTCAGGGGAGAGGATGACTGTAGGACAGGAGAATACAGTCTATTGCTCCCCTGTTATCAGGCCATTTCAGGGGAGGAGGATGACTGTAGGACAGGAGAATACAGTCTATTGCTCCCCTGTTATCAGCCATTTCAGAGGAGAGGATGACTGTAGGACAGGAGAATACAGTCTATTGCCCCCCTGTTATCAGTCCATTCAGGGGAGAGGATGACTGTAGGACAGGAGAATACAGTCTATTGCCCCCCTGTTATCAGCCATTTCAGGGGAGAGGATGACTGTAGGACAGGAGAATACAGTCTATTGCTCACTGTTATCAGCCATTTCAGGGGAGAGGATGACTGTAGGACAGGAGAATACAGACCTATTGCCCCCTGTTATCAGCCATTTCAGGGGAGAGGATGACTGTGAGGACAGGAGAATACAGTCTATTGCCCCCTGTTATCAGCCATTCTCAGGGGAGAGGATGACTGTAGGACAAGGAGAATACAATCTATTGCCCCTGTTATCAGCCATTTCAGGGAGAGATGACTGTAGGACAGGAGAATACAGTCTATTGTTCCCCTGTTATCAGCCATTTCAGGGAGAAGATGACTGTAGGACAGGAGGAATACAGGTCTATTGCCCCATTATCAGCCATTTTCAGGGGAGAGGATGACTGTAGGACAGGAGAATACAGTCTATTGCTCACTGTTATCAGACATTTCAGGGAGAGGATGACTGTAGGACAGGAGAATACAGTCTATTGCCCCCCGTTATCGGCCATTTCAGGGGAGAGGATGACTGTAGGACAGGAGAATACAGTCTATTGCTCCCTGTTATCAGCCATTTCAGGGGAGAGGATGACTGTAGGACAGGTGAATACAATCTATTGCTCCTGTTATCAGCCATTTCAGAGGAGAGGATGACAGTAAGGACAGGAGAATACAATCTATTGCTCCCTGTATCAGCCATTTCAGGGGAGAGGATGACTGTAGGACAGGAGAATACAATCTATTGCTACCTGTTATCAGCCATTTCAGGGAGAGAGGATGACAGTAAGACAGGAGAATACAGTCTATTGCTCCCTGTTATCAGCCATTTCAGGGAGAGGATGACTGTAGGACAGGTAGAATACAGTCTATTGCCTCCCGTTATCAGCCATGTCAGGGGAGAGGATGACTGTAGTACAGGAGAATACAATCTATTGCCCCCTGTTATCAGCCATTTCAGGGGAGAGGAATGACTGTAGGACAGGAGAATACAGTCTATTGCCCCTGTTATCAGCCATTTCAGGGGACAGGATGGACTGTAGCACAGGAGAATACAGTGTATTGCTCCTGTTATTAAACCATTTCAGGGGAGAGGATGACTGTAGGACAGAAGAATACAGTCTATTGCTCCCTGTTATCAGACATTTCAGGGGAGAGGATGACTGTAGGACAGGAGAATACAATCTATTGCCCCCTGTTATCAGCCATTTCAGGGGAGAGGATGATTGTAGGACAGGAGAATACAGTCTATTACCCCCTGTTATCAGCCATTTCAGGAGATGATGACTGTAGGACAGGAGAATACAATCTATTCCTCCCTGTTATCAGCCATTTCAAGGGGAAGAGGATGACTGTAGGACAGGAGAATACAATCTATTGCCCCTGTTATCAGCAATTTCAGGGGAGAGGGATGACTGTAGGACAGGAAGAATACAATCTATTGCCCCCTGTTATCAGCCATTTCAGGGGAGAGGATGACTGTAGGACAGGAGAATACAGTCTATTGCCCCCTGTTATCAGCCATTTCAGGGGGGGGGTGACTGTAGGACAGGAGAATACAGTCTATTGCCCCCTGTTATCAGCCATTTCAGGGGAGAGGATGACTGTAGGACAGGAGAATACAATCTATTGCCCCCTGTTATCAGCCATTTCAGGGGAGAGGATGACTGTAGGACAGGAGAATACAGTCTATTGCCCCCTGTTATCAGCCATTTCAGGGGGAGGATGACTGTAGGACAGGAGAATACAGTCTATTGCTTCCTGTTATCAGTCATTTCAGGGGAGAGGATGACTGTAGGACAGGAGAATACAGCCTATTGCCCCCTGTTATCAGCCATTTCAGGGGGGAGGATGACTGTAGGACAGGAGAATACAGTCTATTGCTTCCTGTTATCAGACATTTCAGGGGAGAGGATGACTGTAGGACAAGAGAATACAATCTTTAGCCCCCTGTTATCAGCCATTTCAGGGGGGAGGATGACTGTAGGACAGGAGAATACAGTCTATTTCTCCCTGTTATCAGCCATTTCAGAGGAGAGGATGACTGTAGGACAGGACAATACCGTCTATTGCTCCCTGTTATCAGCCATTTCACGGGAGAGGATGACTGTAGAACAGGAGAATACAGTCTATTACTCCTGTTTCAGCCATTTCAGGGGTGAGGATGACTGTAGGACAGGAGAATACAATCTTTATGCCCCCTGTTATCAGCCATTTCAGGGGGAGAGGATGACTGTAGGACAGGAGAATACAATTCTATTGCCCCCCTGTTATCAGCCATTTCAGGGGAGAGGATGACTGTAGGACAGGAGAATACAGTCTATTGTCCCCCTGTTATCAGCCATTTCAGGGGAGAGGATGACTGTAGGACAGGAGAATACAGTCTATTGCCCCCTGGTATCAGCCATTTCAGGGGAGAGGATGACTGTAGGACAGGAGAATACAATCTATTGCCCCCTGTTATCAGCCATTTCAGGGTGGAGAGGACGACTGTAGGACAGGAGAATACAATCTATTGCTCCCTGTTATCAGCCATTTCACGGGAGAGGATGACTGTAGAACAAGAGAATACAATCTTTTGCCCCCTGTTATCAGGCATTTCAGGGGGGAGGATGACTGTAGGACAGGAGAATACAGTCTATTGCTTCCTGTTATCAGTCATTTCAGGGGAGAGGATGACTGTAGGACAGGAGAATACAGCCTATTGCCCCCTGTTATCAGCCATTTCAGGGGGGAGGATGACTGTAGGACCAGGAGGAATACAGTCTATTGCTTCCTGTTATCAGACATTTCAGGGGAGAGGATGACTGTAGGACAGGAGAATACAGTCTATTGCCCCCTGTTATCAGCCATTTCACGGGAGAGGATGACTGTAGAACAGGAGAATACAGTCTATTACTCCCTGTTATCAGCCATTTCAGGGGGAGAGGATGACTGTAGGACAGGAGAATACAGTCTATTGCACCCTGTTATCAGCCATTTCAGGGGAGAGGATGACTGTTGGACAAGAGGAATACAATCTTTAGCCCCCTGTTATCAGCCTTTTCAGGGGGAGAGGACGACTGTAGGACAGGACAATACAGGTCTTTTGCTCCCTGCTATCAGCCATTTTCACGGAGAGGATGACTGTAGAACAGGAGAATACAGTCTATTACTCCCTGTTATCAGCCATTTCGGGGAGAGGATGACTGTAGGACAGGAGAATACAATCTTTTGCCCCCTGTTATCAGCCCATTCAGGGGGAGAGGATGACTGTAGGACAGGAGAATACAATCTATTGCCCCCCTGTTATCAGCCATTTAAGGGGAGAGGATGACTGTAGGACATGAGAATACAGTCTATTGCCCCCTGTTATCTGCCATTTCAGGGGCGAGGATGACTGTGGGACAGAGAGAATACAGGCTCTATTACCCCCTGTTATCAGCCATTTCAGGAGAGAGGATGACTGTAGGACAGGAGAATACAGTCTATTACTCCCTGTTATCAGCCATTTCAGGGGAGAGAGGATGACTGTAGGGACAGGAGAATACAATCTTTTGCCCCCCTGTTATCAGCCATTTCAGGGGGGAGAGGATGACTGCTAGGACAGGAGAATACAATTCTATTGCCCCCTGTAATCAGCCATTTCAGGGGAGGGAGGATGCCTGTAGGACAGGAGAATACAGTCTATTGCCCCCTGGTATCAGCCATTTCAGGGGAGAGGATGACTGTAGGACAGGAGGAATACAATCTATTTGCCCCTGTTATCAGCCTTTTCAGGGTGGAGAGGACGACTGTAGGACAGGAGAATACATCTATTGCCTCCCTGTTATCAGCCATTTCACGGGAGAGGATGACTGTAGAACAAGAGAATACAATCTTTTGCCCCCTGTTATCAGGCATTTCAGGGGGAGGATGACTGTAGGACAGGAGAATACAGTCTATTGCTTCCTGTTATCAGTCATTTCAGGGGAGAGGATGACTGAGACAGGAGAATACAGCCTATTGCCCCCTGTTATCAGCCATTTCAGGGGGGAGGATGACTGTAGGACAGGAGAATACAGTCTATTGCTTCCTGTTATCAGACATTTCAGGGGAGAGGATGACTGTAGGACAGGAGAATACAGTCTATTGCCCCCTGTTATCAGCCATTTCACGGGAGAGGATGACTGTAGAACAGGAGAATACAGTCTATTACTCCCTGTTATCAGCCATTTCAGGGGAGAGGATGACTGTAGGACAGGAGAATACAGTCTATTGCACCCTGTTATCAGCCATTTCAGGGGAGAGGATGACTGTAGGACAAGAGAATACAATCTTTAGCCCCCTGTTATCAGCCATTTCAGGGGGGAGAGGACGACTGTAGGACAGGACAATACAGTCTATTGCTCCCTGTTATCAGCCATTTCACGGGAGAGGATGACTGTAGAACAGGAGAATACAGTCTATTACTCCCTGTTATCAGCCATTTCAGGGGAGAGGATGACTGTAGGACAGGAGAATACAATCTTTTGCCCCCTGTTATCAGCCATTTCAGGGGGAGAGGATGACTGTAGGACAGGAGAATACAATCTATTGCCCCCTGTTATCAGCCATTTCAGGGGAGAGGATGACTGTAGGACAGGAGAATACAGTCTATTGCCCCCTGTTATCAGCCATTTCAGGGGAGAGGATGACTGTGGGACAGGAGAATACAGTCTATTACCCCCTGTTATCAGCCATTTCAGGAGAGAGGATGACTGTAGGACAGGAGAATACAGTCTATTACTCCCTGTTATCAGCCATTTCAGGGGAGAGGATGACTGTAGGACAGGAGAATACAATCTTTTGCCCCCTGTTATCAGCCATTTCAGGGGGAGAGGATGACTGTAGGACAGGAGAATACAATCTATTGCCCCCCTGTAATCAGCCATTTCAGGGGAGAGGATGACTGTAGGACAGGAGAATACAGTCTATTGCTCCCTGGTATCAGCCATTTCAGGGGAGAGGATGACTGTAGGACAGGAGAATACAATCTATTGCCCCCTGTTATCAGCCATTTCAGGGTGGAGAGGACGACTGTAGGACAGGAGAATACAATCTATTGCCCCCTGTTATCAGCCATTTCACGGGAGAGGATGACTGTAGAACAAGAGAATACAATCTTTTGCCCCCTGTTATCAGGCATTTCAGGGGGAGGATGACTGTAGGACAGGAGAATACAGTCTATTGCCCCCTGTTATCAGGCATTTCAGGGGGAGGATGACTGTAGGACAGGAGAATACAGTGTATTGCCCCCTGTTATCAGCCATTTCAGAAGGGGGGGATGACTGTAGGACAGGAGAATACAATATATTGCCCCCTGTTATCAGGCCATTTCAGGGAGAGGATGACTGTAGGACAGGAGAATACAGTGTATTGCCCCCTGTTATCAGCCATTTCAGGGGAGATGATGACTGTAGGACAGGAGAATACAATCTATTGCTCCCTGTTATCAGCCATTTCAGGGGAGAGGATGACTGTAGGACAGGAGAATACAGTTTATTGCCTCCTGTTATCAGCCATTTCAGGGGAGAGGATGACTGTAGGACAGGAGAATACAGTCTATTGCCCCCTGTTATCAGCCATGTCAGGGGAGAGGATGACTGTAGGACAGGAGAATACAGTCTATTGCCCCCTGTTATCAGCCATTTCAGGGGAGAAGATGACTGTAGGACAGGAGAATACAATCTATTGCCCCCTGTATCAGCCATTTCGGGGAGAGGATGACTGTAGGACAGGAGAATACAGTCTATTGCCCCTGTTATCAGCCATTTCAGGGGAGAGGATGACTGTAGGACAGGAGAATACAGTCTATTGTCTCCTGTTATCAGCCATTTCAGGGGAGAGGATGACTGTAGGACAGGAGAATACAGTCTATTGCTCCCTGTTATCAGCCATTTCAGGGGAGAGGATGACTGTAGGACAGGAGAATACAGTCTATTGCCCCCTGTTATCAGCCATTTTCAGGGGAGAGGATGACTGTAGGACAGGAGAATACAGTCTATTGCCCCCTGTTATTAGCCATTTCAGGGGAGAGGATGACTGTAGGACAGGAGAATACAGTCTATTGCTCCCTGTTATCAGCCATTTCAGGGGAGAGGATGACTGTAGGACAGGAGAATACAATCTATTGCCCCCTGTTATCAGCCATTTCAGGGGAGAGGATGACTGTAGGACAGGAGAATACAATCTATTGCCCCCCTGTTATCAGCCATTTCAGGGGAGAGGATGACTGTTAGGACAGGAGAATACAGTCTATTGCTCCCTGTTATCAGCCATTTCAGGGGAGAGGATGACTGTAGGACAGGAGAATACAGTCTATTGCCCCCTGTTATCAGCCATTTCAGGGGGGAGGATGACTGTAGGACAGGAGAATACAGTCTATTGCTCCCTGTTATCAGCCATGTCAGGGGAGAGGGTGACTGTAGGACAGGAGAATACAATCTATTGCCCCCTGTTATCAGCCATTTCAGGGGAGAGGATGACTGTAGGACAGGAGAATACAGTCTATTGCGCCTGTTATCAGCCATTTCAGGGGAGAGGATGACTGTAGGACAATAGAATACAGTCTATTGCCCCCTGTTATCAGCCATTTCAGGGGAGAGGATGACTGTAGGACAGGAGAATACAGTCTATTGCCCCCTGCTATCAGCCATTTCAGGGGAGAGGATGACTGTAGGACAGGAGAATACAGTCTATTGCCCCCTGTTGTCAGCCATTTCAGGCGAGAGGTTGACTGTAGGACAGGAGAATACAATCTATTGCCCCCTGTTATCAGCCATTTCAGGGGAGAGGATGACTGTAGGACAGGAGAATACAGTCTATTGCCCCCTGTTATCAGCCATTTCAGGAGAGAGGATGACTGTAGGACAGGAGAATACAGTCTATTGCCTCCTGTTATCAGCCATTTCAGGAGAGAGGATGACTGTAGGACAGGAGAATACAGTCTATTGCCCCCTGTTATCAGCCATTTCAGGGGAGAGGATGACTGTAGGACAGGAGAATACAGTCTATTGTCCCCTGTTATCAGCCATTTCAGGGGAGAGGATGACTGTAGGACAGGATAATACAATGTATTACCCCCTGTTATCAGCCATTTCAGGGGAGAGGATGACTGTAGGACAGGAGAATACAGTCTATTGCCCCCTGTTATCAGACATTTCAGGGGAGAGGATGACTGTAGGACAGGAGAATACAATCTATTGCTCCCTGTTATCAGCCATTTCAGGGGAGAGGATGACTGTAGGACAGGAGAATACAGTCTATTGCCCCCTGTTATCAGCCATTTCAGGGGAGAGGATGACTGTAGGACAGGAGAATACAGTCTATTGCCCCCTGTTATCAGCCATTTCAGAGGAGAGGATGACTGTAGGACAGGAGAATACAGTCTATTGCTCCCTGTTATCAGCCATTTCAGGGGAGAGGATGACTGTAGGACAGGAGAATACAGTCTATTGCCCCTGTTATCAGCCATTTCAGGGGAGAGGATGACTGTAGGACAGGAGAATACAGTCTATTGCCCCCTGTTATCAGCCATTTCAGAGGAGAGGATGACTGTAGGACAGGAGAATACAGTCTATTGCTCCCTGTTATCAGCCATTTCAGGTGAGAGGATGACTGTAGGACAGGAGAATACAGTCTATTGCCCCCTGTTATCAGCCATTTCAGGGGAGAGGATGACTGTAGGACAGGAGAATACAATCTATTGCCCCCTGTTATCAGCCATGTCAGGGGAGAGGATGACTGTAGGACAGGAGAATACAGTCTATTGCCCCCTGTTATCAGCCATTTCAGGGGAGAGGATGACTGTAGGACAGGAGATTACAATCTATTGCTCCCAGTTATCAGCCATTTCAGGGGGGGGGATGACTGTAGGACAGGAGAATACAGTCTATTGCCCCCTGTTATCAGCCATTTCAGTGGAGAGGATGACTGTAGGACAGGAGAATACAGTCTATTGCCACCTGTTATCAGCCATTTCAGGGGAGAGGATGACTGTAGGACAGGAGAATACAGTCTATTGCTCCCTGTTATCAGCCATTTCAGGGGAGAGGATGACTGTAGGACAGGAGAATACAGTCTATTGCCCCCTGTTATCAGCCATTTCAGGGGAGAGGATGACTGTAGGACAGGAGAATACAGTCTATTGCCCCCTGTTATCAGCCATTTCAGGGGAGAGGATGACTGTAGGACAGGAGAATACAGTCTATTGCTCCCTGTTATCAGCCATTTCAGAGGAGAGGATGACTGTAGGACAGGAGAATACAATCTATTGCTCCCTGTTATCAGCCATTTCAGGGGAGAGGATGACTGTAGGACAGGAGAATACAGTCTATTGCTCCCTGTTATCAGCCATTTCAGGGGAGAGGACGACTGTAGGACAGGAGAATACAGTCTATTGTCCCCTGTTATCAGCCATTTCAGGGGAGAGGATGACTGTAGGACAGGAGAATACAGTCTATTGCTCCCTGTTATCAGCCATTTCAGGGGAGAGGACGACTGTAGGACAGGAGAATACAGTCTATTGCCCCCTGTTATCAGCCATTTCAGGGGAGAGGACGACTGTAGGACAGGAGAATACAGTCTATTGTCCCCTGTTATCAGCCATTTCAGGGGAGAGGATGACTGTAGGACAGGAGAATACAGTCTATTGCTCCCTGTTATCAGCCATTTCAGGGGAGAGGACGACTGTAGGACAGGAGAATACAGTCTATTGTTCCCTGTTATCAGCCATTTCAGGGGAGAAGATGACTGTAGGACAGGAGAATACAGTCTATTGCCCCCTGTTATCAGCCATTTCAGGAGAGAGGATGACTGTAGGACAGGAGAATACAGTCTATTGCTCCCTGTTATCAGCCATTTCAGGGGAGAGGATGACTGTAGGACAGGAGAATACAGTCTATTGCTCCCTGTTATCAGCCATTTCAGGGGAGAGGATGACTGTAGGACAGGAGAATACAGTCTATTGCCTCCTGTTATCAGCCATTTCAGGGGAGAGGACGACTGTAGGACAGGAAAATACAATCTATTGATCCCTGTTATCAGCCATTTCAGGGGAGAGGACGACTGTAGGACAGGAGAATACAGTCTATTGCTCCCTGTTATCAGCCATTTCAGGGGAGAGGATGACTGTAGGACAGGAGAATACAGTCTATTGCCTCCTGTTATCAGCCATTTCAGGGGAGGAGGATGACTGTAGGACAGGAGAATACAATCTATTGCCCCTGTTATCAGCCATTTCAGGGGAGAGGATGACTGTAGGACAGGAGAATACAGTCTATTGCTCCCTGTTATCAGCCATTTCAGGGAGAGGACGACTGTAGGACAGGAGAATACAGTCTATTGTCCCCTGTTATCAGCCATTTCAGGGGAGAGGATGACTGTAGGACAGGAGAATACAGTCTATTGCCCCCTGTTATCAGCCATTTCAGGGGAGAGGACGACTGTAGGACAGGAGAAATCATTTATGTCACATATCTCATGGACTGAAAACCTGTACAGACATTCACCTCCCTGCGTGTTTTTACATTTTAGGTTTGCATTAAAGGCACCAATGTGTTTAAAGGATATCTTAAAGACCCAGAGAAGACGGCAGAAGCCATCGATGAGGAGGGATGGTTGCACACTGGGGACATTGGGAAGTGGCTTCCAGTAAGTGAAAGGAAGAGATGGATGTTTCTGGGCCCTAATGCAAAATCTGTACCAGGGGGCCCTGTTGCATGTTATAGTGGTGCTGTCCTACTATGGAGTAGAGGGGCCCGATGGTTCCATTGTGTGGCTGGACCTCCTATAGCTAAGTTAGCTATGGCAGGATACTGAGAAATGATACAATGTATCGATACTTCCATGTCATGTGACAAGGTTTCATCTTATTATTTGTTTTATCTTATTTTGTTTCATGTTGTATTTAATTCTTAGAGATAGTCCCTAAATGGGGTTTTCCCTTTGTCAAGTGTGAAAGCTCCTTATCTTGACTCATGCAGCACCTGTCATTCATAACAAGGTGATGGTTTCATTGTAGTCTGTAGGATGAGACGCTCTGCAGCATACATTCATTTTACCACTTATATTCACATGCAGTGCAGCGTTCCTACACCTGGAAGAGACATAAATTTCTGCTCATCCTGAGCTTTCTGATTCATAATTACAATGTCAAGACTGCAGTGGGGACTGACACACAGAGCAATAGGAAAAATGTGGCATAGGGAGCCTGCAGCTCTACAGATTCATCTGCCATTCAGGGTCTGTGGAAAACTGGGCGACATCCGGGGGAACTAAGAGATGATGAGTGATGTGACCCGGGGTGACCCACCCCCCACTCCTGAAAGTAATGACTGACACATGGACATTGCAGAACTGCAGTCCTTCAGCGAATATCCACCCCTCAGGTCCATTCTGCTGTCACACCTGTGGGGTCGCTAATTATGTTCCTGCATACGGCGCCATCCAGGAATAATAATCAATAAGAATGTACCGTATTAAGGGCAGTTCAGATAAATCTGTGCAGATTTTTCCAGTTCTGCTCCATTACTAGAAATAATCGAAAATACTGGAGCCCGAAATGTCTCTCATTGAATCACTGTCGTCGGGTCAAAGCTGTTATCAGACCCAGAAATACCTGCGACCTCAATACTGAATCCCAAAGCTCCTGTGCGGACTAACATGACGCTCCATTAGACTCACTGGCTGCACTAGTAATGTCTCAGTGATTACCATGGTGATACAATGTGCAAGTCTCTATGGACAAATACCAGTTTGATAGAAAAGGAGGTTAGAGGTAAAAGGCCAAAGCAGCCGCCATATTTGGACAGTTAATCCCTGGTGGTCTAGGGTAGTGTAAAGGTAAACGGTAAATTCCAGGGAAAGGTTCATTTGATATTCCCTGGGGGTGTAGGGCACTGAAGGGGTCAATGATAAATTCTGCATATTTCCTGCAGAATTTTCTGCTCCATTCATTTGGAATCAATGTGCTTCCCACCACAGCAGCCGCATTCGAATGACGGGACTCTTTTCAGTGGCAGAGATGTTTGCCATGTGGGAATATAACCTCAAGGACTTGACTAGGACACAGTCCATGGGACAGGGGCCGCGTCTACCATCCCGGCTCCGCTGCAGGGCATTAAGGGAGATGTAACGGGACACCGGCTGCTACAACATGTAATCGACATCTTATAAGTACTATAAGCCCCATCCTCCACAGTGCGATGCACGATGAGATCTGCACTCGGGATGTGACTGAATATAACGGCCTTATTCACACGTCAGGGCTCATGCACAGGACCATATGTATTTTGCGGTCAAAAAAAAACGGATCCGCTGGAAATACGGGCTGATGTCCGTGTGCATTCCGTTGTTTGTGGAATGGGAACAGCCGGCCCCCCTAATATGAACAAATCCTACCCTGTCCGTGCAGGCGGACCAATAATAGGACATGTTCTATTTTTTTTGTGGAACGGAAATACGGGAAACGGGATTGCACATGGAACGGACACGGAAAGAAAAAAACCTTTTGTGTGCAAGAGCCGCCTATTGTGAGTCGAAACCAGGGTTGGAGCGTCACAGTCATCAGGTATAAGGGTAAGATCTGCCCATGTCTGGGTTCTAGAGCCGCAACCTAGGTTTTGTCTCAAAAATCACTGATGGAAAATCACTGACCGAACACTGACGTGTGAATAAGCCTCATGCACACAACCGTTGTTTTGGTCCGCATTTGAGTCGCAGTTTTTACGGTTTGGATGTGGACTCATTCACTTCAATGGGGCCGCAAAATATGCGGACAGCATTCCATGTGCTGTCCGCATCCATTGCTCTGTTCCGTGGTCCGCCAAAAAAATATAACCTGTCCTATTCTTGTGCGTTTTGCAGACAAGAATAGGCAATTATATCAATGGTTGTCCGTGCCGTTCCGCAAAACACACAACGCATTTTTTTTTGCGGCAGGTGCAGACCCATTCACTTCAATGGGACCGTAAAAGATGCGGACAGCACTCCGTGTGCTGTCCGCATCCGTTGCTCTGTTCCGTGGCCTCGCAAAAATGATAGATCATGTCCTATTCTTGTCGGTTTTGCGGACAAGAATAGGCATTTCTATAGAGGGCACGCGGGCGGCATCTGTGTTTTGCGGACAGCAAAACGCGGCACGTTCATGTTAACAAGCCCTAAGGCAAAATGTCCAGTTTAGACGGGCCGATGGAGAGACGGTCGGCTGCTCGCTCAGTGGAGGAGACATATCTACATGCAGCGATCTCCTTCACAGTACGAGGACGAGCGGTCGCTATAGCGATCCCTCGTCCTCATACAGAATCACTGTTCCTGGGCAGCAGACCGCCGTTTAGACCGCACAAGCGTTTTTGCTCATACATCGGCTGCACATTTAGATTGTCTGGAATAAATTTTTGCAGAAATGGTAGTTCCCGATAATCTGGACGATCATTGCTTCGTCTAAATCCGCCTTACGACATGATGCAAATAATGGCAACAACGTTTATCTCTTTCAGAACGGGACCTTGAAAATCATCGATAGGAAGAAGAATATCTTCAAGTTGGCGCAGGGAGAATACATTGCCCCAGAAAAGATTGAGAACGTGTATGTGAACAGCGCCCCGGTGGCTCAGGTCTTCGTACATGGTAACAGCCTGCGGGTAGGTATTTCCATGACACTATGGGCATTAGATAATCTACTTAGAAGAGGTTAATGAGCGGGAGGACTGGGATCACAGGAAAAAGTCCAATTAAAAGTCGGACGACCTGTGAATAAGCCTCTGGAGAGCTGGAGGTTTGCACTGCTCGCACATGTCCTGGCACCAGGCTGTCCCTTCCATACAACATCTGTGCCCGTCCATACCCTCCGTCCGGGCAGAACTGGACAGTGACCCCATGATGGTGGCAGTCACCACCCCTGATCCCAGCGTATACAATGACCACACTGAGTAACATGGACAGGTTTCATATAATGACATCCCCCCCCCCCCCTTCCCAAATGGGTGCAGGTGCAATAGGAACATGCGCTCCTTCTACTGCTTCTGCCCGGCTCCAAGTCCAATGTGTTATGTTCAATGATTGATATGGTTTGGTGTAAATGAAGCAGTATCATATAGAAGGAAAAGTCCTGCAACTTTCTAATTAATTTTATCTTTCAGTTCCTCGCCATTTTCAAGATCTCTGCTTGCTTCCAGTGGCTGAAAACCTGCATAGATTTAGCACTAATTTTAGTAAACTGCAGGTTGTTACAGTGTGTCAGTTTCCGTTATCCTATGTGAACACACACATCAGCAGCACAAATCTCTCTCCCGATCTGATAGTTTGCTACAATGTATCAGTCTGGAGTCCAGACTTGCATAGACCGGATACAATCATAGCAAATGCTCAGCTGTGAGGAGTATTGGGTCTGAACTGGGTTTTGGCTTCGGGAAGTAAACGTTCCCATTCACCATCCGCAGCCATCTCGGAAATGGTGCCGAATTTAAAAAAGGGGAATATTTATCATCATCTCCATTGCATTAGAAAAGCTGTATCTTTGTGACTTTTTAAATGCAACTTTTTTTTTTTAAGTACCTCTTTTTACGCCACTTTTTCAAACTCGGACGTGGCAAGGGCGGGAAAGGGACGTGTCCAACAGCTGAGACAAATTTACCTTCATTTACACCGGTTTTCTGGTGCAAATGAAGCCAGAAATCGATGTGAACTGGGAGCTCTCCTAGATTTCTGTTTCGGTGCACAGACTGCCAGAGGATGCACCTAACCTATGACGAGGCCTGCGCCTCTCTATAAATGTGGTCCATCCTCCGGCAGATATCAAGACCCCTGCAGAAAGTGCCTGTCTTTATAAATCTCCCCCAAAGTTTTGAAATTTACTGTTCATGATCCAATCTTTGAGTTTATAACATTTTGTATAACTTCAAAAATTCTTAAAAGAAGCAGACATTCTTCCTCGTGTTCCCCATTTCCCATCAGTGACCCCTGGTATTAGATGCTGGATCTTCATCTTGTGTGTTCTTCTTCCATCGAGATCAGTGCTTGTTAGGGACAGACACAATGTAGGACACTAGGACCGTGGCTCAGTGTCTTGGGATCACATTCAGTTGTCTCACCTCCGTAATTACTGATACAAATGACACCGACTCTTTCCTCAATTCCCAGAAATCCACAGGCGCTGTGCAATGTGTCAGGAATACAGCACTGCTCAGGAGGCCACCAGGCCAGAGTGACAGTGCCACCCAGTGGTGATGGGGTGAACTACACCTCTATGCCTTGCTCAATAAACATGTCTTTTTTTTTTGTAGTATGCTTCGGTGGTGAGGTTAGTTGTCCCTGATCCCTGAGGTTTTGCCAGATTTTGCAGCAAAGCTTGGTGTCGAGGTTCCTTCTGAAGAACTCTGCAAACATTTAGTGAGTATGGAGCCTATTTTATGATACTGCTTACTGAGCCGCTGTATCTAAGCCTATCAAGTGCGATACTGTGTTTGTTATCTAATCCTATGTATGATACAACCTATTGAGAAACTGTATCTAATTCTATCATGTGCGATACTGTCATCTGATTGAGCCGCTGAATCCAAACCTATCCTGTTTGAAATCCGCTGTTATGTCGAATTCTGCCATGTGTGATACAGTCTGCTGACCTGCAGTATCTAATTCTGCCATGTGTGATACAGTCTGCTGACCTGCAGTATCTAATTCTGCCATGTGTGATACAGTCTGCTGACCCTCAGTATCTAATTCTGCCATGTGTGATACAGTCTGCTGACCTGCAGTATCTAATTCTGCCATGTGTGATACTGTCTGCTGACCTGCAGTATCTAATTCTGCCATGTGTGATACAGTCTGCTGACCCTCAGTATCTAATTCTGCCATGTGTGATACAGTCTGCTGACCTGCAGTATCTAATTCTGCCATGTGTGATACAGTCTGCTGACCCTCAGTATCTAATTCTGCCATGTGTGATACAGTCTGCTGACCTGCAGTATCTAATTCTGCCATGTGTGATACAGTCTGCTGACCCTCAGTATCTAATTCTGCCATGTGTGATACAGTCTGCTGACCCTCAGTATCTAATTCTGCCATGTGTGATACAGTCTGCTGACCTGCAGTATCTAATTCTGCCATGTGTGATACAGTCTGCTGACCCTGCAGTATCTAATTCTGCCATGTGTGATACAGTCTGCTGACCGGCAGATCTAATTCTGCCATGTGATACAGTCTGCTGCCTCAGTATCTAATTCTGCCTGTGTGACATCCTGACCCTTCTATCTGCCATTTCATCCTACCGCCGTATCTAATTCTGCCATGTGTGATACAGTCTGCTGACCCTCAGTATCTAATCTGCCATGTGTGATACAGGTCTGCTGACCTGCAGTATCTAATTCTGCCATGTGTGATAACAGTCTGCTGACCCTCAGTATCTAATTCTGCCATGTTTGATACCAGTCTGCTGACCTGCAGTATCTAATTCTGCCATGTGTGATTACAGTCTGCTGACCCTCAGTATCTAATTCTGCCATGTGTGATACAGTCTGCTGACCTGCAGTATCTAATTCTGCCATGTGTGATACAGTCTGCTGACCCTCAGTATCTAATTCTGCCATGTGTGATACAGTCTGCTGACCTGCAGTATCTAATTCTGCCATGTGTGATCAGTCTGCTGACCCTCAGTATCTAATTCTGCCATGTGTGATACAGTCTGCTGACCCTCAGTATCTAATTCTGCCATGTGTGATACAGTCTGCTGACCCTCAGTATCTAATTCTGCCATGTGTGATACAGTCTGCTGACCTGCAGTATCTAATTCTGCCATGTGTGATACAGTCTGCTGACCTGCAGTATCTAATTCTGCCATGTGTGATACAGTCTGCTGACCTGCAGTATCTAATTCTGCCATGTGTGATACAGTCTGCTGACCCTCAGTATCTAATTCTGCCATGTGTGATACAGTCTGCTGACCCTCAGTATCTAATTCTGCCATGTGTGATACAGTCTGCTGACCCTCAGTATCTAATTCTGCCATGTGTGATACAGTCTGCTGACCTGCAGTATCTAATTCTGCCATGTGTGATACAGTCTGCTGACCTGCAGTATCTAATTCTGCCATGTGTGATACAGTCTGCTGACCTGCAGTATCTAATTCTGCCATGTGTGATACAGTCTGCTGACCCTCAGTATCTAATTCTGCCCATGTGTGATACAGTCTGCTGACCTGCAGTATCTAATTCTGCCATGTGTGATAGCAGTCTGCTGACCCTCAGTAATCTAAGTTCTGCCATGTGTAGATTCTGTCTGCTGACCCTCAGTATCTAATTCTGCCATGTGTGATACAGTCTGCTGGACGCCTCAGTATCTAATTCTGCCATGTGTGATACTGTCCTGTCTGACCCTCAGTATCTAATTCTGCCATGTGTGATACAGTCTGCTGACCCTCAGTATCTAATTCTGCCATGTGTGATACAGACTAGCTAGTCTGTTTCTAAGCCTATGATTTCTGATATGTTATAGTGACGTTTTCAATATATTTTCCACCAGGCTGTGAAGAAAGCCATACTAGAGGACTTGATTAAAACTGGAAAACAGGCCGGACTAAAGTCTTTTGAACAGGTACTGAATATAATAACTTCAGCCTTTAAAGAAAGTTACACAATGAATCTAAGAATAGTAAGAGTTACATCCTGTATTATACTCCAGAGCTGCACTCACTATTCTGCTGGTGCAGTCACTGTGTACATACATTACTTATCCTGTACTGATCCTGAGTTATATCCTGTATTATACTCCAGAGCTGCACTCACTATTCTGCTGGTGCAGTCACTGTGTACATACATTACTTATCCTGTACTGATCCTGAGTTACATCCTGTATTATACTGCGGAGCTGCACTCACTATTCTGCTGGTGGGGTCACTGTGTACATACATTACTTATCCTGTACTGATCCTGAGTTACATCCTGTATTATACTCCAGAGCTGCACTCACTATTCTGCTGGTGGAGTCACTGTGTACATACATTACTGATCCAGTACTGATCCTGAGTTATATCCTGTATTATACTCCAGAGCTGCACTCACTATTCTGCTGGTGCAGTCACTGTGTACATACATTACTTATCCTGTACTGATCCTGAGTTACATCCTGTATTATACTGCGGAGCTGCACTCACTATTCTGCTGGTGGGGTCACTGTGTACATACATTACTTATCCTGTACTGATCCTGAGTTACATCCTGTATTATACCCCAGAGCTGCACTCACTATTCTGCTGTTGCAGTCACTGTGTACATACATTACTTATCCTGTAGTGATCCTGAGTTTCATCCTGTATTATACTCCAGAGCTGCACTCACTATTCTGCTGGTGGAGTCACTGTGTACATACATTACTTATCCTGTACTGATCCTGAGTTACATCCTGTATTATACTCCAGAGCTGCACTCACTATTCTGCTGGTGGAGTCACTGTCTACATACATTACTGATCCTGAGTTTCATCCTGTATTATACCCCAGAGCTGCACTCACTATTCTGCTGGTGGAGTCACTGTGTACATACATTACTGATCCAGTACTGATCCTGAGTTTCATCCTGTATTATACTCCAGAGCTGCACTCACTTTTCTGCTGGTGGAGTCACTGTGTACATACATTACTGATCCAGTACTGATCCTGAGTTTCATCCTGTATTATACTCCAGAGCTGCACTCACTATTCTGCTGGTGGAGTCACTGTGTACATACATTACTTATCCAGTACTGATCCTGACTTACATCCTGTATTATACTCCAGAGCTGCACTCACTATTCTGCTGGTGGAGTCACTGTGCACATACATTACTTATCCAGTACTGATCCTGACTTACATCCTGTATTATACTCAAGAGCTGCACTCACTATTCTGCTGGTGCAGTCACTGTGCACATACATTACTGATCCTGTACTGATCCTGAGTTACACCCTGTATTATACTCCAGAGCTGCACTCACTATTCTGCTGGTGCAGTCACTGTGTACATACATTACTTTTCCTGTACTGATCCTGAGTTACATCATGTATTATACTCCAGAGCTGCACTCACTATTCTGCTGGTGCAGTCACTGTGTACATTACATTACTTATCCTGTACTGATCCTGAGTTACATCGTGTATTATACTCCAGAGCTGCACTCACTGTTCTGCTGGTGCAGTCACTGTGTACATACATTACTTATCCTGTACTGATCCTGAGTTACATCCTGTATTATACTGCGGAGCTGCACTCACTATTCTGCTGGTGGGGTCACTGTGTACATACATTACTTATCCTGTACTGATCCTGAGTTACATCCTGTATTATACTCCAGAGCTGCACTCACTATTCTGCTGGTGGAGTCACTGTGTACATACATTACTGATCCAGTACTGATCCTGAGTTATATCCTGTATTATACTCCAGAGCTGCACTCACTATTCTGCTGGTGCAGTCACTGTGTACATACATTACTTATCCTGTACTGATCCTGAGTTACATCCTGTATTATACTGCGGAGCTGCACTCACTATTCTGCTGGTGGGGTCACTGTGTACATACATTACTTATCCTGTACTGATCCTGAGTTACATCCTGTATTATACCCCAGAGCTGCACTCACTATTCTGCTGGTGCAGTCACTGTGTACATACATTACTTATCCTGTACTGATCCTGAGTTTCATCCTGTATTATACTCCAGAGCTGCACTCACTATTCTGCTGGTGGAGTCACTGTGTACATACATTACTTATCCTGTACTGATCCTGAGTTACATCCTGTATTATACTCCAGAGCTGCACTCACTATTCTGCTGGTGGAGTCACTGTCTACATACATTACTGATCCTGAGTTTCATCCTGTATTATACCCCAGAGCTGCACTCACTATTCTGCTGGTGGAGTCACTGTGTACATACATTACTGATCCAGTACTGATCCTGAGTTTCATCCTGTATTATACTCCAGAGCTGCACTCACTTTTCTGCTGGTGGAGTCACTGTGTACATACATTACTGATCCAGTACTGATCCTGAGTTTCATCCTGTATTATACTCCAGAGCTGCACTCACTATTCTGCTGGTGGAGTCACTGTGTACATACATTACTTATCCAGTACTGATCCTGACTTACATCCTGTATTATACTCCAGAGCTGCACTCACTATTCTGCTGGTGGAGTCACTGTGCACATACATTACTTATCCAGTACTGATCCTGACTTACATCCTGTATTATACTCAAGAGCTGCACTCACTATTCTGCTGGTGCAGTCACTGTGCACATACATTACTGATCCTGAGTTACACCCTGTATTATACTCCAGAGCTGCACTCACTATTCTGCTGGTGCAGTCACTGTGTACATACATTACTTTTCCTGTACTGATCCTGAGTTACATCATGTATTATACTCCAGAGCTGCACTCACTATTCTGCTGGTGCAGTCACTGTGTACATTACATTACTTATCCTGTACTGATCCTGAGTTACATCGTGTATTATACTCCAGAGCTGCACTCACTGTTCTGCTGGTGCAGTCACTGTGTACATACATTACTTATCCTGTACTGATCCTGAGTTACATCCTGTATTATACTCCAGAGCTGCACTCACTATTCTGCTGGTGCAGTCACTGTGTACATACATTACTTATCCTGTACTGATCCTGAGTTACATCCTGTATTATACTCCAGAGCTGCACTCACTATTCTGCTGGTGCAGTCACTGTGTACATACATTACTTATCCTGTACTGATCCTGAGTTACATCCTGTATTATACTCCAGAGCTGCACTCATTATTCTGCTGGTGCAGTCACTGTGTACATACATTACTTATCCTTTACTGATCCTGAGGTACATCCTGTATTATACTCCAGAGCTGCACTCACTATTCTGCTGGTGCAGTCACTGTGTACATACATTACTTATCCTTTACTGATCCTGAGTTACATCATGTATTATACTCCAGAGCTGCACTCACTATTCTGCTGGTGCAGTCACTGTGTACATACATTACTTATCCTGTACTGATCCTGAGTTACATCCTGTATTATACTCCAGAGCTGCACTCATTATTCTGCTGGTGCAGTCACTGTGTACATACATTACTTATCCTTTACTGATCCTGAGGTACATCCTGTATTATACTCCAGAGCTGCACTCACTATTCTGCTGGTGCAGTCACTGTGTACATACATTACTTATCCTGTACTGATCCTGAGTTACATCTTGTATTATACTCCAGAGCTGCACTCACTATTCTGCTGGTGCAGTCATTGTGTACATACATTACTTATCCTGTACTGATCCTGAGTTACATCCTGTATTATACTCCAGAGCTGCACTCACTATTCTGCTGGTGCAGTCACTGTGTACATACATTACTTATCCTGTACTGATCCTGAGTTCCATCCTGTATTATACTCCAGAGCTGCACTCACTATTCTGCTGGTGCAGTCACTGTGTACATACATTACTTATCCTGTACTGATCCTGAGTTACATCCTGTATTATACTCCAGAGCTGCACTCACTATTCTGCTGGTGCAGTCACTGTGTACATACATTACTTATCCTGTACTGATCCTGAGTTACATCCTGTATTATACTCCAGAGCTGCACTCACTATTCTGCTGGTGCAGTCACTGTGTACATACATTACTTATCCTGGACTGATCCCGAGTTACACCATGTATTATACTCCAGAGCTGCACTCACTATTCACTGTGTACATATAGGATCTTCTAGAACCAGAGTTTTTGAATGCAGCTCTGAAGTATGTCTTTGTAAGGTAAAGTACTGGCAATGATCGGTAAATTCCCCAGCATGATGTTTTTTTTTATTGTTTTTAAGGTGAAGGATATTTACGTGCATCCTGAAATGCTGACCATTGAAAACGGTTTACTGACGCCAACGCTGAAGGCCAAGCGAGCTGAGGTGGCCAAATACTTCAAGAGCCAGATGGACGACTTGTACAGTAAAATCCAGGACTGAAGTGGAGCTCCGCTGCGATCAGCACCTCCGACCTTCCTGGTGCCGCAGTCTCCGTCTGGACGAGCCGCTCCTCGCTGTGCGCCCTACGGCAGAGCAGGCGGCACGTCTGGGCATAGTCATCCCCGTCAGCTGCACAGTGCTCCGGGCCTTGTAAATTTTTAAAAATGTTTTTTATGACTTGCAGCTCCCCAGCTGCTGTGCAACTACAAGTCCCAGCATGTCCTAGAGGCTGCTTGAGGCGAGTGCATACTGGGAGTTGTAGTCCACAGCTGCTGGAGGTTGATGAAGAGGGGGGAGGGGGTCCTGTGCTGTATATACCAGGCTAATAAAACCTACTAAGAACAAGGATGTGTTGGGTTCATTTTGGGGGGTCACTGCTGATTGTGCCCCCCACAGAGGTATGACAGGAGGGACAGTTCTAGACCAGGGAAGCCCAACCTGCGGCCCTCCAGCTGTTGCAAAACTGCAACTCCCATCATGCTCGGCTGCAGGCTGATAGCTGTAGGCTTTCCGAGCATGCTGGGAGTTGTAGTTGTGCAATAGCTGGAGGGCCGCAGGTTGAGCATCCCTGGTCAGGGGTCTTGGTCATGCTCCGGATGACATCACAGGGAGCCTATGGGCTGACAGAGGGGCCCCCTCCCCGGCAAACTCATTAGCAATCGCAGTATTTACGGGGAAGATGTTTGGGTTTAGCGGTCACTGCTGCAGCGCCATCCACTGGACATGCTGTGCCATTGCATCCTATTGTGGTAAGTACAGAACAATAGTACAAGAAGAGGAAAGAAAACATGGCCGCTTTCTCCCAGAAGTATAGCACTGCAATACCCGAAGCGGCCCACGGACAGGGGTGGCGCTGTCCTATGCCCTGTGTGTACAGATGCCGCAGCAGCGTTCACTCAGATATTTTTCTGCCTTTTATTACCAAGTGACATACGGAACATTTGTAAAAAGATCACATCTCAGATGGGGGTCTAGAGCCACGGTGTCCAGTCTGCCTGCTGAGAGTTGTAGTTGCGCACCACCTGGAGGGGCACAGTATGGAGACCGCTAACATCAAGCATCATCCAATATGACCGGAAGAGATCCAGGAAACGGGGATTTTTGGCATAAAACAGAAAAAAATAACTCCTGTGATAGGACGGCCGCGTCGCTGTCACCGGGTGGAAGGGTAATAAATGCCGCCTCCTCCCCTAAAATCCCATGACGAGCCCACCCCAGAAGAAAGGGCGATAATGGGGTGTAAGCCGCTGACAGCCCGCTAGGCTGACCTGAATTAACTCCTGAGTTGCCAGCCCGGGAATCTTCCTATTCACAATGATATAACGCAGGCGGGTGAATGCGCCAGGATCGGCTGTGATGGAATAAGGTGGAGGCCATGATGTCGCTGAAAGCGGAACGGGATTCAAAATCCACGATAAGTGCACCGTAACCACTGGCGACTCCGTGTAGTAGAGCCGAGGTTGTTTGTTTCATGTCATGGTGCTGTGAATTTACCTGCAGTCCTATGTAACACTAGAATCAACACATATATCTGCAGGTGACATCTACTACATTATCTGTACTCAGAGAGTTATCACTGTGTTATCTGTGGTGTTACATAGGACTGCAGGTGACATCTACTACGTTATATGTACTCAGAGAGTTATCACTGTGTTATCTGTGGTGTTACATAGGACTGCAGGTGACATCTACTACATTATCTGTACTCACAGAGTTATCACTGTGTTATCTGTGGTGTTACATAGGACTGCAGGTGACATCTACTACATTATCTGTACTCAGAGAGATATCACTGTGTTATCTGTGGTGTTACATAGGACTGCAGGTGACATCTACTACATTATCTGTACTCAGAGAGTTATCACTGTGTTATCTGTGGTGTTACATAGGACTGCAGGTGACATCTACTACATTATCTGTACTCAGAGAGTTATCACTGTGTTATCTGTGGTGTTACATAGGACTGCAGGTGACCTCTACTACATTATCTGTACTCAGAGAGTTATCACTGTGTTATGTTACATAGGACTGCAGGTGACATCTACTACATTATCTGTACTCAGAGAGCTATCACTGTGTTATCTGTGGTGTTACATAGGACTGCAGGTGACATCTACTACATTATCTGTACTCACAGAGTTATCACTGTGTTATCTGTGGTGTTACATAGGACTGCAGGTGACATCTACTACATTATCTGTACTCAGAGAGTTATCACTGTGTTATCTGTGGTGTTACATAGGACTGCAGGTGACCTCTACTACATTATCTGTACTCAGAGAGCTATCACTGTGTTATCTGTGGTGTTACATAGGACTGCAGGTGACATCTGCTACATTATCTGTACTCAGAGAGTTATCACTGTGTTATCTGTGGTGTTACATAGGACTGCAGGTGACATCTACTACGTTATATGTACTCAGAGAGTTATCACTGTGTTATCTGTGGTGTTACATAGGACTGCAGGTGACATCTACTACATTATCTGTACTCACAGAGTTATCACTGTGTTATCTGTGGTGTTACATAGGACTGCAGGTGACATCTACTACATTACCTGTACTCACAGAGTTATCACTGTGTTATCTGTGGTGTTACATAGGACTGCAGGTGACATCTACTACATTATCTGTACTCAGAGAGCTATCACTGTGTTATCTGTGGTGTTACATAGGACTGCAGGTGACATCTACTACGTTATATGTACTCAGAGAGTTATCACTGTGTTATCTGTGGTGTTACATAGGACTGCAGGTGACATCTACTACATTATCTGTACTCACAGAGTTATCACTGTGTTATCTGTGGTGTTACATAGGACTGCAGGTGACATCTACTACATTACCTGTACTCAGGGAGATATCACTGTGTTATCTGTGGTGTTACATAGGACTGCAGGTGACATCTACTACATTATCTGTACTCAGAGAGCTATCACTGTGTTATCTGTGGTGTTACATAGGACTGCAGGTGACATCTACTGCATTATCTGTACTGAGAGAGTCATCACTGTGTTATCTGTGGTGTTACATAGGACTGCAGGTGACATCTACTACATTATCTGTACTCAGAGAGTTATCACTGTGTTATCTGTGGTGTTACATAGGACTGCAGGTGACATCTACTACATTATCTGTACTCACAGAGTTATCACTGTGTTATCTGTGGTGTTACATAGGACTGCAGGTGACATCTACTACATTATCTGTACTCAGAGAGATATCACTGTGTTATCTGTGGTGTTACATAGGACTGCAGGTGACATCTACTACATTATCTGTACTCAGAGAGTTATCACTGTGTTATCTGTGGTGTTACATAGGACTGCAGGTGACATCTACTACATTATCTGTACTCAGAGAGTTATCACTGTGTTATCTGTGGTGTTACATAGGACTGCAGGTGACCTCTACTACATTATCTGTACTCAGAGAGTTATCACTGTGTTATGTTACATAGGACTGCAGGTGACATCTACTACATTATCTGTACTCAGAGAGCTATCACTGTGTTATCTGTGGTGTTACATAGGACTGCAGGTGACATCTACTACATTATCTGTACTCACAGAGTTATCACTGTGTTATCTGTGGTGTTACATAGGACTGCAGGTGACATCTACTACATTATCTGTACTCAGAGAGTTATCACTGTGTTATCTGTGGTGTTACATAGGACTGCAGGTGACCTCTACTACATTATCTGTACTCAGAGAGCTATCACTGTGTTATCTGTGGTGTTACATAGGACTGCAGGTGACATCTGCTACATTATCTGTACTCAGAGAGTTATCACTGTGTTATCTGTGGTGTTACATAGGACTGCAGGTGACATCTACTACGTTATATGTACTCAGAGAGTTATCACTGTGTTATCTGTGGTGTTACATAGGACTGCAGGTGACATCTACTACATTATCTGTACTCACAGAGTTATCACTGTGTTATCTGTGGTGTTACATAGGACTGCAGGTGACATCTACTACATTACCTGTACTCACAGAGTTATCACTGTGTTATCTGTGGTGTTACATAGGACTGCAGGTGACATCTACTACATTATCTGTACTCAGAGAGCTATCACTGTGTTATCTGTGGTGTTACATAGGACTGCAGGTGACATCTACTACGTTATATGTACTCAGAGAGTTATCACTGTGTTATCTGTGGTGTTACATAGGACTGCAGGTGACATCTACTACATTATCTGTACTCACAGAGTTATCACTGTGTTATCTGTGGTGTTACATAGGACTGCAGGTGACATCTACTACATTACCTGTACTCAGGGAGATATCACTGTGTTATCTGTGGTGTTACATAGGACTGCAGGTGACATCTACTACATTATCTGTACTCAGAGAGCTATCACTGTGTTATCTGTGGTGTTACATAGGACTGCAGGTGACATCTACTGCATTATCTGTACTGAGAGAGTCATCACTGTGTTATCTGTGGTGTTACATAGGACTGCAGGTGACATCTACTACATTATCTGTACTCAGAGAGTTATCACTGTGTTATCTGTGGTGTTACATAGGACTGCAGGTGACATCTACTACATTATCTGTACTCAGAGAGTTATCACTGTGTTATCTGTGGTGTTACATAGGACTGCAGGTGACATCTACTACATTATCTGTACTCAGAGAGTTATCACTGTGTCATCTGTGGTGTTACATAGGACTGCAGGTGACATCTACTACATTATCTGTACTCAGAGAGGTATCACTGTGTTATCTGTATTGTTACATAGGACTGCAGGTGACATCTACTATGTTATATGTACTCAGAGAGTTATCACTGTGTTATCTGTGGTGTTACATAGGACTGCAGGTGACATCTACTACATTATCTGTACTCAGAGAGTTATCACTGTGTTATCTGTGCTGTTACATAGGACTGCAGGTGACATCTACTACATTATCTGTACTGTGGGAGTCATCACTGTGTTATCTGTGGTGTTACATAGGACTGCAGGTGACATCTACTACATTATCTGTACTCAGAGAGCTATCACTGTGTTATCTGTGGTGTTACATAGGACTGCAGGTGACATCTACTGCATTATCTGTACTGAGAGAGTCATCACTGTGTTATCTGTGGTGTTACATAGGACTGCAGGTGACATCTACTACATTATCTGTACTCAGAGAGTTATCACTGTGTCATCTGTGGTGTTACATAGGACTGCAGGTGACATCTACTACATTATCTGTACTCAGAGAGGTATCACTGTGTTATCTGTATTGTTACATAGGACTGCAGGTGACATCTACTACGTTATCTGTACTCAGAGAGTTATCACTGTATTATCTGTGGTGTTACATAGGACTGCAGGTGACATCTACTATGTTATATGTACTCAGAGTTATCACTGTGTTATCTGTGCTGTTACATAGGACTGCAGGTGACATCTACTACATTATCTGTACTGTGGGAGTCATCACTGTGTTATCTGTGGTGTTACATAGGACTGCAGGTGACATCTACTACATTATCTGTACTCAGAGTTATCACTGTGTTATCTGTGGTGTTACATAGGACTGCAGGTGACATCTACTACATTATCTGTACTCTGGGAAGGTCAGATAACAAGCTCAGCTCTACATTATCTGTGACATCCCCTCCGCCCCGTCCTCTAGTCACCAGGTCTCATGTTATCCAATCATTGACTGTCGCTCCCCCTGTAGTAGACCACCCCCGGTATCAGACCCTCACTCAGGCTCCACAATTATATCCACATCATCGGCTCCGTCGGGTGGATCTTATTCGGAAGGTTATTGGTGCGGTATAAATAATACTCGCTCTTTTGAAGCTTTGCTTGTATTTTTCATATAAATAAATCGCTATAATGTATAGTAATCCTGAGAGCGCTGAACTGATTGCTGCGCCACGTTCCGGGGGTCACGCCCCCTTAATCATGCGTGTCTGTGGGTTGTAACAATGCGCTTTAAATACAATTTCTTTCCATCATCATCATTTCCATAAATTCGTTAACAGCTTCAGTTACTGAGATGCTGATCATAGAATTACCTTAAAGTTGCAAATTTTTAATTTAACCCTTTAGGACACAGTGTCTCCATTCCCATCATCCATCTAGTCTGGTATTGTAGCCATTTATGTTGCAGTGTAGTTCCGCTGTACTTGCTTTCCTTTGTTTCACCTGCATTTCCATATATCGTCTAATATTAGATTTACCTTCCTTTAATCCTACCTCTTTTTGTCCGTCCGACGTACCATAAACTACACGGACATCGAATGCCGCAAACGACACCTTTTGTCATACATGTAGAAAAATGGCGCATTGGGATTTTATCTCCCTGTCCTGGGTGATCTGTCGAATTGCAGTTAGTGCAGGATAAACATGGGAATGTTCCCTTCTGTTCCGATGTCACCTCTGATAAGTGTATTCCCTGCAGTTCTACCGCTCCGGTATAAAAAACTAGGTTTTTATTTTAATAAACTGCCATATTTTTTATCATATTTTAATAAGTCGCGTGTCTATCATAGGTCCCTATAAAATTTCACGTGAAGATCTATTAGAAAAGAAAAAAAAGCCGAGGATAATCGCAGCTTTTGTTTCTTTTCTAATAGATCTTCACGTGAAATGTTATCTACTTCACTACTGTTTTTAATCAATCTCCCTGGGTAACCACGATCGGTGAATTTTTTTAGCTAATGTTTTTTTTTATGCTCGTCATACTCGTGGTCCGTTTGAGGCTACTTTCACACCAGCGTTTTTTATGGTTCAGCAAAAACGCCTCCGTTATGAACGGATCCGGTTATATTATCTGTAACACGGCCAAGACGGATCAGTCATGAGCTCCACTGAAAGTCAATGGGGGACGGATCCGTTTTCTATTGTGTCAGAGAAAACGAATCCGTCCCCATTGACTTGCATTGCGCGTCTTGCTCCGCATCCCAGGACGGAAAGCGATATACAACATGCTGCGGTTTGCTCTCCGGTCTGGGAACGCAACTAAAACGGAACGAAATGTATTTTGGAGCGCTCCGCTCCGTTTTGTCCCCATTGACAATGAATGAGGACAAAACAGAAGCGTTTTTTTTTCCGGTATTGAGCCCCTACGACAGATCTGAATACTGTAAAACTAAAACGCTAGTGTGAAAGTCGCCTTAGTAATGTGTTTTGATCTAATAAATTGACCTTTTGGTATATTTTTGAATACGTGTGGGGTGTGATAGCAATATATATTATTTGCGGAACGGAACAGCCGGCCCCTAATAGAACAGTACTATCCTTGTCCGTAATGCGGACAATAATAGGACACGCATGATTAAGGGAACGTGACCCCGAAACGTGGGGCAGCAATCAGTTCAGCGCTCTCAGGATTACTATACATTATAGCGATTTATTTATATGAAAAATACAAGCAAAGCTTCAAAAGAGCGAGTATTATTTATACCGCACCAATAACCTCCTGAATAAGACCCATCCGACGGAGCGGCCGCGCGTTATCCGATACCACAGTGTAATAGAACGATGCTTTCCCATCCCCAATTTTCTAAATGGCGTAAAGGAAAAAAACGCCCAAAATTTTCATCGTCTAAACTTAAAAGAACACTGGAAAGTCTCGGCTGTGATGTCCGTGTCATCGGCGCTGGTCTGTGTCTATCACGAAGAACGGCAGACATCGTCATCACACATTCAATTCAAAATGGCCGCCAACAAATCCCTTGTGGTCACATGATCCTGCAAACACCGATGAGAAGTAAAACAGTCCAGACACCACACAACTGCTTCAGACTCTGCTACATTGCTGCTCTCTGAACAGGTAAATCTCCAGCTTTCCAATAGATTTCCTGTATTTTAAGATCTCTGCTTGCTGTCAGAGAAAAGTCCTTGCTTGCACAGCTTGCTCCAATGTCTCTAGCTTAGACACATTAAAGGGAATGTATCACCCTTGTTTACTAATAAGGTTGTGAGACTTTTTATCTTATCTATTATTTACATGATTATTAGGGGCAGCCGTCTGTCCTTAACAGCAGCCACATGGACCATAGGAAACCATAGTCTGGAGGTGATTCTATGAGAGAGTGTTGTGGGCATGCTCAGTGACTTGTGCAGAGGTCACTATGCAGGGAGGGGGAGTAGATGAGCTGTGAGATCACCTACAGGGACTGACGGATCCTGTGCTATCTTCAAAAGAGTTGGGGTGCTGTGTAAAATGTAAACAGACTGCAATGACCGACATTTTATTCACAGTGTTAAGCGCTCGTGCACTCAAACGTATTTTTCTTGTCCATATCGAATCCGTGTTTTTTTGCAAGTCGAATTGCAGCATTCACTTCAATGGGGCTGCAAAAGACGTGGACGGGACACCATGTCTGTTCCACGGCATCCGCAAAAACATGGAACATGTCCTATTCTTGTCTACATTACGGACAGGGATAGAGCTGTTCTATTATAGGCCGGACATTCCGTTACGCTAAATGCGGAATGCACGAGGCTGTTATCCGTGTTTTGTGGATCTGCAAACACGGCTACAGTTGTCTGCATGAGCCTTAGGCCTCATTCACACGTCAGCGATTTCCATCAGTCAATTTGAGCCAAAACCAGGTGTCGGTCTGAACACAGAACAGGAGGAGATCTCTCCCTTACACCTGATGTCTGCGGAGGCTCCGATCACCGACGTGTCAATGAGGCTTTAAGGCTCCATTCAGACGGCCGTATCAATGGTCCGGATCAGTTCCGCAATTATGCGGAACTGATCCGGACCATTCATTTTCAATGGGGCCGGAAAGGATACAGACAGCACACAGTGTGCTGTCCGCATCCGCACTTTCGTTCCGCGGCCCCAAACTTCCGGTCCGTGGCTCCGCAAAAAAATAGAACATGTCCTATTCTTATCCGCAATAGTGGACAAGAATAGGCATTTCATATTATAGTGCGGACGTGTGAATGGACCCGAAGTGTAAGACATTTTATAATTTCAGGAGAAAAAACAAAAAAACATTTAGATCTTGATGGCAGCAACGAATCTCAAAAACATTGGGCCAGGGCCATGTCTATTGTGTAGTGACCCCTCTTCTTTAAGTGTCTCAGAAGTGAGGAGACCAATTTGTGGAGTTTTGGGAGAGGAACATTGCCCCATTCTTGTCTGATGTAGGGTTCTAGCGGCTCAGGATTCTGCCTCGTCTTTGCCAGATTTTTTGCTCTTGTGATGCATCAAATCTTTTCTGTTGAAGAAAGGTCTGGACTGCAGGCGGCCGGATCTGCACCCGGACTCTTCGTGCTGTTGTGATGGATGCAGAACATGGTTTAGAGACGTTGTCAGGATGGGAGCACAGATGGGTCAGCTGCCCACGCCATGGGCGCTAGTGCAACCATCACAGATGCAGGCATGTGCGCTGATAACAAGCTGGGTGCTCCCTCTCCGCTTGAATCCGCAGGACACGGCATCGGTGGTTCCCAAAAAATAATTTTGAATGAATTGATCTGACCACAAAAGTTCTCGATTTTGCCTGAGTCCCTTTTTAAGTGAACTTTGGCCCAGAGGAGACGGCGGCTCGTCTGGATCGTGGGGACGTACGGCGGCTTCTTCTTTGCACGATTCAGCTTTAACTTGCGTTTGACGATTGCACGGCGAACTGTCACGGACGGCGATCCCTGGATGCGTTCCTGAGCCCGCGCAGTGATTTCCGGTACGGAATCTGCCGCCTGAGGGTCTGTAGACGACGAGCATCCAATACTGACCGCCGACCTTGTGCGCTGCGCACACGGATTTCTCCACATTCGCTGAATCTTTTGATATCATCTGCTGTAGATGGTGGGAAATGCAACGTATTCACAATTTTAAGTTTTTCCACAATTTTTAGATGCAGCATTTCGTAGACTGGTGATCCTCTGCTCTTTTTATATCCAGTCACGAGACTTAGTAGCAAGTGTGTTTTTATTAGCACCGTTTACTTTTAATAACTTTGAGATGTGTTTTTGAGTTCTACGTTAGATAATTTTTTCCCTATGAAATAGTAAAATCTCACTTTCATCATCCGATGTGAATAAAATACGGCTCTGCGAGACCTGTAAATTATTGTATTCTGTTTTTATTCACATTTATTTACACAACTTGTTGTATGTAGAGGTGTTACCCGTCATTGTAATCCTGCCTGTAATGATGAGGACATGAATGCAAGGAAGTGATCTCCCTAGAAACCTATTATGTGCAAAAAATAAACCTAAGATTTTAATATAAATTTTGATCAACATAAAAAGTTGACTTAACCTATAGGTCACTTTCTGACAATATATTTATTTAAAACAGTGCAGTATTGGAATGTCATGTTCTGAAGGTTTGCTACATCGTATCAGAGTAAGGTCTCATTAGGCGTGCACTACCTCCGCGTGGTGAAGAGCCGTGATACAGCCGCCACAGACTTTTATGATACCGCTGTGACTTCAGAGGCTTTATTTCTATTAGATTCCAGCAGAACCTGGATGCTGCATTATAAGCCTATGGCGTGTGCCACTACGGTGCAGGCCCTACCATCTGCATGAGGCCTGAAGGACCCTACAGAGCCTGGGTCAGCAACCTCCAGCTGGTGTCAGACTACTCCTCCCAGCATGGCAAACTCAATTCTATGGAGGTTTTAAGACGTTTAACGCTTGGCTGTTGACGTCTCCCATCGAGGATTGCCTAAACGGACACATTGTAACAAGACATCAGCTGTGTGTCTGCAGATCTAGAAAAGGGCAAAGTTTTATTCCAAGCTTCTAGGTGTAAACAAGATTGTTCCCATTTACTGACAGCAAGCAGGGATCTTGAAAGTGGTGAGGAACGGAAACACAAAATATATTCTAAAGCTGCAGAACGTTCTACGAAATGCTGATTAACCGGCGCATCGCGTCCCGCCGGTCCGTACATCATGAGGATGACATCCCACATAGGCTGGCTGTGGGGAGCAATGCAGGAGGGGTATGAACCCCAAGACAACACTATGTGGGTGCACTTATAGTCTGAAGACACAGTATGGTTATGGAAGAGGTAGGTTACATTTATGAATGGGTCTATAACTGCAGCTAGTAATGTCTCGATAGCTCCCCTTTAAGATCTGTGATAACTAGTAATGCCTAGTTTTTTGCTATCTGGTCTTCTTCTCATCATCTGACTGGTCGGAACCTGAATCGGACACGTACTTCGCCACACATCTTCGGGGGAACCAGCCCCTAATTCGGATTCCATCTGAGGGGAAAAAATATATATATAAAAGTAAAAATCAGATGATCTCCTCCAGTCACATCCAAATCTGCAGCGGAGCTGATCTTCCGTAATACAATTCACTCAGGTGCCCTGCATTGTGAGTGACTGAAGTGATAACATTCCTAGATTATGAAACTATGTCCTGCACCAGAGCATACTCAGCCAGCAGGGGGCGACAGTAAACTGTGACGTTTTGCAGCCTCAAGTAGGAAAATGCAGCTCTGGATGTGACTGGAGTATGAGGGATGATGTAATTTAATAGCTGTACAATGCAATCAAGGCTGCTCTATATGATATGTGGATTCCACTTACCTGGAGGGAGATCGCCCTCGATTATCTTGTCTCCGTACATCCATTGCCTGTAAGACAGAGCCAGCATTTACTCTACTCCCGCTCGCCCAGGGGCCTGTGCCGTGTGCAGATGGCGGAGGTGGCAGAGGTACTTACTTCAGGCCTCGGGTAGCTAAGACGAGGTCTCCTTTGTGCAGCTTCATCCGCGGCTCCTCAGTGCAAGGTGTAGTAAAGAAGGTGCGGATGCCTTTGGTAACGGGACAGCAGGCGCCGCTGTAGTCCTCCACCGCTCTGTACCTCACCTAGATGGGGGACACAACGAATTTACACCCATAAGAGCCCCTCCTGTCAAACGTGAGGGCTGCTTTTACGCATCAGCTGGACCCCCCCTCCAAGACCTCAAGAGGTCCAAAGAAGTCCATCCCTTTAACAACATACCCCAACAGATCCCCCCTCAGCAGACTGCTTAATACTTCTGCATGAGCAGACCTGAATATCAGGCCCAAGATTTAGGAAGACATATCCGTACTCACACTGCGCACGCGCTTGTCTGCTTTCTGTTTCAGCTGCTCCACCTGAGAAAAGAATACGCATAAGAAGCAATTACAAGAAGTCAGAGATCTGCCAACACAAGAGAGCGAGCCTCTAACGAGAAGCCACCACTAGGGGGAGTTCACTGAAGACAGGTCTACTACTCTATGTAGAGAGCTCCCCCTAGTGGTGACTGCAGACAACAGGGTCACCTAGCTTTAAAGGGGTTTTCCGAGACATTTAGGATATGGCGACACTGGTCGCAGAACATGTGTCGCGGCAAGGATAGCAGAGTAGCAGCGGTCCCATAGAAATAAACTATTTGAGAAGGCACAAGCGGCGCGGGGCTTCTCTCTGCTCACCAAACGTTGTACACAGTGTAACGTCTGCGCTCGGTATCACAGCTCAGCCACAGATGAATGTGACACGGCAAGGCCTAGGGCCAAGCTGTGAGAAGGTCGCAGCGCTGCGGCGAGGGCCGGTGCCTTCTCAAACATCTGAGCGGCGGGGGTCCCAGGTGTCGGTACCCCACAATCAGATACTGAGGATAATTCATTACTAGAGAGGTCTCAGAAAACCCCTTTAATACAAATATCGATGATAACACATTAGTAACCTGTTGCAAGCAATTTTAAGATGTCGCAATTTCAGTGCGACTTTTTCGTAAAGACGTGCGACTTTTTCGTAAAGACGTGCGACTTTTTCGTAAAGACGTGCGACTTTTTCGTAAAGACGTGCGACTTTTTCGTAAAGACGTGCGACTTTTTCGTAAAGACGTGCGACTTTTTCGTAAAGACGTGCGACTTTTTCGTAAAGACGTGCGACTTTTTCGTAAAGACGTGCGACTTTTTCGTAAAGACGTGCGACTTTTTCGTAAAGACGTGCTCTTTTTGCTCTTGTGATGCATCAAATCTTTTCTGTTGAAGAAAGGTCTGGACTGCAGGCGGCCGGATCTGCACCCGGACTCTTCGTGCTGTTGTGATGGATGCAGAACATGGTTTAGAGACGTTGTCAGGATGGGAGCACAGATGGGTCAGCTGCCCACGCCATGGGCGCTAGTGCAACCATCACAGATGCAGGCATGTGCGCTGATAACAAGCTGGGTGCTCCCTCTCCGCTTGGAATCCGCAGGACACGGCCTCGGTGGTTCCCAAAAAATAATTTTGAATGAATTGATCTGACCACAAAAGTTCTCGATTTTGCCTCAGTCCCTTTTTAAGTGAGCTTTGGCCCAGAGGAGACGGCGGCTCGTCTGGATCGTGGGGACGTACGGCGGCTTCTTCTTTGCACGATTCAGCTTTAACTTGCGTTTGACGATTGCACGGCGAACTGTCACGGACGGCGATCCCTGGACGTGTTCCTGAGCCCGCGCAGTGATTTCCGGTACGGAATCTGCCGCCTGAGGGTCTGTAGACGACGAGCATCCAATACTGACCGCCGACCTTGTGCGCTGCGCACACTGATTTCTCCACATTCGCTGAATCTTTTGATAAACTATTTGAGACGGCACAAGCGGCGCGGGGCTTCTCTCTGCTCACCAAACGTTGTACACAGTGTAACGTCTGCGCTCGGTATCACAGCTCAGCCACAGATGAATGTGACACGGCAAGGCCTAGGGCCAAGCTGTGAGAAGGTCGCAGCGCTGCGGCGAGGGCCGGTGCCTTCTCAAACATCTGAGCGGCGGGGGTCCCAGGTGTCGGTACCCCACAATCAGATACTGAGGATAATTCATTACTAGAGAGGTCTCAGAAAACCCCTTTAATACAAATATCGATGATAACACATTAGTAACCTGTTGCAAGCAATTTTAAGATGTCGCAATTTCAATGCGACTTTTTCGTAAAGACGTGCGACTTTTTCGTAAAGACGTGCGACTTTTTCGTAAAGACGTGCGACTTTTTCGTAAAGACGTGCGACTTTTTCGTAAAGACGTGCGACTTTTTCGTAAAGACGTGCGACTTTTTCGTAAAGACGTGCGACTTTTTCGTAAAGACGTGCGACTTTTTCGTAAAGACGTGCGACTTTTTCGTAAAGACGTGCGACTTTTTCGTAAAGACGTGCGACTTTTTCGTAAAGACGTGCGACTTTTTCGTAAAGACGTGCGACTTTTTCGTAAAGACGTGCGACTTTTTCGTAAAGACGTGCGACTTTTTCGTAAAGACGTGCGACTTTTTTGTAAAGCTGCTTACTGACGGATAAACTGCTACCGTCAAACCACATTTATTACAGTCTTAAAGGGCCGGTCATAAATCGGACTTGGCTAAAACGGACTTTAGCCATATGTGAAAGTGGAGCGAGCGGTCAGAGTAATGATAAATCTGGCCCATTACGTCTTCTGGCACGTCCAGTTGGTATCCCCTCCAGTTCTTACCGTCAGTGTGTACCGATGACATCGGTCGCGGACTTGCCACTCTATTCCGTCCCCCTCCGGAGAACCAGAGCCGGTGAACACCTGCCGGAAGTTGCGCCACCTGCTGCCCAAGTCGTAGGGGAAAATGAAGGTCTCGCCTGTCTGGTAGTACTGAATGCGGTCCTTGGCCTGGAAGCAGAGGGGGTGATCGTTAGGGGGCGCAGTCTACGCAGATTACACTGTGGACTGTGTACCTTACGCACACAAAGAACAGACGACATGCCGTGGATGCAAAATGTTGATTTCTGCACCGATTACCTTCACTTTACTTCTGCTGTAAGAGACTGGGGATTGTCCGCTCGTAAATACGGATGGAAAATCCACAAGAGCAGATGGGACGTGTGAACAGACCCTTATGCTGGAGAAAAATACTTCATTCATTCGCATACAGGAATCCTGCTGCAGCTTTTATCCCACACAGGACAATTCCTTTAATCTGGTGGAACGGGGCCCGAGAGGCGCCAGAGGTTAAGTATATAAAACGTATGAGCACACGTCTGTAGGCGCCCAACTAGCGAAAGGGGCAAGTCTAACATTACTGTGCCGCTAACCCTGGCGTACCACTAACTAAAGGCGTATTACTAACTTACCACTAACCATAGGTGTGCCTGATGCAGTGTTATTGACGTGCGGATTTGGATAAAGTATGATTGATTTAAATGTATTCATATCCTATTGTCATATAATGTACGGTTAATCTGAATTGGCTGTATGTAAAACCTTTAATCATAATGATCTGATTAAAAAAAAAAACAAAAAAAACATAGGTGTGCCACTAACCAGACATACCGCTAACCACAGACATACTGCTAACCACAGGCGTATTACTAACTACTAACCACAGACATACCGCTAACCACAGGCGTATTACTAACTACTAACCACAGGCGTATTACTAACTACTAACCACAGACATACCGCTAACCACAGGCGTATCATCTACTACTAACCACAGACATACCGCTAACCACAGGCGTATTACTAACTACTAACCACAGACATACCGCTAACCACAGACATACCGCTAACCACAGGCGTATCATCTACTACTAACCACAGACATACCGCTAACCACAGGCGTATTACTAACTACTAACCACAGACATACCGCTAACCACAGGCGTATTACTAACTACTAACCACAGACATACCGCTAACCACAGGCGTATTACTAACTACTAACCACAGACATACCGCTAACCACAGGCGTATTACTAACTACTAACCACAGACATACCGCTAACCACAGGCGTATTACTAACTACTAACCACAGACATACCGCTAACCACAGGCGTATCAACTACTAACCACAGACATACCGCTAACCACAGGCGTATTACTAACTACTAACCACAGACATACCGCTAACCACAGGCGTATTACTAACTACTAACCACAGGCGTATTACTAACTACTAACCACAGACATACCGCTAACCACAGGCGTATCATCTACTACTAACCACAGACATACCGCTAACCACAGGCGTATTACTAACTACTAACCACAGACATACCGCTAACCACAGGCGTATCATCTACTACTAACCACAGACATACCGCTAACCACAGGCGTATTACTAACTACTAACCACAGACATACCGCTAACCACAGGCGTATTACTAACTACTAACCACAGACATACCGCTAACCACAGGCGTATCATCTACTACTAACCACAGACATACCGCTAACCACAGGCGTATCATCTACTACTAACCACAGACATACCGCTAACCACAGGCGTATTACTAACTACTAACCACAGACATACCGCTAACCACAGGCGTATTACTAACTACTAACCACAGACATACCGCTAACCACAGGCGTATTACTAACTACTAACCACAGACATACCGCTAACCACAGGCGTATCATCAACTACTAACCACAGACATACCGCTAACCACAGGCGTATCATCTACTACTAACCACAGACATACCGCTAACCACAGGTGTATTACTAACTACTAACCACAGACATACCGCTAACCACAGGCGTATTACTAACTACTAACCACAGACATACCGCTAACCACAGGCATATCATCTACTACTAACCACAGATATACCGCTAACCACAGGCGTATTACTAACTACTAACCACAGACATACCGCTAACCACAGGCGTATCAACTACTAACCACAGACATACCGCTAACCACAGGCGTATTACTAACTACTAACCACAGACATACCGCTAACCACAGGCATATTACTAACTACTAACCACAGACATACCGCTAACCACAGGCATATTACTAACTACTAACCACAGACATACCGCTAACCACAGGCGTGATACTAACTACTAACCACAGACATACCGCTAACCACAGACATACCGCTAACCACAGGCGTATTACTAACTACTAACCACAGACATACCGCTAACCACAGGCGTATTACTAACTACTAACCACAGACATACCGCTAACCACAGACATACCGCTAACCACAGGCGTATTACTAACTACTAACCACAGACATACCGCTAACCACAGGCGTATTACTAACTACTAACCACAGACATACCGCTAACCACAGGTGTATTACTAACTACTAACCACAGACATACCGCTAACCACAGGCGTATTACTAACTACTAACCACAGACATACCGCTAACCACAGGTGTATTACTAACTACTAACCACAGACATACCGCTAACCACAGGCGTATTACTAACTACTAACCACAGACATACCGCTAACCACAGGCGTATTACTAACTACTAACCACAGACATACCGCTAACCACAGGCGTATTACTAACTACTAACCACAGACATACCGCTAACCACAGACATACCGCTAACCACAGACGTATTACTAACTACTAACCACAGACATACCGCTAACCACAGGCGTATTACTAACTACTAACCACAGACATACCGCTAACCACAGGTGTATTACTAACTACTAACCACAGACATACCGCTAACCACAGGCGTATTACTAACTACTAACCACAGACATACCGCTAACCACAGGCGTATTACTAACTACTAACCACAGACATACCGCTAACCACAGGTGTATTACTAACTACTAACCACAGACATACCGCTAACCACAGGTGTATTACTAACTACTAACCACAGACATACCGCTAACCACAGGTGTATTACTAACTACGAACCACAGACATACCGCTAACCACAGGTGTATTACTAACTACTAACCACAGACATACCGCTAACCACAGACATACCGCTAACCACAGACGTATATCATCTACCACTAACCACAGCTCTCTGTTCTTCCTACTCTCCGGATTTGGTACCAGGACTTCTGGACTATCAGACGAGTTTCCGCATTCACATCATTTTATAGCTCTTATGTTTTATAACTCGGGTCCTATTGACACCAGATTATTCTGCCGATCATATAACACGTGGCTCTGCGAATCGCTTGCGTCGTGTCAGGGATTCTTTTGATTGTTGCCTAACGGGGGTCAAATTCCAAATTGCACCGTAAATTAGTCATGTGACTTCAATGCAAAATCAAGAGTTAGAAATATTGTGCATATTTTTTGGCTGCGCAAATTAAGTCACTGATCAGCCCCAGCACAAAAGCAAAAGTGGCAACAGACCACCTGCAGGCAAATGCTCCTTATGACTGGGTTCACACCCTGCTCTGCTGCTGCCATTTCTGTGCTGCCCCTATTTCCTCAAAGGCTGCGACTACCTCCGTACTTTACACTGCAGCTCTGCTCCATTAGTGCACAGCTATGATCAGTCACTCCATAGCAGCATGGCCTGTTGGTGAATGAAATACCCTCCTGCCTTTGGTTGCTGCAATGTCCCTCTCCCATGCTTTACACTGCAGTTCTGCTTATCCAGAGTGACTACTGTGTAGAACTACAAGCTCGGCGCAGAAATCCGATTATAATCCGCATAAGAAAAGGACGACGCTGCAGCATATAAAAAGGGGGGCAGACACATTGCTATTGCGCCAAGAGCTAATGTCCACAGTATAATACACAATGCCAATGACGCCATAAAGCGCGGACATATGAGAGAGTCCTGGCGCTTTAGGACCGGCATTAACCCCTTACACCCTGCCACACAAATAAAAAGTTGCAAAACCAAGAACTATTCAGCCGGATGCCGACAGCAGCATTAATCCGATCGGCCATTGTTCTCGGCGTCCCCGGCACGGGAGCTATTGTTGGAAGGGGAAGGGGGGGGGGGGGGGGGCGCGCTAATGACGGACGTACCTTCTCTTCGATCCACGATTCAATGGAGGTTTTATTCCTCAGGATCACTTTCATCTGGAAGCACACAATACATAATGCATCAGAATGATGGCCGTGCAGCGAGCGGCGGCATTTTATTTTTCATTTGGCGGTACAATGAGTGTTTTGATCGGTCGTCAATCAGCGGCTGCTGCACAATGCGCCCCCCCGGGCGAGCGCCGTGCCTCCAGTGTGCATGGGGGAGGCTTTGTGAGGGACGCGCGTGATCTTCTCAGCGTGGGCTCCTCTCTTTTGTATGTCATTTAACTGGCTGAGTGAAATCAATTACTCCATAATGAAGGCATCAATGGCCGAGCAGAAGACGGCACAAGGTGCATGGCGGCGACGGCGGCGCTCGCGGTAATGAGATCTGATGGGACGGGCTTTGTTCTGCTATTGTGTGGACGGTTTAAACAACAGAAAAGGTGCATTTATCAGAGCCGCGGGGCCAGACGACTGTGTACAGAGGGAAGCCACAACGACTGTCATTCATCTGATGAAACAAACCGCCAACCATGTGCGAATTTAAAGGGTTGCGCCATTCGTATCTACAGAATGCTTAAAGGGATTGTCTGAGCGTTCAAAAAGTTGAACTAGCTGCAGAAAATAAGACAGGGCTCCGGTGGTCCTGCCGACCGTGGCTTATTTTCTTGCAGTGGCCTCAGCGACGATGCTTGCGTGGATGGCACTAGACCGCTGCAATTGGCTGCAGCAGTCACATGGATATAAGACGCATCATTACTGTAGGAAGGCAAACAAGGCCCGTGCAGGACCACCGGGGCTGCAGCGGGAGGGCGTATTATGACGCGAGTAATGGTTCCTCCTCCACCTTTGGGTAACCTCTTTAAAGGGGTTATCCGATACTGAAAAATGTCCCCCATATGCCGGGGCCCCTCACACTGAATATACCTGGCTCCCCGCACCGCCGCTGCCTCTTCTCCCCGTGCGTGGATGAAAACATCCGGTGTCGGGGGGCGGGAGCAGCCAATGGCAGGCGGGGACAGAGACGAGCTTCCCTAGCATGCGCCGCTCCTTGTCCCCGCCTGCCCCCGCGAACGGGGAGAAGCAGCAATGGCGGTGGACAAGGAGCGGCGCAGGGAGCGAGGTAAGTAGATTCCGGCCTATGGGGGACATTTTTTAGTCTAGGAAATCCCCTTTAATCCTTGTGTGATGAAAACTCCTGCAACATTCTAATGAGCTTTGTGTATCAAGTCATCAACACTTTCAGGATTTCTGATTGCTGTCATTGAATCTGAACACCCGAGGCTGAAAACCCATGCAGACCTAATACATATCACAGCTGAGGGTTTGTTACAATTATATCCAGTCTTGACAACGCTCTATGAGCTAACCACATCAGCAGGATAAGTCTCTGTTTGTTACAATGTATCAGTGCAGGTAAAGTGTATCAGTCTGGAGTCCATGCTGGAAAAAAAAAGGGACTGTCTATACTGGATGCTACTGTAACAAACCCTCAGCTGCAAGAAGGATAAGGTCTAGACCAGGGATCTGGAACCTTTGACTTGAGCTCTGGTGAAACCTACAACTCCCAGCATGCAACACCCGCTTGGCTGTTCTTAGAACGCTCATAGAAGTCAATGGAGCACGCTGGGAGTTGCAGTTTCACAACGTCTGTTGAGCCCTGTCTAGACTAAGTTTTCTGTCTTTAAAACAAGAATGCTCCAATTCACTGACAGCAAGCAGGAGAATGAAAATTGTGAGGAATCAAAGCAAAAAAAATACCGAAATGTAGTAAAACTTTTCCGCCATAGTTCGGCTTCTTGAAGAAAAAAACTCATTAACTGCTGTTTAACCCTTTCCTGCAATGTGGCGTATGGTGTAAGGTAGTAGTTTGCACACAGTGGTGCACGTGTATGGTGCAGTGATGGCGTGACCCTACAGTGATGGCGTGACCCTACTGCGACAGCCAGGATCACAGCCAATTCCAATCTTGGCCGTTTAACACATTAGATGCCACAAGTGGTTTTACAAAGAGGCGGGGGCTGCCTCTCTAAGCCCACTGGTGGTCTGCAATGTCATTGTGGGATCCCGATGGATTGCCATGGCAGCCGGGGGCCTAACAAATGCAATGGATGTGAAGCTATAAGGAAGGCTCAGCTCCTACGCTGTACAGTGCCGTCGAGGGAACTACCACTCGCCAGTGTCGTAAATGTATGGTGCAGGAAGGGGTTAAAGCAGCAGTTTATTGGTTTTCAGCCTCAGAATAAGAAAAAAAATAAATCGGAAGGACTGTTCGACTTTGCCCTTATGTTTATGGTCTCAAGGCATTACACGACCATTAAATAATACGCAGTTTATACGGGAAACCAGCGCGAACCGGCAACGCACCTGAATGCAGAAGAGCATCCCCACAGCGATCGTCGTGCCGAGGGCCAGTCCTAAGGCAAACAGGGTAACGGCAAAGGCAGAAATACCAAAGGGGACGATGGGAGCCGGCTCCCGCCGCGCCATGCTCATGTCGATCTTCACCGAATTCCACCCAAATGAGACCTAAAAGAATAAAAGGAAATGACAAGGTTTAAAGGGGTCCTCTCATTTCAGCAAATAGCATTTATCATGTAGAGGAAGTTAATACAAGGCACTTACTAATGTATTGCGATTCTCCATGTTGCTTCCTTTGCTGGCTGGATTCATTTTTCCATCCCATTATACACGGCTTGTTTCCATGGTAATGACCACCCTAGAATCCACCAGCGGTGGTCGTGCTTGCACACTGTAGGAAAAAGCACCAGCTCATGAGAGCTCCCACGCTCCCGGCCTCCAGAGAGGCCGGTGCTTTTTCCTAGTGTGCAAGCACGACCACTGCTGGTGGATTGTTGAGTGGTCATAACCATGGATGGAAAAATTAATACAGCAATATGGAGAATAACAATACACTAGTAAGTGGTTTGTATTAACTTTCTCTACATAATAAATGCTGTTCTCTGAAGTGAGAGGACCCCTTTAAGACTGGGCCCCACACAGATTACAGGAGCAATTCAAGGGCCACAGAGAATGTGTGAGCTATGAGGCGACACGGACCCGGACTCACCCTGTTGTACATCTGCGTGTACATGGTCATGATGAAGACGTAGGAAGCGTGGATGCATCCGAGGGGCGCCAGCAGCAGGAACAGCGTGAAGGAGGAGTGATTGCGGTGGCCGCAGCAGTTATTGATCCACGGGCAGTGGTGATCCATCTTCATCACGCATCTGATACACAAGAAACCAACAACTGACTAGAGCCGAGTGCAGGCGGCGTGTCCCCGGGGCCCCCCGTCCCCCGTGCTACTACCTGTTGCACTTGCGGCAGTGGTGGGAGCGCGGCGCCTTGTACCCCTCGCACACCTTGCAATACTGAAGAAACCTGCAGTCCTGGGCGTTCTCCTTCAGACACACGGAACACAAACACGTTAGACTTTTCAGAGGGCGAAGAAATACCATAAAGCCAGCGTATTTTAACCCCGTGAGGACAGATAAGAAAAAAATAAAATAAAAGACAGTCTCATAACTTGTAGCTGTTGGAGGCTTGGATTCCTGTGGGATGGGTTGCACTTTATGCGTTTAACCAGGAGGCGCTACTGAGCCCCGAGAGCACCGCCGTACTAGAGAGCAGCGTCCACAGCGCAGGATATTAATGGCCTGCTCTCCCGACTCTCAGGGCCCCCACCAGTCTGAAGGGGCCACGACGCACGTGGGACCTCTTCATGGTTTACCCTGATCTGTCTACTTATTAGCAACGGTATAAAAAGCGGTTTTATTTCTTCAAAAATTGCTACCTGTACTTGTAAAAAAACTCTCAAAGGTTTTGGTTTTTGTGGGGGTCGGAGCGCTGACGTGTAAAACGAGGAACAAGAAGCGCTCACGGACAGTGCGGTCTCTCCTCGCTGCGGGATGAGCCTCGAGACAGGTTCATCTTCAGGAAAGGAGACAGCCCTCTATGTGAGCGCTCATCTCACTCTGACCCGCACTCCTCTAGACCTCTGAGAGTGTTTTCCAAGTACAGGCCACGCTTGGGCCACCTGCACACTGGGAGGATTTTGCGCAGTACAGCACCGGCGAACTCATATTTGACAAATGTCATTTAAACTAAGCATTTTATTTCTTAGGTGCGGAAGTGGACCAGTTGTGCGGATTTTAAGACCCAAAGCATGTCGATTGTGCGATTCCGCACCTTCTGTAGAGGGGTTTTCCCCATAGACTTTATGGGGGCTCAGAAGTCCCTCTGAAATGAATGGCAAGCGCTCTGCACAAGCGCGGCCGCCCTCCATTCATTTCTATGGGGCTCATGGACGTAGCCGATCCAGCACTCCCGTAAAAATTAATTGAGGGCGGCGGCACATGCAAGGTGAGTGATATGCCCAAAAATGTCCAAGATGGGAATACCCCTTAAGATGGTCTGAACTCCACTAGCTGTAGGCAGGTGCTCAGGTCGTTGCCTTGTCCTCCATGCTGCACACTGCAACTCTTCTCCATTAGGTTAGATCTACGATCAATGCCTCTAGTTTATCTATATTATCTGTTGAAGTCCAAGGTAATCTAAAATCCACCTCCTATCAGAGGCTCTGTCTCCTTCCCATGCTTTACACTGCAGCTCTGCTTATTTTAATCATCTACTGTGCCAATTGTAGGGGGAGCCGATAGCGGTAATGTAATCATAGAAGACCAAATTACAAAGAACTAAGGCTAGGTCTACACGACGACATTTCTCGCATGACAATTTTTATAATGGTAGTCTGTGGCGTCGCACTGCGACTGGACAGTCGCAAAAAATCCATTCAAAATGGATTTTTTTGCGACTGTCGCGTCGCAGTATGTCGCAGTGCGACGCCACAGACTACCATTATAAAAATTGTGGTGCGACATTAATGTCGTGCGACACGTGTTGCAGTGTAGTTGTGCCCTATGTGTCGCGCGGCACATGCCGTCGTGTAGCCCTAGCCTAAACCTACAGAGTGAAGACGGTGAATATCAGGAAACTATGACGCATATAAAGTAATGGGTGGAGCCTAAATATGGGGAGGAGCCTCAGTAACGAGGAGGGAGTAGTAATCTGCTTTGACAATAACAGGTTTTCTTTTGAGCTTAGAGTCTAATCCCTTAAATCCATAACGAGGCAACATCAGAAAACTGAGGGCGAGGACTCGTTTACAAAACTGCGACAAATCTCCAGTAACTCGTGAGGATTCATCGTGCATTTTACTACTTATACATTCCATGGGAAAGAGGCGGAGGAGGAAGAAGAGACGAGGGTCCGAGAGGCGGAGGAGGAAGAAGAGACGAGGGTCCGAGAGGCGGAGGAGGAAGAAGAGACGAGGGTCCGAGAGGCGGAGGAGGAAGAAGAGACGAGGGTCCGAGAGGCGGAGGAGGAAGAAGAGACGAGGGTCCGAGAGGCGGAGGAGGAAGAAGAGACGAGGGTCCGAGAGGCGGAGGAGGAAGAAGAGACGAGGGTCCGAGAGGCGGAGGAGGAAGAAGAGACGAGGGTCCGAGAGGCGGAGGAGGAAGAAGAGACGAGGGTCCGAGAGGCGGAGGAGGAAGAAGAGACGAGGGTCCGAGAGGCGGAGGAGGAAGAAGAGACGAGGGTCCGAGAGGCGGAGGAGGAAGAAGAGACGAGGGTCCGAGAGGCGGAGGAGGAAGAAGAGACGAGGGTCCGAGAGGCGGAGGAGGAAGAAGAGACGAGGGTCCGAGAGGCGGAGGAGGAAGAAGAGACGAGGGTCCGAGAGGCGGAGGAGGAAGAAGAGACGAGGGTCCGAGAGGCGGAGGAGGAAGAAGAGACGAGGGTCCGAGAGGCGGAGGAGGAAGAAGAGACGAGGGTCCGAGAGGCGGAGGAGGAAGAAGAGACGAGGGTCCGAGAGGCGGAGGAGGAAGAAGAGACGAGGGTCCGAGAGGCGGAGGAGGAAGAGAATAGGGTCAGAGAGGCGGATGGGGAAGAGAGGGGCCTGGCAGCTGCTCCCCTTCCTACTGAGAAGACCCTCGGCCATGCCCATTGAGCATGTATATAGAGGTGAGGAGGCTTAGCTTATTGTGGCTATAGACTAAGCATTATTATAATTTGATTATATCATGTAAAGTATTATTTTACTTCCAACCAGCACAGACTGCAGGTGGCAGCAGCTGGCCCTTATTAGGGGCCCTATTACAGATCTTGCATTGGAGCCCAGAAACTGCAGGTTACACCATTTTGGGCTACTAGGAAGAGGAAGACGGCAGCCGTGCGGGACAGATGAGTAAGTGGAGGCCGAGAACGGCCTCTAATGTGCCGAATATCAGAGCAAGGAAACCACCGCTGAGCAGACGACACAAAGGCCTTGGCGAGCAGCGGCCGATGGAAGTCACATCAGTAAATCTTACTTACCGGTTTCCATCCCAGAGGAACAAACCCGGGGCCGATGAACATTGCATTGAAGTAATTGTAAAGAATCATAACAGTCCAGTTAATAAGTGTGAGAAAATTAAGACTGCCGCCCGGGGAATCGAGGGGCCAATACCAGAGGATAGAATCCAGGACAGCCACAATGGAGCAGATTATAATGACCCCGAGGGCGATGAGGGGCCCCCAGTGACACAGTCTCTTCAGATCCCTCAAAGTCTCAAAACTGACAATCCAGTCCAGTTTAGCCATGGTTTCCTGAGGTAGAGACTTCTAGTCCGAGAAGTGCCGCCCGCTGCCTGCCGTCCTCAGATCACCACACTGCGCGCCCATACTTCTCGGAGCGAGCGTCCCACCTGCAGCAGAAAAAACAGGAGACGTTTGAGTTCCCCAGGTCAGACTTTTGTAAAGGATCTTAATGGGTTACTTCAGTTATAAGACTTTATCCCAATCATAGACGAGGGGTTAACTAGAAAAATCAACAGATGTCCGATTGCTGGAACCCCCCCCCCACGAGTCACGAGAATGGGGGTCCCATACCGCAAAATGAAGAGTGCCTGGTGGAGCAGGTGTCCTGACACTCCATTCATTCTCTATGGGAAATAGGTGCTGACGTGCCCAATGGAGAATGAATGGAGCGGCCTATTCACATTGTATGTACAGTGGTCCCGGCAGTCGGACACCCACCAGTCTAGGAGCTATCCCATATCATGTGGATAGGGGAGAACATTTTAAAACTGGAATACCCCTTTAAAGAAAACCTGTCAGGAGGAGCTGGGCAGACGGATATATAGTTTTCCTTTAGATCTCTGATTTCTTTCTCCGGCTGCACACGGATCTCATCATAGAGGGATTGCATTCCCTGTGTAAGGGCGGACATAGGCATTCTATAGCTGTCACCCCCCCCCCCCCCCCCTATACACATAGTGTACATGTTGGGCTCAGCTGGACTACATGTGTATTCAGTGGGGAGAAAGACACTTCTGAGAAGAAACGATTGAGAAAAAGTACTGACACAGGCCAATAATTCTCTCCCCCGACATCATCTGTCCGGGAAGGGTCGGGGGCGCCCCACTCACATTACACCGTCAGCGGACAATACACTAGTGTGTACGGGGCCTTAACTGTGAATAGAGTAAGCTGCACACGGGGGACGTGACATATAGAAAGAGCAGAGGCTTCAATGTTACTGAATCTTTCCCCACAAATGTTTATGAATCTGCTCAGCTCCTCCTGCTCTATAAACAGGCTGCCTGCAGACTGCACTGATCATAACTTACAGCTGTGTACATACATTACTTATCCTGCATTATACTCCAGAGCTGCACTCACTATTCTGCTGGGGCACTCACTGTGTACATACATTACTTACCCTGTATTATACTCCAGAGCTGCACTCACTATTCTGCTGGTGCAGTCACTGAGTACATACATTACTTATCCTGTACTGATCCTGAGTTACATCCTGTATTATACTCCAGAGCTGCACTCACTATTCTGCTGGTGGAGTCACTGTGTACATACATTACTTATCCTGTACTGATCCTGAGTTACATCCTGTATTATACTCCAGAGCTGCACTCACTATTCTGCTGGGCTCACTGTGTACATACTACTTATCCTGATCCTGAGTTACATCCTGTATTATACTCCAGAGCTGCACTCACTATTCTGCTGGGGCACTCACTGTGTACATACATTACTTATCCTGTATTATACTCCAGAGCTGCACTCACTATTCTGCTGGAGCAGTCACTGTGTACATACATTACTTATCCTGTACTGATCCTGAGTTACATCCTGTATTATACTCCAGAGCTGCACTCACTATTCTGCTGGTGCAGTCACTGTGTACATACATTACTTATCCTGTACTGATCCTGAGTTATATCCTGTATTATACTCCAGAGCTGCACTCACTATTCTGCTGGAGCAGTCACTGTGTACATACATTACTTATCCTGTACTGTCCTGATACATCCTGTATTATACTCCAGAGCTGCACTCACTATTCTGCTGGAGCAGTCACTGTGTACATACATTACATTACTTATCCTGTATTTGTATACTCCAGAGCTGCATCACTATTCTGCTGGGGCAGTCACTGTGTACATACATTACTTATCCTGTATTATACTCCAGAGCTGCAATCACTATTCTGCTGGTGCAGTCACTGTGTACATACATTACTTATCCTGTACTGATCCTAAGTTACATCCTGTATTATACTCCAGAGCTGCACTCACTATTCTGCTGGTGCAATCACTGAGTACATACATTACTTATCCTGTACTGATCCTGAGTTATATCCTGTATTATACTCCAGAGCTGCACTCACTATTCTGCTGGTGCAGTCACTGTGTACATACATTACTTATCCTGTACTGATCCTGAGTTACATCCTGTATTATACTCCAGAGCTGCACTCACTGCTGTGCAGTCACATACATTACTTTTCTGTACTGATCCTGAGTTACATCCTGTATTATACTCAGAGCTGCACTCACTGTGTACATACATTACTTATTCTGTATGATCCTGAGTTACATCCTGTATTATACTCCAGAGCTGCACTCACTATTCTGCTGGTGCAGTCACTGTGTACATACATTACTTATCCTGTATTATACTCCAGAGCTGCACTCACTATTCTGCTGGTGCAGTCACTGTGTACATACATTACTTATCCTGTACTGATCCTGAGTGACATCCTGTATTATACTCCAGAGCTGCACTCACTATTCTGCTGGTGCAGTCACTGTGTACATACATTACTTATCCTGTACTGATCCTGGGTTACATCCTGTATTATACTCCAGAGCTGCACTCACTATTCTGCTGGTTTACACATACAGTGACATCATGATGTGCTGCACACCTCTGTGAGGTCACCAGAGAGCTGAGCGCTGGGTTTCCAGTAGTAGTAGACATAAACCGCCCAGTACAGGAAGAATCCTCTCGTCTCTTTTGCTGACATTCCTTGCCCTTGAGTCGTCCTCGAGTCATAAAACATTCAGCTAAGCAGAAGGACCACCCTGTGAGCGCAGTAATGAGGTGTGGGTCACTCAGCTTTCCTGGACCCCTGACGGGTAGATCTGCCCGGCTGATGTTGCCCCTGCTCCCTTATCACTTGCCCAGTGATCAGATATATTATGTGTGAATTCACATCTGCAGTGCAGCCCCCTCTGTCTAAACCACTTAGATGCCAGGTTTGCTAATGACAGAAGCATGTAAGGGGTTAAACGTCCAGGATCAGTCATGTCCGCTGCAGGCACACAACCCCTGCCCTTAAAGGGATTGTCTGGTTTTCTCACATTGATCCTCAGTGTCAGATCGGCGGGGGTCTGACTCCCGGCACCGCGGCCTTCTCCTCTCCGTTTACCTGCTCACCTTCGACATTGCAGCGGCGGAGCAATGTACTCATGGCGGCTCCGTCCCATCGCTGCTGCGATCGATGGGGTGCTGAGAGTCAGACCCCCGGAAACCAGATAAGGGTCCTAGCAGCCGCGCTATAGTCTCTGCAGACTTTAATTTATTTTTAGCAAAGATACACAAGGTGTTTCAGTCTCACCTGACAGTCGGACCGAAACGCGTCCTGTATCTTGTTTGCTGAAAAAAATGAAGTAAAAGTCTACCGAGACGGCAGAGCGGCTGCTGGGAGTTGTCTCCTATCATGCTGCGCCACTAACGGATTGGGAGCCGAGCAGCGTGTGTACAGAGAGGTCATCAGTATCAGAACCGGGCGCACCCCTTTAAATCATTTTAGCATTGGGGTTCAGACACCCCCTTTAAGGTGTAACAAAATTGAGAAAACAATGGTATAAAAGTTTGGTGCAGAGAGGTGTAAGCTGCGTCCAGCCGAGAACCTGCCCCAGGGTGCTTTCATTCCTCACCACCTCTGCTTGCTGTCAGCAAACCTGCAGCATACATTGTAGAGGCTGACATGTCCCACAGACGTCAGACAACCTTCTAATAGAATTGGATTTCAATTCTAACATCTCTGCTTGCTGTCAGTAAGTGAACGAGCACAATGCGGATGTCTTGGTAAAATCAAGAGGGAATCCAAAGCAAAAACCACACTGAACACGTAAAACGGAGCGAAGGCAGATTGTGCGCTGGAACGAGCGGCTGGGCAGACGCTGCGTTAGGTCAGTGCGTCATCATCTTCTGTCAGGACACGTCACCCAGCTTTCCTGAGTCTGCTAATACTGAGAGGACTCTGGGTGATGTCCAATGTGTCCCACAGCTCCCACTAACGTCACCCTGCTCTCCCAGACTGCGGAGCGGCCAGGCTGCACTCAGTATCCTGGGAAAGCTGGGTCAGGACCAGGGCGGCTGCTACCACATGGCAAGTACAGGAGGACACACTCCCAGGACAGAGGGATGCCGTACTGTATATCTGGGGGTGGGAAAGCTGGGTGACTGGTAACAATGGGATCCCACAGACTTGACTAAGTAAATGTCCATTCTCTGAAGGGACAGGAGCAGTTTCTATACTGGACGTCATTATACCCCTCCCCCACCGCAACTCATAACGACAAACCCCCTCCATACCTCATTCCACCCGGCGACTGACAAGAACTCCCATCCTCCACACGGCTTCCCTGCTTCTCCAGAAAATACGAGACACACTTCCGGGTTGTGTTTCTTCTAATGTCGCTCCTCCAGGAACAAAGGCACAGCAACTTCTGCCCGGCAGTGATTGGTTCCGACCACAGCCAGTCCTCTCCTCCAGTCCAGCCCCCGGCACACACAGGCTCCTCCCGCCCAGAACACGTGATCTGTAAAGGAGGGAAATAAGAAATTGCTTATGTCAATGTGTCCTCCACAGAGACCCCCATAACAGTGTCATCCACAGATCCCCCATAACAGTGTCATCCACAGAGACCCCCATAACAGTGTCATCCACAGATCCCCCATAACAGTGTCATACACAGATCCCCATAACAGTGTGTCATCCACAGATCCCCCATAACAGTGTCAGCCACAGAGACCCCCATAACAGTGTCATCCACAGAGACCCCCCATAACAGTGTCATTCACAGAGACCCTCATAACAGTGTCATCCACAGAGACCCCCATAACAGTGTCATCCACAGAGACCCCCCATAACAGTGTCATCCACAGAGACCCCCCATAACAGTGTCATCCACAGAGACCCCCATAACAGTGTCATCCACAGATCCCCCATAACAGTGTCATCCACAGATCCCCCATAACAGTGTCATCCACAGATCCCCCATAACAGTGTCATCCACAGATCCCCCATAACAGTGTCATCCACAGATCCCCATAACAGTGTCATCCACAGAGACCCCCCATAACAGTGTCATTCACAGATCCCCCATAACAGTATCATCCACAGATCCCCCATAACAGTGTCATTCACCGAGACCCCATAACAGTGTCATCCACAGAGACCTTATAACAGTGTCATCCACAGAGACCCCCATAACAGTGTCATCCACAGAGACCCCCCATAACAGTGTCATCCACAGAGACCCCCATAACAGTGTCATCCACAGAGACCTCATAACAGTGTCATCCACAGAGACCCCCATAACAGTGTCATCCACAGAGACCCCCCATAACAGTGTCATCCACAGAGACCCCCCATAGCAGTGTCATCCACAGATCCACCATAACAGTCCCATCCATAGATCCCCCATAACAGTGTCATCCACAGATCCCCCATAACAGTGTGTCATCCACAGATCCCCCCATAACAGTGTGTCATCCACAGATCCCCCATAACAGTGTATCATCCACAGATCCCCCATAACAGTGTCAGCCACAGAGACCCCATAACAGTGTCAGTCACAGAGACCCCCATAACAGTGTCATCCACACATCCCCCATAACAGTGTCAGCCACAGACCCCCCATAACAGTGTCATCCACAGATCCCCCCCCCCAATAACAGTGTCATCCACAGAGACCCTCATAACAGTGTCATCCACAGAGACCCCCATAACAGTGTCATCCACAGAGACCCCCATAACAGTGTGTCATCCACAGAGACCCCCATAACAGTGTCATGCACAGAGACCCCCATAACAGTGTGTCATCCACAGATCCCCCCATAACAGTGTGTCATCCACATATCCCCCATAACAGTGTCAGCCACAGACCCCCCATAACAGTGTCATCCACAGAGACCCCCCCAATAACAGTGTCATCCACAGAGACCCCATAACAGTGTCATCCACAGAGACCCCCCCCCATAACAGTGTCATCCACAGAGACCCCCATAACAGTGTCATCCACAGAGACCCCCCATAACAGTGTCATTCACAGATCCCCCATAACAGTGTCTTCCACAGATCCCCAATAACAGTGTCATCCACAGAGACCCCCCATAACAGTGTCATCCACAGATCCCCAATAACAGTGTCATCCACAGAGACCCCCATAACAGTGTCATCCACAGAGACCCCCCATAACAGTGTCATTCACAGATCCCCCATAACAGTATCATCCACAGATCCCCAATAACAGTGTCATCCACAGAGACCCCCCATAACAGTGTCATTCACAGATCCCCCATAACAGTGTCTTCCACAGATCCCCAATAACAGTGTCATCCACAGAGACCCCCCATAACAGTGTCATCCACAGATCCCCCATAACAGTATCATCCACAGATCCCCAATAACAGTGTCATCCACAGAGACCCCCCATAACAGTGTCATCCACAGATCCCCCATAACAGTATTATCCACAGATCCCCCATAACAGTGTCATCCACAGATCCCCCATAACAGTGTCATCCACAGATCCCCCATAACAGTGTCATCCACAGATCCCCCATAACAGTATTATCCACAGACCCCCATAACAGTGTCATCCACAGACCCCCATAACAGTGTCATCCACAGATCCCCCATGACAGTGTCATCCACAGAGACCCCCCCATAACAGTGTCATCCACAGAGACCCCCCATAACAGTGTCATCCACAGAGACCCCCCATAGCAGTGTCATCCACAGATCCACCATAACAGTCCCATCCATAGATCCCCCATAACAGTGTCATCCACAGATCCCCCATAACAGTGTGTCATCCACAGATCCCCCCATAACAGTGTGTCATCCACAGATCCCCCATAACAGTGTATCATCCACAGATCCCCCATAACAGTGTCAGCCACAGAGACCCCATAACAGTGTCAGTCACAGAGACCCCCATAACAGTGTCATCCACACATCCCCCATAACAGTGTCAGCCACAGACCCCCCATAACAGTGTCATCCACAGATCCCCCCCCCAATAACAGTGTCATCCACAGAGACCCTCATAACAGTGTCATCCACAGAGACCCCCATAACAGTGTCATCCACAGAGACCCCCATAACAGTGTGTGATCCACAGAGACCCCCATAACAGTGTCATGCACAGAGACCCCCATAACAGTGTGTCATCCACAGATCCCCCCATAACAGTGTGTCATCCACATATCCCCCATAACAGTGTCAGCCACAGACCCCCCATAACAGTGTCATCCACAGAGACCCCCCCAATAACAGTGTCATCCACAGAGACCCCATAACAGTGTCATCCACAGAGACCCCCCCCCATAACAGTGTCATCCACAGAGACCCCCATAACAGTGTCATCCACAGAGACCCCCCATAACAGTGTCATTCACAGATCCCCCATAACAGTGTCTTCCACAGATCCCCAATAACAGTGTCATCCACAGAGACCCCCCATAACAGTGTCATCCACAGATCCCCAATAACAGTGTCATCCACAGAGACCCCCATAACAGTGTCATCCACAGAGACCCCCCATAACAGTGTCATTCACAGATCCCCCATAACAGTATCATCCACAGATCCCCAATAACAGTGTCATCCACAGAGACCCCCCATAACAGTGTCATTCACAGATCCCCCATAACAGTGTCTTCCACAGATCCCCAATAACAGTGTCATCCACAGAGACCCCCCATAACAGTGTCATCCACAGATCCCCCATAACAGTATCATCCACAGATCCCCAATAACAGTGTCATCCACAGAGACCCCCCATAACAGTGTCATCCACAGATCCCCCATAACAGTATTATCCACAGATCCCCCATAACAGTGTCATCCACAGATCCCCCATAACAGTGTCATCCACAGATCCCCCATAACAGTGTCATCCACAGATCCCCCATAACAGTATTATCCACAGACCCCCATAACAGTGTCATCCACAGACCCCCATAACAGTGTCATCCACAGATCCCCCATGACAGTGTCATCCACAGAGACCCCCCCATAACAGTGTCATCCACAGACCCCCCATAACAGTGTCATCCACAGAGACCCCCCATAACAGTGTCATCCACAGACCCCCCTGTTGTGGCAGGCCACGTGATGATCGTTGCCTCGTGTTCAGGTGAATGACGTCGACGGAGGGAAATGACAGAAGTCTGAGTATAGTTCAAAACCTTGTCAGGAACCCAACATGAAAGTGTCCCGGACCCTTTATTTATACACAGTTCAAAGGGTGTAACCCCTCAAAGTAAAACATGATTGGCTTACAGACATTTCTATAATGGATTTTGAATCCATCTATTGATTGGTTAGTATTTTACCAGTTTCACTTTTCCAAAAATGTGTTAACTAATGAGTTTAGGTTTTTTGGTTAGTAGCACGTACAAACCTTATCTTATCTTAACACACACAGTTCACTTCTATAGGTTTTTAGCTTACGCTTGTTATAAGCTTGTTTTTTTTCAAATGTCACCACATTATATCACGTACACAGAAAAGTGAAAAACAATTTTATATCCACTTTCAGAAAAGCTGGATAATTTCCTTAACAGTATCATCCCCCCCATAAGGGTCCATTCACACGTCTGCAATTTCGTTCCGCATTTTGCAGAACGGAATTGCGGACCCATTTATTTCTATGGGGCAGCACGATGTGCTGCCCGGATCCGGAAATGCAGATCCGCACTTCCGGGTCCGCAATTCCGATCCCGAAAAAAATAGAACATGTCCTATTCTTGTCCGCAATTGCGGACAAGAATAGGCATTTTCTATTAAGTGCCGGCGATGTGCGGTCCGCAAAATGAGGAACGCACATCGCCGATGCCCGTGTTTTGCGGATCCACGAAACACACACGGACGTGTGAATGGACCCTTACAGTGTCATCCGCAGATCCCCTATAACTGTGCCATTTATAGATTCATAGAATAGTAATCCAACTCAGAAGATCACTTATAGATGATATTCAGCTCTCTAGATCTCTGCCAGATGTTATCCAGGTCAGTAGATCACTAGTGGTGTTCACCGAGCTCCATAGATAACTAGCAGACATTATCCAGCTCAGGAAAGTGTCTGGAGATTCAGCTCAGTAGATCACTGGCAGATGTTGTCCAGCTCAGTAGATTTCTGGTGATGTTGATTTAGTTTAGTAGATCACTGGCAGATGTTGTGCAGCTCAGTAGATCACTGGTGGTTTTGATGCAGCTCAGTAGATCACTGGTGGTTTTGATGCAGCTCAGTAGATCACTGGTGGTTTTGATGCAGCTCAGTAGATCACTGGTGGTTTTGATGCAGCTCAGTAGATCACTGGTGGTTTTGATGCAGCTCAGTAGATCACTGGTGGTTTTGATGCAGCTCAGTAGATCACTGGCAGATGTCGTCCAGCTCAGTAGATTTCTGGTGATGTTGATTTAGTTTAGTAGATCACTGGCAGATGTTGTGCAGCTCAGTAGATCACTGGTGGTTTTGATGCAGCTCAGTAGATCACTGGTGGTTTTGATGCAGCTCAGTAGATTTCTGGTGATGTTGATTTAGTTTAGTAGATCACTGGCAGATGTTGTGCAGCTCAGTAGATCACTGGTGGTTTTGATGCAGCTCAGTAGATCACTGGCAGATGTTGTGCAGCTCAGTAGATCACTGGTGGTTTTGATGCAGCTCAGTAGATCACTGGCAGATGTTGTGCAGCTCAGTAGATCACTGGTGGTCTTGATGCAGCTTAGTAGATCACTGGTGGTTTTGATGCAGCTCAGTAGATTTCTGGTGATGTTGATTTAGTTTAGTAGATCACTGGCAGATGTGCAGCCCAGTAGATCACTGGTGGTCTTGATGCAGCTTAGTAGATCACTGGTGGTTTTGATGCAGCTCAGTAGATTTTTGGTGATGTTGATTTAGTTTAGTAGATCACTGGCAGATGTTGTGCAGCCCAGTAGATCACTGCTGGTGTTGATCCAGATCATGAGGTCCCTCTGTCTTCAGTAGCTCTTTCCTCAGGCTAAACTCATGTGGCAAAATCCTCAGCAGAACATTCCGTAGCAGATTACTAGCTGAAAACGTGTCACTTTTGGTGGCAGAGTACTAGAAGAGTCTGAGGCCCCTTTCACACGAGCGTGACGGATCGGCTCCGGATGCGTTTAGTGAAACTCGCACCATTTTGCAAGCAAATTCAGTCAGTTTTGTCTGCGATTGCGTTCAGTTGTTTAGTATTTTCCGCGCGGGTGCGATGCGTTTTGATGCGTTCTTCATGAGCGTGATAAAAAACTGAAGGTTTACAAACAACATCTCCTAGCAACCATCAGCGAAAAAGGCATTGTATTCGCACTTGCTTGCGGATGCGATGCGTTTTTCACTGAAGCCCCATTCACTTCTATGGGGCCAGGGCTGCGTGAAAAACACAGGATATAGAACATGCTGCGATTTTCACACAACGCAGAACTGATACGTGAAAAAAAAAACGCTCCTGTGCACAGACCCATCGAAATGAATGGGTCAGGATTAAGTGCGGGCACAATGCGTTCACGTCACGCATTGCACTCGTGCGGAAAACTCGCTCATGTGAAAGGGGCCTTAGAGGAGTATTTGGTGGTGTTTTTCTTATCCAGGGCTTGGGATATAATTCGGAAGCGTTTTTGGCGGCAGCAACGCTGCTAAAATGCTTCTAAAACAGCTTCTTACAAGATCCACTAACAATCCACTTCTAAGGCCTCCTGCACACGACCGTAGGGTTTTGCAGTCTGTTTTAAACTGATCCGTTTTTTTGTTTCAGTAGTGTTTCAGTTTCCGTTCCGCCTGGTTTCCGTTTGTGATCCGTTTTTTGCGGATCTCAAAAGGATCACAATAATGTTTAAACAGTAAGTACATAAAAAAATTGGGCTGGGCTTAAATTTTCAATAGATGGTTCCGCAAAAACGGAACAGACATACGGATGCATTCCATTTTTTTTTTGCGGAACCATTGACTTGAATCGAGCCTCGGAACGTGATTTGCGGGTAACAATAGGACATGTTCTATCTTTGAACGGAAAAGAAAGCATACAGAGTACCTTCCGTTGTTTTTGCCGACCCGTTGAAGTGAATGGTTCCGCATAAGGACCGCAAAAAAACGGAACAGAAACGGGAAAAAAAATGCGGTCGTGTGCAGGAGGCCTAAGAAGCACCACGCCACTTCAGAAGCAGATCTCAATTTAGCAGAGAAAAAGGCGGCATTTTTTTTCAACTGAAGTCAATGAAAGGCGGTAGGCGGATTTTTTGATGGAAAATGACAATTTTCCGTGACGGAATCCAGGACAGATTTTGCTTGTGTGACGCCTCAGTCTCTTCTGCTTGGCTCCAGCCTTTCCTCCCCGTCCCATGTTCAGTCCAACATGAACAGGTGGATGAAGACAAGCAGCTCACACTGGTAATGTGGTGGCGGCTCCGGGCACCGGCAGCAGTGTTCATACCCCTGTGATGTCATTTCCTGGAATCTGTGGTGGCGGCTCCGGGAACCGGCAGCAGTGTTCATACCCCTGTGATGTCACTTCCTGGAATCTGTGGAGGCGGCTCCGGGCACCGGCAGCATTTTCCCTTACGTCCTAACCAGTGGCACAAATGGGGTATTCTGCCCCTGTGGACTGGTTAGGACAGGTGGAAGTTTTAATGAAACAATAAAAAAACTGGCATGCACACGCCCTCCCTGCCCCCAATAAAGAGGGGTGTGACCCTCAGAACCCTGTGTTTTTTTATGTCCTGCGGACAGGACAGGACGTGCACTCCTCCATCCCTGCGGTGGAGAGAGTGTCTTTTCCCTTTTTTTATTTTGTTCCCCTTGGGAACTGGGCCGCTCCTCCTATGCGGCCTGAGGATGTCCTCTGGCCTTAGCTGATTTTGCTCCCTTGTACAGAGCCCTGTCACTGTTGGGGCTTACCTCATTTCGGAGGCTGGAGTTGCTGGAGCGGCGGTAGCGGCGTCCCGCATGTTCGGCTGGGCGCCGCCATCTTGCGGAAGTGACGTCAGGTGACGTCACTTCCGGGTTTCTCTCCGGCCGATCGCAGTAACGTCGGCCGGAGGTGTATTTTGATTGTCCAAGGCCGTGGGGGGCCTTTAAATGTTTCAGGGTCCCTCTCTGGGTCCATAGTACATAGTTTTGTCATTTAGTTCACAAAGATATAAACTTAGAGGTTTACCCCGCCCTTTTTGTGGGCGGGGCTTTCTTTTTGGCGCCTAAACAACCCTATTTAAACTTGGTGAAGCTCCAGGTTCAGTCTCCTGGAGCGCAGCTTGCTGTTAACCTTGAGTGTGGTTTGGTGCTAGAGTGTTTGCTAACCTCTGTGTGCTGAAAATCTTTTTTGCTTACGATAAGAACTTGCTAGGATCTTCTGGGTAAAGATCCTGAAGCTTGCGATTAAGCTCTGTTTTCTTGAATTTTGCTAAATTCATGTCTCTTTTAATTTTCAGCCATGTCGTCTACCGGTGACGGTGAGCAAGAGCCCAGCAGGAAGTCCGCGGGCAAGAGGCGCCACCTGCAGTGCCATGACTGCCAGATCGTGCTGGAGACTCCTATGATTTCTCCCGGTGCCCATCCTGTAGGGCCAAGACACTCCCCCAGCTGGAGCCATCGTCGATTGGGTGAAGGGGTACATGGAGTCCAACATGAGCCAGGTCAACGCCTCCATACAGGAGCTGAAGAGTACCCTGGTCTCCAAACGCCATCGTCCCTCCTCCCCCCATCGTGCGATGGAGGTCTCGGGGGGTCAGGAGGCGAGAGAAGGTTCAGCCTCTTCCTCCTCGGATGATGGATTCTCATATTTTTTTCCGCTGGAGAAGGCCCAGCGGCTACTAAAATCCGTCCGGTCGGGGGACCAGGACGTTGATCCGGGGGAAGCCTCATCCTCTGCCTCTAGGGGGCCTAGGGCCTTTAAAGCAGATGATTCTCTCCTGTCTCTGATGAAAACAGAGTGTAGAAAGCCAGAGAAAGGTCCAGTGTTGACCAAAAGGTTCAAGGCTGTGTTTCCGGTCAAAGAGGATCAGGTATCTTCCTGGGGGCCTGTCCCCAAAGTAGACATGGCGATCGCAAAGTTATCCAGAAGGACCCTGATCCCATCAGACGACGGGTCAAGTTTGCTGGACCCAATGGACCGGAAGGCGGACTGCACCCTTAGGCGCGCTTATTCCTTGGCCTCCGCCTCAGTCGCGATTTCGTCGTCCGAAGTGGCGAATTTTCTAAAAGCTACATTCTCCCAAATTCAGTCTGACCTGGACCAAGGGGTCTCTAGGGACGACATTCTGGCCTCATGTAAGACGGCCAGCCTTGCCATTGACTTCTTGTGTGACGCAGCTCCACAACAATTGAAGCTGGCATCCAAGTCAATGGCTCTTTCAACCGCGGGCAGGCGTCCGCTTTGGTTGAAACCTTGGAAGGCCGATACGACCTCAAAACATAATCTTTGTGCCATGGCATATGAACCCGGCAAACTCTTTGGTGCAGAGCTTGACCAGATAATGGAGGGGCTGTCGGACAAGAAGGGCAAGTCCCTTCCCCAGCAGTCCTTTCGTGGTCGGGGCAAGGGGTATAGTTCCAGAGCGGAACCGCAACCCAGACCCCAGAGGAATTGGGGTTACCGTAGAGGAGGGAAATCCTCTCGGGGTTCTAGACCCCCCAAGAAGTCCTCGGCGCTCTGATTGCGGGCCTCCTCGAGGCTCTTGGTATTTAGCCGGTCTGACTGGAAATCTCGGGCTCCCTTCTCCCCACATTCCCGTAGGCGGTCGCCTACAGCACTTTCTACCTTGTTGGCAGGATCATATCCAGGACAGTTGGGTCCTGCGTGTAATTTCTCAGGGCTACTTTGTAGACTTGAGCAGTTTGCCTCTGGACAAGTTTGTCCAAACAAGGCTTCTTCCCAGCAACAAGCAGAAGATTCTAGAAAGTTACGTGCTAGAATACTTCCAGAAGGGGGCCTTAGAAGAGGTTCCTCTCCAGGAGAGGGGAACAGGTATCTACTCCCCAGTTTTCCTGGTACCCAAGAGTACCGGAGGTTGGAGGATGATTATAGATCTGAGGTTCTTCAACCGTTTCATAAAACAAAAGAAGTTCCGTATGGAAACTATCCAGTCAGTGACCAATCTTCTTATGCCGGGAGATTTCTTGGCAACCTTAGACCTCAAGGATGCTTATCTCCATATTCCCATCCATCCTGGGTCCAGAAGATTCTTAAGGATCGCGGTAAACATCGGGGGGGGGGGGGTCCTAAAACATTTTCAGTTTGTGGCCCTCCCGTTTGGGATTTCTTCAGCCCCACACACTTTCACCAAAGTAGTGGTCTCTGTGGTGGCCGCACTAAAGCTTCAAGGCCTGAGTATAGTTCCATACCTGGACGACTGGCTCCTCAGAGCTCCTTCCCAAGCGATCCTGTCCCAACACATCCAACAGGCTGTTACATTCCTACATCAGCTAGGATGGATAATCAATTGGGACAAATCCCAACTTCAACCAGCCACCACGGTAAGGTTCCTGGGGTTCATGGTGGATTCAGTCAGGATGACGATTCATCTCACTCCCGAAAGAAGGCCATCCGTGCAACAGACAGCCCGTTCTCTCTCTGTACCAAAACAGGTAACGATTCGAACGTGGATGAGGATGTTGGGACTAATGTCTTCAACCGCAGAGGCGGTACCTTGGGCATTATGGCATCTACGTCCGCTCCAGTCGGAAGTATTAGCCAAGTGGAATCACAGTCCGTTGGGACTCAATTCCGTGCTCTCCCTGCCTTACAAAGTCCGATCCTCTCTGAGGTGGTGGTCCCACCTCACAGACGGCAAGTCCCTGATCCAGCCCTCTTGGATCATACTTACTTCAGACGCATCCCTAGTAGGCTGGGGTGCGCATCTTCAGGACAAGACAGTCCAGGGAACTTGGACACCTCAGGAGAGGTTATTGTCATCGAATCTCCTGGAGATCAGAGCAATCAGACTAGCTCTTCTTCATTTTGCTCCCGTCATTCGAGGGAAGGCAGTGAAGGTACAGTCAGACAGCATGACCGCTGTGCTGTATATCAACAAGCAGGGAGGCACGAGGTCACAAAGTCTCCTGAGAGAGATAGGGGTGATTTTGGATTGGGCAGAACTGAACCTCACCCACTTATCAGCCGTTCACATTCGCGGAGTTCACAATGTGATTGCGGATCGCCTGAGCCGAGGTCTTCCAACCGGAGAATGGTCACTTCATCCAGAGGTCTTCAAGGAGATAACTTTCAGGTGGGGCATGCCAGAGATCGATCTCATGGCAACGAGGTTCAACACCAAGGTGGAGAGGTATTGCTCCCTTTACAGAGAGGACAACCCGGTGGCAATAGATGCACTGTCAATGCCATGGAGGTTCAGGCTGGCCTACATCTTCCCTCCAATTTCCTTGATACCAAGGGTCTTGATGAAAATCAGGCAGGACCAAGCGTCAGTTTCGCCATTATCCCATACTGGCCGAAAAGAGCTTGGTTTACCCAACTCTTACAGATGAGTCGGGGTCAATTTCTGAGGCTTCCCCCAGAGAGAGTACTGGTGTCGGGGGGCACCCAGGTCTCCTCAAATATTCAACCTGACGGCCTGGAGGTTGATCAGTCCCTTCCAAGAATAGAAGGGCTATCGGGGTCTGTCTTGAGAACCCTGGAGCACTCCAGATCAGAAGCTACCAATAAGGCCTACTCCAGAATCTGGAAGATCTTTTCATTCTGGTGTACAAGGCATCAGCAAAGATCCGCTGAAGCTTCCATCCCGATGATCCTCCAATTTCTTCAGGACGGTCTGGACAGGGGGCTATCACCAGCTACCCTATAAGTGCAGATTTCAGCAATCTCTGCTTGTCCACTCTCAACAGAGCTATTTCTCAAGACCCCCTTATCAAGAGATTCCTGAAGGGAGCCTCAAGATTAAAGCCTACAGTAATCAGACCTATCCCGGCTTGGGATTTGTCGGTCGTGCTCAGGGGGTTATCATCTCCCCCCTTTGAGCCCCTAGAGGAGGCGGGATTCAGGTTCCTGACCTGGAAGATCACCTTCTTGTTAGCTGTTACCTCTGCAAAGCGAGTTGGGGAACTCCAGGCTTTTTCTGCCTTTGAGCCATATACGAAGTTCCTGCAGGATCGGGTACTTCTAAAATTTTTACCTACCTTCATCCCAAAGGTTCCTTCCTTTGACAATATCAATCAGGTGATCTCCCTGCCAACGTTGGCTCCACCCCCCTCCTCTGAGGAAAGAGGGCTCCATACACTCGATATTGCGAGATGTCTTAGGATTTACCTGGAACGCTCCAAGGTATTTAGGAAGGATGAAAACCTCCTTATCCTTTTTTCCGGTACCCATAAGGGGAGGAAAGCCTCTAGGCCCTCCATCAGTCGCTGGTTTAAAGAGGCAATTCGGGAGTCTTATATGTCTCAGGGCTCGGAGCCCCCTGAATTTGTAAGGGCCCACTCTACTCGAGCAGTGGCCACTTCTTTTGCAGAGAGAAACTCGATCCCATTGGACGTGATCTGTAAGTCAGCTTCTTGGAGTTCTCGCTCCACTTTTATCTCACACTATAGAGTGGATACCAGAATACATAGTTATTCCTCATTTGGCCGGACAGTGTTATCTTCCGCCAGGCATGAGGACCCTCCCATGGGGGTTTCTACTTGCTAAATCCCCATTTGTGCCACTGGTTAGGACGTAAGGGAATCGTTAATTTCTAACGATAATTTGTTTTCCCTTAGTCCTAACACAAATTTCCCCCCTTTGTTTATTAATTGTGGTTATGTTTGTCTACTTGTAATTACACAGGGTTCTGAGGGTCACACCCCTTTTTATTGGGGGCAGGGAGGGCGTGTGCATGCCAGTTTTTTTTATTGTTTCATTAAATTTTCACCTGTCCTAACCAGTCCACAGGGGCAGAATACCCCATTTGTGCCACTGTTAGGACTAAGGGAAAACAAATTATCGTGAGAAATTAACGAGTTCATACCCCTGTGATGTCACTTCCTGGAATCTGTGGTGGCGGCTCCGGGCACCAGCAGCAGTGTTCATACCCCTGTGATGTCACTTCCTGGAATCTGTGGTGGCGGCTCCGGGCACCGGCAGCAGTGTTCATACCCCTGTGATGTCACTTCCTGGAATCTGTGGTGGCGGCTCCGGGCACCGGCAGCAGTGTTCATACCCCTGTGATGTCACTTCCTGAAATCTGTGGCGGCGGCTCCGGCAGCAGTGTTCATACCCCTGTGATGTCACTTCCTGGAATCTGTGGTGGCGGCTCCGGCAGCAGTGTTCATACCCCTGTGATGTCACTTCCTGGAATCTGTGGTGGCGGCTCCGGGCACCGGCAGCAGTGTTCATACCCCTGTGATGTCACTTCCTGGAATCTGTGGTGGCGGCTCCGGGCACCGGCAGCAGTGTTCATACCCCTGTGATGTCACTTCCTGAAATCTGTGGCGGCGGCTCCGGCAGCAGTGTTCATACCCCTGTGATGTCACTTCCTGGAATCTGTGGACTGTTATTTTATGATGTCATAAGTGGGTTACACATTTGCATATGCTTTAATCTTTAACCCCTTAGTGACCAGGCCTGTTTAGGCTTAACGGACAAGCGACTATTTTAACCCTCACCTTCCAAGAGCTGTGCGTTTTTATTTCTCCATTGATGTAGTGTAGGATTGCATGTTTTTCGCAGGGTGAGTTATATTTTTACAAAAAGAACACCTCCGCCACGGATTTCCATTTTGCACCGTTCACTTTGCGGCACACGAGACGTGTTCACCTCATTCTGCGCTCTGTGCAATTATGGTAATAATAGACGCTTGACTGTTATTCCATTTATTTGAAGCTGGACAAACAAAAAACAGCGATTCTGGCACCATTTTTATTATTATTTTTTCTACAGCATTCATTAAACACGATCATTTAATGGTTTGGATCATAACAGACGCATCGATACAAATTATCTGCTCTTTTTATATTACTTTTTGACTAAAGAAAGCCTTTTAGGGTTTTGTTTTTTATTTAAAAAGGTTTTCTGAGACTTTTCTACTGATGACCTATGGGTGGGGGTCTGACACCCAGGACCCCTGACAATCAGCTGTTTGAGAAGACACTGGGCACCGCAGCCTTCTCTCTCTCCACAGCGCCGTACGTTGTATAGTGGCCGTGCTTGGTATCGCGCCCAGCCACATTCACTTCTATGGGGCTGAGCTGCGCCTAGGCCACGTGACCGATGAACGTGACGTCACATGAACTAGGAAAAGCTGCGGCAATCACAGGAGCGCCAGTGCCTTCTCAAACCGCTGATCGGCGGGGGTCCCGGGTGTCGGACCCCCACTGATCAGATACTGATGAACTAACCAGAGGATAGGTTGAGACACAACCCTGAAATTTAACAAACTGTGGGTGTTCTGAGAGGTAGTCCAGTATCCAATGTGACCTGTGGTGGTCCACTCCTGCCATCTCCAGCTTGTCCCTCAGAAGTCCAGGTTGGATGGTGTTAAAAGCACAGGAGAGTGCTTCCAGGCCTCTCCAGGTGAGTTAGAGCTCGGTGTAGGAGGTAGATGATGCCAGGCTGGTAGGCAAACTGCAGCGGATCCAATGAAGACCTCACCAGGGGGTGAAGATGGTTGAGAACCAGCCTCTCGAGGGTCTTCATCAAGTGTGAGGTCAGTGCTACCGGCCTGTAGCTGCTGAGGTCTTTTGGGTGTGAGGTCTGCAGCACGCCAGACCTGCAGGGTATAGCGAAGCGAGGTCACGGTTATAAGCAATCGAGGGCTACTCACTGTATTGGAGGAGAACCCTGGGCAGGCATGCGGCCGTGAAGGAGAGGTAGACACAGTTCCTCTGGGGCACACTCGGTATGTAGGGACCAGGCCTGATGGTGGATGAGGTGCCCTGGATGTTACAGGTATTTTGAGTGCCTGGGGCAAGGTCCCTGTTGGATTCGTGACGCCAGTGCCTGTAACGGTGGCACACCGATTTATAGGAGGAATAACTGAGTACTCAGTGGATAAACCAAACGTTGCTTTACTTGGTGAACACAGTCCAACTTTGTACATACAGTTAGTGATGATAATGCAGTCCCTTGAACAATACTTCACAAGCAGGTAGACTTTAAATAGTGGCAGGTATTAAATCATGCAAGATACTTGGAGGGCACAACGGTTAATGCTTTGCAGTGCAATGCTGCTCTATCCCCTTCAGCTATTCTAGCTGGCTGGATCCCAAGGCCCGGATGCCTAAATGCTGGCTTTAATCCTTGGTATATAAATCCTCTCTCCAGTATTGGCGCTTACTGTGCTGTCCTGCAACTGGGGTGTCTTCAGAGCTAACTAAGGCTCTCTTGATCCGCAGGTAGGCTAGGATCCCTCTACTAGCCTCCTGGTAACAACTAGAAGCCTGGGCTGTCTAGCTGCATGTCAGGAGGAGGCCGTCAGCTTGTCCCTGGCTGGTGCCTTCTAACTTATGTCTCAGCAGACTCCTGACTAGTCTGAACTCCCTCTCCCTGTCTGGGCCTAGACCCTTATACTAGGGGCTCCCTATCTCCCTCTAGTGTCTGGGATGTCTAACTACACCCAACTAGGCCTGCTATTGCATCATACAGGGGAACATTGCATATAAAACACATTAGAAAATACATAAAATGCATAATAAAATATAACATTTCTGTCCCTTGTGAGTAGGAGGAACGCGCACACCAATTGACCCTTGTGTAGTGCCCACCTTTACCTAGTGGGACACTACAGGTCTTTGGCACTGGTACCACACAGGAGGTCTTCCCCAGCCTCAGGTACATGTAGAACATATGACCCATGATGCCACACGGTTGGTCTGAGCAGCACTTCAGGAGCCTGGAGCTGATGCCGTCTGGTCCTGCAGCTTTACGCACCTTGATTTTCTGTAGTTCCTTCCTCACCTGGAGTTTGGCGAAGGACAAGGTGGGCGTGAGAACGATGGAGTCCTCTGGTGTAGGGGGAGAACGATGGAGTCCTCTGGTGTAGGGGGAGAACGATGGAGTCCTCTGGTGTAGGGGGAGAGTGGTGGTAGGTTGCTCAGAGGTGAAGAGGCAGTGATGGTAGTGGTGGGGGAAGAAGATGGGGGGGGGGGGGGGTGTTTGTAGCAGCATGGGGGATTGGGTCAGGGGAGGGGGTATCTGGTCAAACCTATGGAAGAACTTGTTCAACTCATTACCTGACCTGAGATGGTTTTCAGGCTTTCCAGACCCCGCGTGTGTTATCCTGCTGCAGCTGCTCCTCCATCGTCTTCCTGTAGACGGGTTTCCCCTCTATCATCTTCCTTCTCAGCTCCTTCTGCACAGTTTTAAGCTCCTCCTTGTTTCCAGACTTATGAGGGGATTCCTGTGCTCACTCACTGTGGGGGTCTGCCATTATGAGGGGGATTCCTGCGCTCACTCACTGTGGGGGTCTGCCATTATGGGGGATTCCTGTGCTCACTCACTGTGGGGGTCTGCCATTATGAGGGGATTCCTGCACTCACTCACTGTGGGGGTCTGCCATTATGAGGGGATTCCTGCGCTCACTCACTGTGGGGGTCTGCCATTATGGGGGGATTCCTGCGCTCACTCACTGTGGGGGTCTGCCATTATGAGGGGATTCCTGCGCTCACTCACTGTGGGGGTCTGCCATTATGGGGGATTCCTGCGCTCACTCACTGTGGGGGTCTGCCATTATGAGGGGATTCCTGCGCTCACTCACTGTGGGGGTTTGCCATTATGAGGGGGATTCCTGCGCTCACTCACTGTGGGGGTCTGCCATTATGAGGGGATTCCTTCGCTCACTCACTGTGGGGGTCTGCCATTATGAGGGGATTCCTGCGCTCACTCACTGTGGGGGTCTGCCATTATGGGGGGATTCCTGCACTCACTCACTGTGGGGGTCTGCCATTATGAGGGGATTCCTGCGCTCACTCACTGTGGGGGTCTGCCATTATGAGGGGATTCCTTCGCTCACTCACTGTGGGGGTCTGCCATTATGGGGGGATTCCTGCACTCACTCACTGTGGGGGTCTGCCATTATGAGGGGATTCCTGCGCTCACTCACTGTGGGGGTCTGCCATTATGAGGGGGATTCCTGTGCTCACTCACTGTGGGGGTCTGCCATTATGAGGGGATTCCTTCGCTCACTCACTGTGGGGGTCTGCCATTATGGGGGGATTCCTGCACTCACTCACTGTGGGGGTTTGCCATTATGAGGGGTTTCCTGCGCTCACTCACTGTGGGGGTCTGCCATTATGGGAGGATTCCTTCGCTCTCTCACTGTGGGGGTCTGCCATTATGGGGGGATTCCTGCACTCATTTACTGTGGGGGTCTGCCATTATGAGGGGATTCCTGCGCTCACTCACTGTGGGGGTCTGCCATTATGAGGGGGATTCCTGCGCTCACTCACTGTGGGGGTCTGCCATTATGGGGGGATTCCTGCACTCACTCACTGTGGGGGTCTGCCATTATGAGGGGATTCCTTCGCTCACTCACTGTGGGGGTCTGCCATTATGGGGGATTCCTGCACTCACTCACTGTGGGGGTCTGCCATTATGAGGGGATTCCTGCGCTCACTCACTGTGGGGGTCTGCCATTATGAGGGGGATTCCTGCGCTCACTCACCTTGGGGGTCTGCCATTATGGGGGGATTCCTGCACTCACTCACTGTGGGGGTCTGCCATTATGGGGGGATTCCTGCACTCACTCACTGTGGGGGTTTTCCATTATGAGGGGATTCCTGCGCTCACTCACTGTGGGGGTCTGCCATTATGGGGGGATTCCTGCACTCACTCACTGTGGGGGTCTGCCATTATGAGGGGATTCCTGCGCTCACTCACTGTGGGGGTCTGCCATTATGGGGGGATTCCTGCACTTACTCACTGTGGGGGTTTGCAATTATGAGGGGATTCCTGCGCTCACTCACTGTGGGGATCTGCCATTATGAGGGGATTCCTGCGCTCACTCACTGTGGAGGTCTGCCTCCAGTCACTCACTGTGGGGGTCTGCCATTATGAGGGGGATTCCTGTGCTCACTCACTGTGGGGGTCTGCCATTATGGGGGGATTCCAGCGCTCACTCACTGTGGGGGTCTGCCATTATGGGGGATTCCTGCACTCACTCACTGTGGGGGTCTGCCATTATGGGGGGATTCCTGTGCTCACTCACTGTGGGGGTCTGCCATTATGGGGGATTTCTGTGCTCACTCACTGTGGGGGTCTGTCATTATGGGGGGATTCCTCCACTCACTCACTGTGGGGGTCTGCCATTATGGGGGGATTCCTGCACTCACTGTAGGGGTCTGTCATTATGGGGGGGATTCCTGCGCTCACTCACTGTGGGGGTCTGCCATTATGGGGGGATTCCTGCACTCACTCACTGTGCGGGTTTGCCATTATGGGGGGATTCTTACGCTTACTTACTGTGGGGGTCTGCCATTATGGGGGGATTCCTGTGCTCACTCACTGTGGGGGTCTGCCATTATGGGGGGATTCCTGCACTCACTCACTGTGGGGGTCTGCCATTATGAGGGGATTCCTGCGCTCACTCACTGTGGGGGTCTGTCATTATGGGGGGATTCCTGCACTCACTCACTGTGGGGGTCTGCCATTATGGGGGGATTCCTGCACTCACTGTGGTGGTCTGTCATTATGGGGGGATTCCTGTGCTCACTCACTGTGGGGGTCTGCCATTATGGGGGATTCCTGCACTCACTCGCTGTGGGGGTCTGCCATTATGAGGGGATTCCTTCGCTCACTCACTGTGGGGGTCTGCCATTATGGGGGATTCCTGCACTCACTGTGGGGGTTTGCCATTATGAGGGGATTCCTGCGCTTACTCACTGTGGTGGTCTGCCATTATGAGGGGATTCCTTCGCTCACTCACTGTGGGGGTCTGCCATTATGGGGGGATTCCTGCACTCACTCACTGTGGGGTCTACCATTATGAGGGGATTCCTGCGCTCACTCACTGTGGGGATCTGCCATTATGAGGGGATTCCTGCGCTCACTCACTGTGGGGGTCTGCCGTTATAAGGGGATTCCTGCGCTTACTCACTTTGGGGGTCATTATGAGGGGATTCCTGCGCTCACTCACTGTGGGGGTCTGCCATTATGAGGGGATTCCTTCGCTCACTCACTGTGGGGGTCTGCCATTATGGGGGGATTCCTGCACTTACTCACTGTGGGGGTTTGCCATTATGAGGGGATTCCTGCGCTTACTCACTGTGGGGGTCTGCCATTATGAGGGGATTCCTTCGCTCACTCACTGTGGGGGTCTGCCATTATGGGGGGATTCCTTCACTCACTGTGGGGGTCTGCCATTATGAGGGGATTCCTGCACTCAATCACTGTGGGGGGTTTGCCATTATGAGGGGATTCCTGCGCTTACTCACTGTGGGGGTCTGCCATTATGAGGGGATTCCTTCGCTCACTCACTGTGGGGGTCTGCCATTATGGGGGGATTCCTGCACTCACTCACTGTGGGGTCTGCCATTATGAGGGGATTCCTGGCTCACTCACTGTGGGGATCTGCCATTATGAGGGGATTCCTGCGCTCACTCACTGTGGGGGTCTGCCATTATGAGGGGATTCCTGCACTCACTCACTGTGGGGGTCTGCCATCATGAGGGGGATTCCTGCGCTCACTCACTGTGGGGGTCTGCCATTATGAGGGGATTCCTTCCCTCACTCACTGTGGGGGTCTGCCATTATGGGGGGATTCCTGCACTCACTCACTGTGGGGGTCTGCTATTATGGGGGGATTCCTGCACTCACTCACTGTGGGGGTTTGCCATTATGAGGGGATTCCTGCGCTCACTCACTGTGGGGGTCTGCCATTACGAAGGGATTCCTGCGCTCACTCACTGTGGGGGTCTGCCATTATGGGGGGATTCCTGCACTTACTCACTGTGGGTGTTTGCAATTATGAGGGGATTCCTGCACTCACTCACTGTGGGGGTCTGCCATTACGAAGGGATTCCTGCGCTCACTCACTGTGGGGGTCTGCCATTATGGGGGGATTCCTGCACTTACTCACTGTGGGTGTTTGCAATTATGAGGGGATTCCTGCGCTCACTCACTGTGGGGGTCTGCCATTATGAGGGGATTCCTGCGCTCACTCACTGTGGGGGTCTGCCATTATGAGGGGATTCCTGCGCTCACTCACTGTGGGGGTCTGCCTGCAGTCACTCACTGTGGGGGTCTGCCATTATGAGGAGATTCCTGCGCTCACTCACTGTGGGGGTCTGCCATTATGAGGGGATTCCAGCGCTCACTCACTGTGGGGGTCTGCCATTATGGGGGGGATTCCTGCACTCACTCACTGTGGGGTCTACCATTATGGGGGGGATTCCTGCACTCAGCTCACTGTGGGGGTCTGCCATTATGGGGGGATTCCCTGTGCTCACTCACTGTGGGGGTCTGCCATTATGGGGGATTCCTGTGCTCACTCACTGTGGGGGTCTGTCATTATGGGGGGATTCCTGCACTCACTCACTGTGGGGGTCTGCCATTATGTGGGGATTCCTGCACTCACTGTGGGGGTCTGTCATTATGGGGGATTCCTGCACTCACTCACTGTGGGGGTCTGCCATTATGAGGGGATTCCTTCGCTCACTCACTGTGGGTGTCTGCCATTATGGGGGGATTCCTGCACTTACTCACTGTGGGGGTCTGCCATTATGGTGGGATTCCTGCACTCACTCACTGTGGGGGGTCTGCCATTATGGGGGATTCCTGCACTCACTCACTGTGGGGGTCTGCCATTATGAGGGGATTCCTGCGCTCACTCACTGGTGGGGGGTCTGCCATTTTGGGGGATTCCCGTGCTCACTCACTGTGGGGGTCTGTCATTATGGGGGGATTCCTGCACTCACTCACTGTGGGGGTCTGCCATTATGGGGGGATTCCTGCACTCACTGTGGGGGTCTGTCATTATGGGGGGATTCCTGCACTCACTCACTGTGGGGGTCTAGCCATTATGTGGGGATTCCTGCACTCACTGTGGGGGGTCTGTCATTATGGGGGATTCCTGCACTCACTCACTGTGGGGGTCTGCCATTATGAGGGGATTCCTTCGCTCACTGACTGTGGGTGTCTGCCATTATGGGGGGATTCCTGCACTTACTCACTGTGGGGGTCTGCCATTATGGTGGGATTCCTGCACTCACTCACTGTTGGGGGTCTGCCATTATGGGGATTCCTGCACTCACTCACTGTGGGGGTCTGCCATTATGAGGGGATTCCTGCGCTCACTCACTGTGGGGGTCTGCCATTATGAGGGGATTCCTGTGCCCACTCACTGTGGGGGTCTGCCATTATGGGGGGATTCCTGCACTCACTGTGGGGGTCTGCCATTTTGGAGGCTCTCTGCATAGTCATCTGATTGGTTATTGTAGACAGGAATTAACCAGAGCAACCAATCAGAATATAGCTCTCATTTTTCTAACTCGTGGTGGCAGATGAAAGCTGTGACGTGATTGGTTGCACGGATACGTCCTAGGGCCACAGATCCCTCTGTTCTTATGTATTATGGCGCAAGTGTCTCCTCTGGGGGAGGGGGCGCACGGCCACTGGTGTGTGTGACCGTACCCCTGCACCAGGAGAGGCAGGCAGCAAAGCAGCTACCGGTTGCTAAGGAAGTGCAGGTTGCTAAGGGCTCCGGGGAGCGCTGAGTGAGCCGACCGGCGGAAGTGGTTAGATAGGAGACTTCCGGTTGTCACTCTGCTCTCAGGATAAACATGTCTGCCGAGTTCCAGGGTTATGAGCAGGACTATGGAGTCCTCACAGCCGAGATCACTAACAGGATCGGGAAGATCCCCAAACTGTCAGGAGGTGAGGTCATGGGGGACTGTGGAGAATGATGAGGGTGGGTGAGGAAGATGAGGGTAGCTGTGTGGAGGATGATGAGGGTGGCAGTGAGGAGGATAATGAGGGTGGCAGTGAGGAGGATGATGAGGGTGGCAGTGAGGAGGAAGATGAGGGTGGCCGCGAGGAAGATGAGGGTGGCCGCGAGGAAGATGAGGGTGGCCGCGAGGAAGATGAGAGTGGCAGTGAGAGGGCTGAGCGGCCGCGAGGAAGATGAGGGTGGCAGTGAGGAAGATGAGAGTGGCAGTGAGAGGGCTGAGCAGCCGCGAGGAAGATGAGAGTGGCAGTGAGAGGGCTGAGCGGCCGCGAGGAAGATGAGAGTGGCAGTGAGGAAGATGAGAGTGGCAGTGAGAGGGCTGAGCGGCCGCGAGGATGATGAGAGTGGCCGCGGGGACGATGAGGGTGGCAGTGAGAGGGCTGAGCGGCTGTGAGGATGTTGGGATTACTTAAAGGCCTGTGGGTGACAGCTCTGGGGGAGTCTGTGGGGCCACCTCTATGATCACTGCTGGAGGAAGGATCTGTCCAACCAGTGTGATGACCATGAAGATATGGGGGACAGTGAGTCTAGGGGGTGACGGCGAGGGAGTATTGTGGGGGTGATGCTGATGGATCCTTTTATAAGGGGCAGCGGTCACTGTGGTCGGTGATATAATGCAATATGGCGGAGGGCTGAGCTCAGACCCTGACAACTGACACCTGCCTTTATCTGTTACAGAGGAGAAGAAGCAGATGGTGATGAACGTGGAGAGCAGCTGAGGAGGGCCAAGGAGCTGGTATGTACAGAGCCCAGGAGAACCGCATTATGTACAGCAAGCAGAGGGTTACAAGCCAGTGTGCTGTGTCTCTTCCTATTGATTATTCACATGGAACTACAACTCCCAGCACGCTCTGTCATCTAGAGGCTGTTGTGGCATGCAGGGAGTTTTGTTTCCCTGTAGCTTAATGAGTTTCTGTCAGCATTATCAACCCTACAAACCTGTCCGACTGCCTGGTAGGGCTCATCATGCTGATTAAAATGATACCTTTCTTTTGTCTGTGCAATAAACAGCTGCAGAGAAATGAGAAGTTGGAGCACCAGGAGGCGGGGCTGAATCATTGGAGCACTGCTCTGTAACACCCCCTGTGCTCTGCACACTGCCCCCTCCCCTTGATTGACAGGACTAGACATCTGTATGCTGAGGGCAGAGCTGTGTCCTAGCATGTACATATCACATACATTTACCACATCGAGAAGAGTGGATTTCTCTGCTTAGAAAGCTAATATACATATCACTGCTTTATTCACAAGCATAATATATGATTATAAATAGACCAGTAAAATGTGTTAGCTTTCTAAGCTCAGAAAATCACACTTTTCAACATAAGGCTATAGCCTGGAGGTAAGTGGTCAGCCTTGCATGTAGATATCCCAGATTCAAATACTAGGAGAGACTAAGATTTTTTTTCTTCAGTTATTCTTTTTCTCTAACTCATTTAACCCATAAAAAAAGTCTATAGCGTTACTATAATGAGAATAGAGGTTTTCTGTATTCAGAAAGCTAATAGATATTACCTGTACTTTTAGAATCCCATATTGTGCCTGGGGACAAACGAGTATTATGTGTTAGCTTTCTAAGCAGAGAAAACCTCTATACTCTACATGGTAAGGCTATAGTAGGTAGTGTATATCATGTACATGTTGGGGCACAACTGTGCCCTCAGCATGCACATGTCTAGCCCTGTCAATTAAAGGGAGGGGGGAGTGTGCAGAGGACAGACAGTGCTCCAAGGATTCAGTCCCGCCTCCTGGTGCTCCACCGCGCTAATTGTCATGTGAATAAAACCGATATCTCAGCAGCTCTTTAACATACAAACCAAAAAAATTATTGTTTTAATCAGAATGATCAACCCTACCAGGCAGTATGCCTGGTTTAATAGGGTTGATCATGCTGACAGAGGCTTACCCTTTCAGGACCAAACAATTAAAAAATTATTTTCATTTTTTATTTTACTCCCAGCCTACCCAAAGCCATAACTTTTTTATTTTTCCATTCGCATAGCTTGTTTTTTGCGGAACAAGTTGTACTTTCTAATGTCACTATTTACGGTTGCATACAATGTAATGGGAAGCAGGAAAAAATAATCCAAATGGGGTGGAATTATAAAAATCCCCACAATTCTGCCACAGTTTTATGGGTTCTGTTTTTACAGCGTTCACTATGCAGAAAACTGACCTGTTACTTTCATTCTTTAGGTCAGTACGATTAGAACGAAACCACTTATGTACATTTTTTTTTTTTGCGTTTTTAAACTGAAAAAATAAAAACTTTGGAAAATTATATATATATATATGAAAAAAGATAAAATAAAATGTGCTCTTTATTCACACATATCAAATATTGACAACGTTTCGGTTCTCTCACAGAACCTTTCTCAAGTCGGGTGAAACATAAAGTGCAGTAGTGCCAGTATAAGTACATCATCAGGTTGTTACCAATTAATTCATCAACCAATACAAATAAAGTGCACTCCCCTTTTATAGACATGTTACATTCATTACTTAACACTTGTTCACATCAACATCAATGTGTCCACTGTCATATATACTATGTGTTAATGATCCCAATATCGCTTGTGATTATTAATCAGTGATACATTAAAGTGCATAAAGTAAAGTGCTTAGTGCTCTAAAAACCCCTATTACCTTGCTGGAGGTTTTGTGGAGTAGAAGGAGATGGCGTGTTAGCCTCTACTCTTGGTCAGTGCGCATGTGTCTGTCTCTTGCCCCTCCTGTTAGGCGGTACATAACTTATGCACTTTAATGTATCACTGATGAATAATCACAAGCGATATTGGGATCATTAACACATAGTATATACAGTTGACACATTGATGTTGATGTGAACAAGTGTTAAGTAATGAATGTAACATGTCTATAAAAGGGGAGTGCACTTTATTTGTATTGGTTGATGAATTAATTGGTAACAACCTGATGATGTATTTATACTGGCACTACTGCACTTTATGTTTCACCTGACTTGAGAAAGGTTCTGTGAGAGAACCGAAACGTTGTCAATATTTGATATGTGTGAATAAAGAGCAGATTTTATTTTTCAAGGAGTGCTGCGGATCTTTTTTCTTATCTTCCGTCCTGAATCGAGGGACCACCGCCTGCACCCTGCGACACTGCTGAAGGGAGTGCTGCCAGATTTTCCTTATGTGTGTGTGTGTGTGTGTATATATATATATATATATATATATATATATATATATATAATATAATATAATATAATTTTTTTTTTTTGCATTGCCATATTTTGACTCCCATAACTTTTTTTTTTTTATGTGTGTGGAGCTGTGTGACCGCTCCTTTTTTGTGGGGTCATCCGTACTTTTTATTGATGCCAATAGTGTGTATGACTTTTTGATCACTTTTTTAATTTTTTTTTGTGGAAGGTAATGTGACAAAAAAACGGTGAATCTGCCATTTTGACTTTTTTCTGTTTTGCGTTTGCTGTATGGGGTAAATATTTTAATAGTACAGGCATTTTTGTACACGCCGATACCCTACACGCCTTCAGATGAAGCGAGCGCTCTGTACAGTATTAGAATGTATTGGCTCCTATGAGCTGAAGTTATTACTTCCAGAAGTCTCGCAAAACTTTGCATAATAACTTCATAAATTAATTTCTACTGTAAAAAAAACATTTTCTGAACTCTGGTTTGGTTCCAAGGTACCACTCATCTGAGCCAATACATTCTAATACTGTACAGAGCTCCGTAACAGTATTTGAACGAAATATTGTGCGAATCGACTTCGGATGTTTCATCCGAAGTCGATTCGGTCATCCGTACCCATGATGTTTTTTTTTTTTTTTATTGTTTATGTATTTTTATTTTGTGAACAATGGGGTGATTTGAATTCTTATATATATTTTTTTCCCTTAATATTTTTAAAAACAGTTATTTTTTTTTATTTTAGTTTTTTTTTACACTTTTCAATAGTTCTCTTAGGCCTCTTTCACACGGGCGTTGCGGGAAAAGATGCAGATGCATTGCAGGAACATGCGCGATTTTGTAATGTGTTTTGCACTCGTGTGAGAAAAATCGGCATGTTTGGTACCCAAACCTGAACTTCTTCACAGAAGTTTGGGTTTGGATTAGGTGCTGGGTAGATTGTATTATTTCCCCTTTATAACATGGTTATAAGGGAAAATAATAGCATTCTGAATACAGACTGCATAGTACAATAGGGCTGGAGGGGTTAAAAAAATAAATAATAATAATTAAACTCCCCTTAATCCAGTTGCTCGCGCAGCCGGCATCTCTTCTGTCTTCTTTCTTTGCTGTGTGCAGGAAAAGGACCTGTGGTGACGTCACTCCGGTCATCACATGGTCCGTCACATGATCCATCACCATGGTAAAAGATCATGTGATGACCGGAGTGACGTCACCACAGGTCCTTTTCCTGCACACAGCAAAAAAGAAGACAGAAGAGAAGCCGGGCAGCACGAGCAAGTGGATTAAGGTGAGTTTAATTATTATTATTATTTTTTTTTAACCCCTCCAGCCCTATTTTACTATGCATTCTGTATTCAGAATGCTATTATTTTCCCTTATAACCATGTTATAAGGGGAAATAATAATGATCGGGCCCCCATCCCAATCGTCTCCTAGCAACCATGTGTGAAAATCGCACCGCATCCGCACTTGCTTGTGATTTTCACACAACCCCATTCATTTCTATGGGGCCTGCGTTACGTGAAAAACACACAAAGAGGAGCATGCTGCAATTTTCACGCAACGCACAAGTGATGCGTGAAAATCACCGCTCGTGTGAACAGCCCCATAGAAATGAATGGGTCGGGATTCAGTGCGGGTGCAATGCGTTCACCTCCCGCATCGCATCCGCGCGGAATACTCGCCCGTGTGAAAGGGGCCTTAGGGAACTATAACAGCAGTCATCAGATTGCTTCTCTCATAGACTCCAGTGCATTAGCATTGGAGTCTATGGGGATTGCACTGTGTTCCTATAAAGCCCCGTAGATTAGTCCTGGGTGCTTTCTGTTTAAAAGAGCAGGCACCCGGTGGCTATTGCGCCCATCTTTAACCCCCCCCCCCCACACCAGCGTAATTTTACAGGGGAGCAGTGGGAGGGGAAAAGACCCACAGGTTGTGCAGTAAGTCTCCTTGATTTTTTTATTTCTTTTTTTAAAATATTTTAGCTTAATCACTGTATTAATAGACTTTACATTTAGATTTCTCACCATATGTTGGATCTCTGCATGCTGTCAAGCAACAGAAACCTTCTAGTTTACATAGCGAGAATGTAAACCTACCATGACCTAGCCCTGCTCACGTTGCTGACAGTGTATGTGATCAGCCTGGAGTCCAGGACTGGAGAGCTTGTGTGGCTGCTGTTTTAGGCTCGTGGAGGATTGTGTAGAAAAGTACGTTTCAGCCTGTGGCAAAACTACAACTCCCATCGTCCCCTGACACACTGTCCTGTGCTGAAAGATTATAGTATTCAGTTAATGTAGGACCGGCTCTGAACTAGTTTTACATTGTATCACAGATGGGTTTTGAGCTTGTGAATGTTTTCATTTGCTGACTACAAGCAGAGATCTACACTGCGTCGTCTTTTGCTCCTGCGCATGCGTCGCTATCTGCTCCTGCGCCATCTTCTGTGCCTGCTCCTGCGTCGTCTTCTGCTCCTGCGTCGTCTTCTGCTCCTGCGTCGTCTTCTGCTCCTGCGTCGTCTTCTGCTCCTGCGCCTGCACCGTCTGCTGCTCCTGCGCGCGCTCGGCTCCTGCGCTGTCTTTTGCTGCTCCTGCGCCTTCTGCTCCTGTGTCTTCTGCGCCTTCTTCTGCGCCTGCGCCGTCTTCTGCTCCTGCGCCTGCACCGCCTTCTGCTCCTACGACAGTAAAATCTATAGCAAAACGTATGCAGCATTGTACTAGGATTTAGATAATAAACATTTCTCGGCTTTCTATTAGACTGAGGACCGGCTTTTTAGGCTCAGGCTACAATACATTGCGCGATACAGCCACACTGCAACATATTTTAGAATGCTAGTGTATAGTGTCTCAGCCTGTCCACCCCATAGACCAGCATTACCGCGATGTCATTGTGCAGTCCTAGCTTTCCGCTGGATTTCACAGCTCCCGCGCTCCGGAGGATGCGGCTAATTAATGTTGAGGCCTCGTGTCCTCCAGCAGATCATGTGTGATAAAGCTCCTGACTGTTTTCAGTCATACATGTTAGACAATTTGCTGCGGCTAACTGGTCCTGACCCGCCCCGACTACTCCCCGAAAGCACAGCATGCAGCACAACATTGTCACAAAAAGAGGTCCTCTGACTGGCGCTAGTAAATGACCCCCTCTGCTTCAACTCCTCCCCATTTTTCAGCTCAGCGGTCTTCTCCAAACCAACAAAGCGTCACAAAAAGGAGGAAGGTCCAGAACCGGAGCCGGGTTCTCCATGACATTTGTTATCTGCTTGAACTGACGGTTCTGTATTTTAATGAGAATCTGGATCTGGTGCCCGACGTTCCTCCTTGTTGTCACCTTTTTTAAGATCTCTGATGTCTGCCAATGAATGGAATCAGAAACTGAAAGCTGCTATAGAGGTAGCTGTATTGTAGACTAGGTGGACTGACCAAGACGGTGGCAGCCGGAGCATGATGGGAGCTGTAGTTTTGCCACTGGTTGCTAAAAAGCAGCAGCACAAATCTCCCTTCGGTTTTGAACTCCAGACCTATAGGGGGTCATTTATCAAACATGGTGTAAAGTAGAACCGGCTTAGTTGCCCATAGCAGCCAATCAGATTCCACCTTTCAGTTATCACAGCTCCTTTGGCAAATGAAAGGTGGAGTCCCATTCGTTGCTATGGGCAGCTAAGCCGGTTTTCCTTTACACCAGTTTTGCTAAATCTCCCCCTTTAGTTTTTATCTACACTGACACATTGTAACAAATTGCAGCTGTGTGAATGAGATTAGCTCCAGCCATCGGATGTGTTTGATTTTCTGGAGGATTTCAGTGGCTGAACACAACACCCTCTCTGTCGCTTGTGGGCGCGATGCCATTTTAGCTGCGCTGGCGCGGTGGGTATGAGCGGGTCACAGAGCTCTGCCAGCCTCGGAGTGGCTGCAGACATATTGCCTTTTGTTGTGCTGATGTCTGTGTGCGGGGTGTAGTGTTTGTGCACAGCTGCTGTTCCCTCGCTGTCATCACAACGTGCAGGTGTGACAGCGAGACTGGCGGGCGCCTGGTGATGTGGGCCCTATATGTCAGCATCAAATAACCCCCCCTACTGCTACTTAAAGGGGTTCTCTGGGCTTTTACTATTGGTGACCTGTCATCAGTATCAGATCGGTGGGGGACCGACATCCGCCACCCCTGCCGATCGGAGGTCATCAATAGTAAAAGCCCGGAGAACCCCTTTAAAGAAGAAAACCTACAAAAATTGTATTCTCTGACCTGTTAGAAAAGTACATGCTGTAACCTGTAGTGAAGGAAATCTTCTCATCAGTGACTGTATTTGTGAGTTATAACCTCCCTGCTGATCCTCAGCTGTGTCATGTGACCAGGTGTGGACAGGAAGCCACTTTCTCTATGTATTTCTATGAGAGCCTCAGTGTCAGGGCCCAGTCACACGACCGTATGGCCGTGGTGCCCGTATTGCGGGCTGCTATTTGCACGGGGCATCGGCCATGTGAACTCCGTGCTGCAGACGCGGACCCATTGACTGGAATATGTCCGCAATCCGCCAAATACGTATTTTGCGGAGCAGAGGCACGGATCGGAATCCCATGTAAACAATCAGAATCGCTTCCTTGGGCTTTCGGGTCAGTGCCTCCGCACTGCAAAAGATAGGACAAGTCCTTTCCTTTGCCGTATTTTGGAGATCGTGGACTCATTCAATGGGTCTGCACCGCAATATGGGATTCACACGACCGGGGCCCATGTCTTGCAGACCGCTATTTGGGGTCCGCAGCACGGGCATGGCGACCATACATTCGTTTGGATGAGCTCTCAGTCTGATAGGAAGGAATAGAGAAGTAACTGACTTCCTGTCCGTCAGAGTGCTGGTCACATGACACAGCTGAGGATGAGAAGGGAGGTGATTACTCAGTCACTGGTGAGAAGATTACATTCACCACAGCTTACATCATGCACATTTCTAACAGGGGGAGTGCTACTTTATATATTCTTTATAATCCATTCACCAGTGTTTTCAAGATATCTGACTGCTGTCAGTGAATGGGGAATCAAGAAGATAAGAGTTTGTCCTGTTTTAATAAATCTCTGCCAAAAGAGTGCCCTTAACCTGGGCAGGTGTGTGTTGGCATATGCTTCGATTTCCTATACAGAAGGACACATTAATAGCACGTATACCGAGCAGTCAGCGGCCAACCTCTGAATACTCCTGATGTATGTCTCTGCCCTACACAGAGAGGACTACCCCTTTAAATATGGCTCACCTGTGTGACCGTCCCCTGCCAGGAGCCGTATACAGAGTGTAATGTTGTAGTCATGTCTGAACCCCGCCATAAAGCAGAACTCCTCCTCACCTCACAATTTCTGTCCCGACAGCTCGAACAAATGGACCTGGAGGTTCGGGAGATCCCGGCTCAGAGCAGAGCAATGTACGGCAGCCGCATGAGGAGCTACAAGCAAGAGATGGGCAAGCTGGAGGCCGATTTTGTGAGTTAACACACGTGGGGGGGGGGGGGGGTATACGTGGCATGTTATCAGTGGTCGTGTTATTATAGGCAGCACCAGAATTAGTCTTGGAGGGGATGAAGATTTCATGAAAATCTAGTGTTATGTCTCCATGGTTACAGACTACAAACACGCCCTGCGTAGTCTGATCCTATGGTCATATAGTAGTCCGCTCCCTCTAATCTACGGACAGTAGAAGGGTAACCTGATTGTGTGAGAGGCACATAGGTCTGCATAGGAGCCGACGGCACACGACGGGAGTGCCCATGCTGTATAATGCTTATAAAAGGGGCCCCTGGGCTGTAACCCTGTAAATACGTCTCGTCTCGGCTGTCCATTCAGCTGACCACTGCAGATCCCCCGCTAGCTGTTATCGCTGATGGGGGTTTGGGAAATGCAGAACCACAGGTAGCGTTCTATGCCGGTTTTCAAATGATGCTGTGACGACTCCGTCAGAGGGAGCCCTGAGTAGGTTACCCTCCGTTACCTCTGGGTCCCTAAAAGCGCACATGGTCTTCATGAAACATCCCCTTTTAATAATGTATGCTGTATGGTAAAGGCTTTGGACACCTCACCTTTACAACTTGCTCCTAGTTTTAGTCTTTTCATGTGAACATGTCCTCCCAGTAATACATGCTGGAAAAGTGTGTCCTCCCAGTAATACATGCTGGAAAAGTGTGTCCTCCCAGTAATACATGCTGGAAAAGTGTGTCCTCCCAGTAATACGTGCTGGATCCGTGTGTCCTTCCCAGTAATACGTGCTGGATCCGTGTGTCCTTCCCAGTAATACATGTTGGAAAAGTGTGTCCTCCCAGTAATACATGCTGGAAAAGTGTGTCCTCCCAGTAATACATGCTGGAAAAGTGTGTCCTCCCAGTAATACATGCTGGAAAAGTGTGTCCTCCCAGTAATACATGCTGGAAAAGTGTGTCCTCCCAGTAATACATGCTGGAAAAGTGTGTCCTCCCAGTAATACGTGCTGGATCCGTGTGTCCTTCCCAGTAATACGTGCTGGATCCGTGTGTCCTTCCCAGTAATACGTGCTGGATCCGTGTGTCCTTCCCAGTAATACGTGCTGGATTGGTCTGGAGCGGTGTGTGTCAGATGTGTGTGTCAGATGTAGCGGATGGTCTGGAGCCGTGTGTGTCAGATGTAGCGGACGGTCTGGAGCCGTGTGTGTCAGATTATCACGGTCGGCGTGACTATCACATACGTGACGCAGAGGGAGGGAACAAGGAAGGCCCTGCCCAAGTGAGAGGGAAGGTGGTGACCCCTGACTCACCTAGCGGCTGGCACCTGGCTGCACTGACGTCCCTAGACGGGTTCCTCACCCGTACGCCGATCACGTGCCTAAAGCCCTGGCTTTCCCTGAGCTGAGCCCTAGGTAGTGAACAGGGCGATGGGAACACTAGTCCGCACCACTAACTCTAAGGGAAAACACCAAGGGGAGGACAGACAACACAGACTCAACATATATTCCCAGGTGGGCGACAACAGGAGACAACAAGAAGCCAAACAGGGATCCGGAGGGTAGCACACAGGAACGACAAGCAGGATTCACCACTCCAGTGGGTCAGTATAGATGTCCAGGCAGGACGGTCTGGAGCCGTGTGTGTCAGATGTAGCGGACGGTCTGGAGCCGTGTGTGTCAGATGTAGCGGACGGTCTGGAGCCGTGTGTGTAAAGGAGTTGCTTTGAAGGGTTGTCCTGTGTGGGACATTTATGGCATAATCGCAGCTTCTTTCTGCAGCGCCCCCCCCCCCCTCCACATTATTGCACATGGAAAAAGTTGTGTACGGCCAGGCATCTTATTATAGTCTCATAGTGCACAGCGCCACCTAGTGGGAGTCCGTTACATTGCAGTCTTATCTTTATCCCAGTACTGCACTTTTTACTTCTGCTGACTTCACAGATCTTGAAGATTTCTCTCCACTTGTTGCAAAGTTGAAATTCTGCCGCAAATCTGAAAAAGAATCGGCATCCTGTGGGTTAAAAAATTCTGTCATCTGAATTCCACACACGTGCAGTGCATTATATAAAGGCAGAATTCACATGTGGCAGATGAGCTGTAGATTTTCTGCTGTGGAATTGCAGCATTAACTTTAATCCTCCGCGACTCAGTTTATGCTACGGATTTTACCCTTTGAAGCACGAGAGGGGAAATCTGCAGCAAAATCGGCAGCAGATCTGCATGTAACACCTGTGGATTCATCGTAGATTGGAAAAAAAATTATGGATATGTCAGTTCTTGCTGCGGTTTCTATGGCACTTTTTTAAAGTGGGGATTAACCGTATTGAATGGGGCTAAATTCACGGGAAGATCTCCTGAGATAGAAACTGCAAAACCATGGCAGAAATCCACGGGCAGGGTGAGCCATGGGTTTCTACTGCACGTTCCACGGTAGAACGTCACGTCAATGTTTCTGCCACGTATTTTGAGTTTCCATGTGTCCAAAAATCTCAGTGCAATGTGAACACTATCCCCAGTAATTAGCTTTTCTGTGCGTTTCCCTACAGCGCCGCCACAGGGGAAATGAGGTATTACTCGGCGTCCATTCACATCACTGGGCAGGACAGGTCCTCCAGAGTGAGAGGGGCGCTATGTAACCGCTCTGCGCAGAGACCCCACCCCCGATTAATGCAGACCTCCCCAACAGGGGGCATGAAATCGGTTTTCTAAACTGAGTGACCTCTTATATGCCAGTTTCTCTGTGAGTCTGGTGCCCTGCACATGTACCTGGGGGCTCAGGATGAACGTGGCTCTAGGTCCAGTCCAGATATGAAAGTCAGGTCAGGTGGAAAGGAAAATCATCTCTGCCTAAGGGCTCATGCACGTGACTGTATGTATTTTCTGGTCCGCAAAAAATACGGATGACGTCTGTATTTTGCGGAACGGAGCAGCTGGCCGCTAATAGAACAGTTCTATCCTCGTCCATAATACGGACAATAATAGGACATGTTCTATATTTTTGCGGGACGGACATGCGCACATACAGAAACGGAATGCAGACGGATTAGCTTCTGTTTTTTTTTTCTTGCGGACCCATTGAAATGAATGGTTCTGCATACGGGCCGCAAAAAAAAAAAGGAACGAAAATACGTTTGTGTGCATTAGCCGTAATAGAGATGGTGTCCTAAACTTGGACCCACCACCTCCCATGATGTCCATGACGGAGAATGGGTTGTCGCCCAGCTTTCCCACCAACTAAACTCATAGATGGCTGAAAAGAATTTAAAAAACTTCACCGAAGGGGAAGAATGAAGGGTTTTGTGATTTTATTTTTATTTTAATTTTATTTTTTTAATTTTTATTTATTTTTAATATTTATTTATTTATTTAGTTGTCGTCTAACGATATAGCAGCGATGAGGCGAGGAGTCTCCGTCACGGCCCCCGCCCTCCTGGTTATTACCTTCTTACAATCTGCAGAACGTTCATGAGAAATGTCTGACACACGATGCGCTGACGACGGGCGCCCGCACTGCTCGCCCCTCGCCTCTGGGTGGCAGTGTTGCTGTTTTTCCTTGCTTTTTTTGCTTTTTCGTATTATTATTTGGCTGTGACTGAATATTACTGTCTGATGAATTATATATTTCTGGTGGGATTTGCATTCCTATATTGGCTGAAGACATGGTGTTGAATGTTTTATTAACCATCCCAATGCAACTGTCAGCCCATTAAAGAGATCCAGTGGACCCCGCGCAGGGGAGAAGCTAGAATACATCCATTTCGTTAAATTGTCTTCCCAGCTGTGTGTTGCGCTGCTATGTTGTTGTTTTTTTTTATTATTATTTTTTTGGATGATGGTTTTTATTCTAAGCTCAATCTGCAGCCATTTCTAAATGAACGTCAGATTAGCGTTGTGGCATTTAGGAAGATGAAAAGTCTCGTTGTGACTGATTGGTAAATGTGTGAAGGTAATGAATGGATTCCCCTCGCCGTGCTCTGCTCTACGAGGCTGTTGGAGGCTCGCACCTCGCCGTCTCACCCCCCCCCCCCGTGTGAAGCTGAGTGATTTGCAGCTTAAGGCCTCATGCACACGACCGTTGTGTGCATCCGTGGCCGTTGTGGCGTTTTCCGTTTTTTTTTTCGCGGACCCATTGACTTTCAATGCGTCCGTGGAAAAATCGGAAAATGCACCGTTTTGCAGCCGCATCCGTGATCCGTGTTTCCTGTCCGTCAAAAAAAATGACCTGTCCTATTTTTTTGACGGACAACGGTTCACGGGCCCATTCAAGTCAATGGGCCCGTGAAAGAACACGTATGCATACAAGATTGGCATCCGTGTCCGTGATCCGTGGCCTAGGTTACTTTCATATAGACGGATCCGAAGATCCGTCTGTATGAAAGCTTTTTCAGAGCTGAGTTTTCACTTTGTGAAAACTCAAATCCGACAATATATTTTAACACAGAGGCGTTCCCATAGTGATGGGGACGCTTCTAGTTAGAATATACTGAGAACTGTGTACATGACTGCTGCCTGGCAGCACCCGATCTCTTACAGGGGGCTGTGATCCGCACAATTAACCCCTCAGGTGCTGCACCTGAAGGGGTTAATTGTGCATATCATAGCCCCCTATAAGAGATCAGGGGCTGCCAGGCAGCAGGGGGCAGATCCCCCTCCCTCCCCAGTTTTAATTTCATTGGTGGCCAGTGCGCCCCCCCCCCCCCCTCTATTGTATTACTTTCATTGGTGGCACAGTGTGCGGCCCCCCCGCCCCCCCCCCTCCCTCCCTCTATTGTATTATCATTGGTGGCCAGTGTGCGCCCCCCGCCCCCCCTCTATTGTATTAATATCATTGGTGGCCAGTGTGCGGCCTCCCCTCTCCCCCGGATCCGTTTGAAATTGCACCATATTGTGTCAACGTCAAACGGATCCGTCCCCATTGACTTGCATTGTAATTCAGGACGGATCCGTTTGGCTCCGCACGGCCAGGCGGACACCAAAACGACAGTTTTTTCATGTCCGTGGATCCTCCAAAAATCAAGGAAGACCCACGGACGAGAAAACGGTCACGGATCACGGACCAACGGAACCCCGTTTTGCGGACCGTGAAAAAATACGGTCGTGTGCATGAGGCCTTACCCAGTGTTTTACCATTTAGTATGTACGGGTGACTTGCATTATTCCTTCCCATGTGCATAACCTTACATTTGTCAGTGTTAAACCTCATCTGCCACTTCTCTGCCCAAGCATCCAATCTATCCAGATCCATCTGTAGCAGTATACTGTCCTCTGTAGTATATATACAGTATACTGTCTCCTGTAGTATATATACAGTATACTGTCCTCTATAATGTGTATATACAATATACTGTCCTAGTGTATACACAGTATACTGTCCTCTGTAGTGTGGATATATACAGTACAGACCAAAAGTTTGGACACACCTTCTCATTCAAAGAGTTTTCTTTATTTTCATGACTATGAAGGCATCAAAACTGTGAATTAACACATGTGGAATTATATACATAACAAACAAGTGTGAAACAACTGAAAATATGTCATATTCTAGGTTCTTCAAAGTAGTCACCTTTTGCTTTGATTACTGCTTTGCACACTCTTGGCATTCTCTTGATGAGCTTCAAGAAGTAGTCCCCTGAAATGGTCTTCACTTCACAGGTGTGCCCTGTCAGGTTTAATAAGTGGGATTTCTTGCCTTATAAATGGGGTTGGGACACCCCTAAATGCATTGAAGCAACAATATATATATATATACAGTACACTGTCCTCTGTAGTATATATACAGTATACTGTCCTCTGTAGTATATATACAGTATACTGTCCTCTGTAGTGTGTGTGTGTATATATATATATATATATATATATATATATATTTTTTTTTTTAAATATATTTATACTAGTATAAGTATATATACAGTACTGTATATAAGTATATATTATATTTTCTGGGGAAATTAGGGTTATAAGTATATATACAGTACTGTCCTCTGTAGTGTGTGTGTATATATACAATATACTGTCCTTTCTAGTGTATACCCTGAGGTACTCCAGTACTGACCCCTGTGGTACCCCACTAGTGACAGTGACCCCTCCAGTACTGACCCCTGTGGTACCCCACTAGTGACAGTGACCCCTCCAGTACTGACCCCTGTGGTACTCCACTAGTGACAGTGACCCCTCCAGTACTGACCCCTGTGGTACTCCACTAGTGACAGTTACCCATCCAGTACGGACCCTAGTGACAGTGACCCCTGTGGTACTCAACTAGTGACAGTGACCCCTCCAGTACTGACCCCCTGTGGTACTCCACTAGTGACAGTGACCCCTCCAGTACTGATCCCTGTGGTACCCCACTAGTGACAGTGACCCATCCAGTACAGACCCCTGAGGTACCCCACTAGTGACAGTGACCCCTCCAGTACTGACCCCTGTGGTACTCCACTAGTGACAGTGACCCCTCCAGTACTGACCCCTGTGGTACTCCACTAGTGACAGTTACCCATCCAGTACGGACCCTAGTGACAGTGACCCCTGTGGTACTCAACTAGTGACAGTGACCCCTCCAGTACTGACCCCCTGTGGTACTCCACTAGTGACAGTGACCCCTCCAGTACTGATCCCTGTGGTACCCCACTAGTGACAGTGACCCATCCAGTACTGACCCTAGTGACAGTGACCCCTGTGGTACCCCACTAGTGACAGTGACCCCTCCAGTACAGACCCCTGAGGTACCCCACTAGTGACAGTGACCCAATCTGAGTGTGTACCACTAATAACCACCCTCTGTTTTCTATCCCTCAGCCAGTTACTTACCCACATACAGACATTTTCTCCCAGTCCAAGTATTCTCATTTTATTTTTTAATTTTTATTTTTTAATGGGTCTCATCTTCCAACCCAGGCCGGACACCCCCCCCCCCCTTTAAGGGAAGTTACCAAGTTACAAATTTACCAAGAAGGAATCCCTCTAGATAAGAAGGGGTTAAAACAATTTTAATGACTTTTTTTATTTTTTTTTAAGGTGAAGCAGCAAAAAATATAAAAGTAAAATAAAAACCAAAGGAGACGGGAGGCTGACGCCAAAGTCATGAAAGGGCTGATTGTCGATGAAATTATTTTCTGATGAGACCTCCGCAGATTGCTGCGGATCGGGGATAAGTGACATGGACGGGGGCTGACAGGCGCGGAGTAATAAGGACGGCTTGATTGGAGAAGAGGGAAGTTTGTGTGACAGTTCCGATGTGCCTGTTTGGTGGCGCCGTCGAGGCGGTGACATCTGATTGTCACTTCTCACTATTAGGCCGGCCTCGTAAATGAAACCTGCTGTATTGAGAGCTGATGAGAGCGCTTAACATCGGCCGTTCCACAGGAGCGCGTCGTGACAGTGCGGGATATGGGCTCGTACACGGCCTCGTGAAATGAGACTGAGCAAATTGAGGTGTCAGTCTAAAGAGAGCGAACACACCTGTGAGCCGCCGCTGGTATAGCAGAGGGGAACCATGCCGCCCCCACCATCCTCTCCTTTGGTTTTCTTCAGCTGTGCTAGGGAGCGGCGGGCCTTACGTCTGGGGCCGGCGGATTTCCGATTACATATTGAATTATCAATGGCGATGAGCGCGACGCAGAAATTTAGATTTCACGGATCATTTTTCCTCTTTCTGATCGTTCGTCATCATAGTTCATCCCCTTAAAGGCCTGGTCTGTAATGAATGAAGCTTAATCGCAACACTATTGAAACACGACGCATTTTATTTTGCCCGACCCCGGGTTTCGCTGTCCGCTTCTTCTGGGGCGTTCCTCTCCAATTGACACAACTGAAAAAACCTCTAATCTCTGGTCACACGTGGTAAGTCTCGGTGTTATTTCCGTTAGATCAACTTCCAAATTTTAATTTTTTTTTTAACGGAAATAACACCGAGACTTACCACGTGTGACCAGAGATTAGAGGTTTTTTCAGTTGTGTCAATTGGAGAGGAGAGGAACGCCCCAGAAGAAGCGGACCGCGAATAGATTTTATATGTAATGTGAACAAGTGTCCATCTTGTAAGTAAATTAAAATGCGTCGTGTTTCCGTAGCCCGCGGGTATTGCGCTGTGTCGTGTTCCTTTTAAAGGATAGAAGAGCTGTGATTGCTGGTGGATATGGAGACCGAGGAGCTGGAAGTGCTGCTGTGTGTGAACTGCTCCTTACTGATGAAGTTCAAGCGCGGACCCTGAATTGCGGTTTAACTGTGTAATGTGCTCTGTGGTGAAATTTTACCATTTTCAAGCTCTTTGCTTGCTGTCACTGAATGGAAATATTCTTACTTACCTGCCCTGTCCCAGTTCTTCTCACAGTTATGGGTGTGCATGAGAAACCAGATTGCCGTAGCTGCTGTCCGGCGGGTCTGACTGGCCCCTGCCAGTGCTGAGGTCACCAGTTGTAGGGGAAGCTGCAGCGCCGCCCCATTCAAGTGGGGAGCGCACTGTTAGATCAGCCCTGTGGCCCCGTCACCTCTCCTGGCATGTCTGTTAGACACTACTTGCATTCCCCATTCTTTAGCATCTATTCTTGTGACATTCCTCTATTATTCCTACCAGAAGTTATGAATGCATTGCCAGCAGTCTGCAGTGAAGGTCCTGATGGGTGTTACCAGTTGGTGGGAGTATCCCTGCGGCGCCTTCTGATACAGTCTGAAGCACTGATTGGATACGATCAGACTGTGCAGGGACACACCCCCTACTGTTACCACCCAGATGCTGCCAATTCACTTATAAACTTCTAGTTGGAATAATAGAGGAACGGTGCACAGTGTGCGATTCGAATCTGAGCAGGAAAGCCTGCTGAAATCCGAACTGCGCATGCTCCAATGTAACCTTCACCGGCGCATGCACAGGATTACAGAGAGTGAGGATGCCTGGCCCTGTCAGTCCGGGGGAGGGGGAGGGGCTGAGGGGGTGGTGAAGCGGGTCACTGAGTGGCTAGGCACACCCCTCGGTGCTCCGAACATCTTATTAGCATATGCAATAAAGTGCAAATTTCTCTTCAGCTAGGCTGCTGATATTAAATGGAGAAGGATCGTTGAACACAGCAGGATCATCCCCAACTGGCGGTAGGCTTGGTTTAATAGGGTTGATCCTGCTAATACATGCTCTTTAATGTGGGATTGAGGGACCCGCTGCTTCCTGGTTGGAACCTCGCAGGATGACAAAGTGAGAGAATATCCTAGTGACATGCCACCGCTTTATAAGAGGAGAGTACCCCTTTAAAGGGATTCTGTCACCTGGATTTTAGCGATATTTTCACGCCATCACATCAGTCTCCACGATAAAATCTACTAGTCTTACCCCATCCGTCCTGTCATTAATGGTAAAAATCGCTTTTATTAATATGCAAATGACCTCTCTGTCCGTTGGCGCCCGGCCACGCCCATGATCTTGGAGCCCAGTTATTTATTCACTCCTCTCCTCGCTTATTATTTTTTTTCCGGAGCGCATGCGCATTGGTTGCACTGGTCCGGGCCCGCGCAGTGTCATGGAAGCAGGCGCGCATTAACACATTTTATATTGACTGAATCTCCATGTACTGGACCTGAGCTAGCCTCCCTCCCATTGCTCCCAGCTTCTTATTTTTGGGGTGCCTGCTGTTGCTCTGTAGAACCTGGGGGTAATTACGCCACTCATTGCCTCCTGAAAGGTGAGCGCCTCTCAAGCATCGGAGCTAATCTGCAAAAAATGAGCCGCGTCCATTTTACTGAAATCTAAATTACCCAAGAATTCCTATTCCGGTGCCGGCTCATAATGTATCCCCCGAGGTGTGTTTGTGATATTTTTTCCCCTTCTACTTCTTCTCCCATCTCGATGCTCGGCTCCCAGCAGAGGGATTATGTGATTACGGAGCTGTGGTAATTTTTAATTGTGTTCTTTTCATGGCGATTTAGTCTCTTCACCCCGGTAAGAGCAGCTCCAAGTGTTCGTAATCTCCCAAACTTCTCTCCCGCTATATTAGTCACGGGGGGGACGGAAATAAAAATATAAATTGGAATCTCTCAATTTTGTAATAAAGTTGTGCCGCTAATATCTCCCTATTAGTTTCGGCGCCGTAAACCCTTTTATATATATTTTTTTTTCTCGTCTCGACGGCAGATACGGCGAGGAATCTGGTGGCGCGGCACCTTCTTGAAAGTTGTTCCCCTGGAATAGCAGGTTTTAGGTACGCTGAGAAAAATCCATCTAATGACCCAAATCCGGCGCGTTTAGTTGTATTGAAATAAGGCGCTGTATAAGCAGTGTCATTAATGATAAGCTGGTTTCGGTAATGGGACTGTAGCCTCGGAGCGCGGCGGCCCGTGGGGAGATGCTTTTTTTTTTTAAACCAAGTATTGTTCTGGCGTATATCCTTGATTGGCCTAGAAATAGCAATCAGCTGGGTAGCCGCATGACATGCCTCTTAGCGATCCCTTTTATCTCCGAGATGAGTATCAACATTGTATGCTTCCTAATGGAAGTGTAATCTAATGAAATCTATTGGGTAAACATACTTCAGATGTTCAAAGGAGGTGACAAAATTTTTGCTGGCAGCCAGGACCTGGCTGGTTTCCAGCTTGCCTCTAGCTGTATGCATATAGCATCGAGAGTGGCGCTTTAAATAGGAACACAGAGGATTGTTTTCATTGTTTTTTGCCCCATTATCTTCCCCTGAATTTCACATTTTTTTTCTATATTACTCCGTTATTGCCGCCTCTTGTCCTCTGACATCTCACCTGCCCCTGGAAAGTGGAGTCTCAAACCTTCTCGCGTTTTGTCGCAGCGGCGGTGGTGGGTGTAATAGTACCTGGAGTGTGTTCTAAATCCATATGGGTACCGCTATAGCGTGCGGTCCATGGCGATGTGTAGTCTCTCGTACCACGGTGGACGGACGCTATTGCAGCTCATATGTGAAGCTCTACTGCGCCCCTTCGACCTTGGGCGGAACTAGCAGCCTAGCCACAAAACCTGTTGATTGTTCCCGGATCTCTCCCTCCCCGAGCTGCATTGCCTCACCTTTAGGAGGAGGGGGCCGCCGACCTGACCTTACCGCAGCCAAGCTCAGGGGGAACCGATCACCCACTGCTGTCCAATGTCCTGATATACCGCACTCTATAGTGTAAATGTCATAATAAACCGTACTCTATAGTGTAAATGTCCTAGTACCATAGGAGGCAATATTATATTAGTTATAGTCTTGTACATGGGAGCAGTATTATAGTAGTTATATTGTTGTACATAGGAGCAGTATTATAGTAGTTATATTCCTGTACATAGGAGCAGTATTATAGTAGTTATATTCTTGTACATAGGAGCAGTATTATAGTAGTTATATTCTTGTACATAGGAGGCAGTATTATAGTAGTTATATTCTTGTACATAGGAGGCAGTATTATAGTAGTTATATTATTGTACATAGGAGCAGTATTATAACAGTTATATTCTTGTACATAGGAGCAGTATTATAGTAGTTATATTCTTGTACATAGGAGCAGTATTATAGTAGTTATATTCTTGTACATAGGAGCAGTATTATAGTAGTTATATTCTTGTATATAGGAGCAGTATTATAGTAGTTATATTCTTGTACATAGGAGCAGTATTATAGTAGTTATATTCTTGTACATAGGAGCAGTATTATAGTAGTTATATTCTTGTACATAGGAGCAGTATTATAGTAGTTATATTCTTGTACATAGGAGGCAGTATTATAGTAGTTATATTCTTGTACATAGGAGCAGTATTATAGTAGTTATATTCTTGTACATAGGAGCAGTATTATAGTAGTTATATTCTTGTATATAGGAGCAGTATTATAGTAGTTATATTCTTGTATATAGGAGACAGTATTATAGTAGTTATATTCTTGTACATAGGAGCAGTATTATAGTAGTTATATTCTAGTACATAGGAGCAGTATTATAGTAGTTATATTCCTGTACATAGGAGCAGTATTATAGTAGTTATATTCTTGTACATAGGAGCAGTGTTATAGTAGTTATATTCTTGTACATAGGAGCAGTGTTATAGTAGTTATATTCTTGTACATAGGAGGCAGTATTATAGCAGTTATATTCTTGTACATAGGAGGCAGTATTATAGCAGTTATATTCTTGTACATAGGAGCAGTATTATAGTAGTTATATTCTTGTACATAGGAGGCAGTATTATAGTAGTTATATTCCTGTACATAGGAGCAGTATTATAGTAGTTATATTCTTGTACATATGAGGCAGTATTATAGTAGTTATATTCTTGTACATAGGAGGCAGTATTATAGTAGTTATATTCTTGTTCATAGGAGGCAGTATTATAGTAGTTATATTCTTGTACATAGGAGGCAGTATTATATTAGTAATATTCTTGTACATAGGAGGCAGTATTATAGTAGTTATATTCTTGTACATAGGAGGCAGTATTATAGCAGTTATATTCTTGTACATAGGAGGAGTATTATAGTAGTTATATTCCTGTTCATGGGAGCAGTATTATAGTAGTTATATTCTTGTACATGGGGGCAGTATTATAGTAGTTATATTCTTGTATATAGGAGCAGTATTATAGTAGTTATATTCTTGTATATAGGGAGCAGTATTATAGTAGTTATAGTGTAACTGTCCTCGTAGACCGCATGCTGTGGTGTATATGTCCTTGTAGAATGTACGGTATAGTGTAACTGTCCTAGGGTAGAAATACTGACCAGATACATTGTATCACTAGACTGTGGTTTCTCGTACTTTTATTCATTGGGGGACACAGACCATGGGTATAGCTTAGAGGTATTAGTAGGAGGGACACTATGCAAATACAAAAGAGCTCCTTCTCCTCGGGCTATACCCCCCAACTCCACCAGGAGGAACTCAGTCTTTGCTTAGTGTCCAGTGAAGGAGGTTGACACGATTACTATCTCTACTCCGGTTTGTTATTTTCTTTCTAGATGGGGACACAGGTCGGCATGGTGCCTTCCTGGTCCCCCGTGGAGTGCCCGCCGCCGTCTTTGGGACGCTGCCTGGCTGCCTCCATTGCCCCCCAAAGAAGACAAGTAGATTCGGGCTTGACCTGCAGCTCCGGTATCCCCTCAGCCACTGGGTCTCCTGCTGCCACCCTCCACCAGAGCACTGCCATGTCCTTTTTGGACTATAGGGCATTTTCAGATCCTGTGACGCCAACCACCTCTCTGGGGTTTTTCCACAGAAGACGCCCGACTACTGTCAGGGAGCGTGAGCGGCAGCATCCCTCCTCGGATGACTACGTCTCTCCCCCCATCGCCTAGAGGCGCGTTCGGACGACTCTCCCCTCCCTCTTAGGGAGCGCAAGTCTGAAGGGGAATTGTCCGGCTCTGACCAGGTCGTGGAGCGGGACCCCTCGCCTAAGCTCTCCACCATGGTGGCTGACTTAGTGGTGACTGTCCGAGACACCTTTATTCTCCAAGGGGGTTCTCCTCCTTCCACTGGTCAGGTGTTCCCCCCCCCCCCTTTTCCCGTCCAGGGAGTCGGAGACTACCGCGTTCCCGGTCCATGAGGGATTTTCTGCGGTCATATCCAGGGCCTGGGGCCGTCCTAATAAGGTACTCGACCACCAAGCGCATGAATACTCTTTATCCTTTCTTTGCTGACGGCGAGGAGAGGTGTCTCCTCCCCCTAAGGTGGATCCCCCGGTGGCCGGACTAGCCAATTATACGGCCCTACCTGACTTAGACAGTTCCTCTTTGCAGGACGCTGTAGACAGGCGCATAGACTCTCTTTCCAGGTCCATTTTTCACTGGCAGGAGCATCCCTGCGACCTGCCTTTGACTCAGCAGGGCTGGCCAGTGCTCTCTTGGTGTGGTTATAGCGCCACCACCAAGAACTGGCGGAACAAGATGCATCTACTGACACACTGGATTTGGTTCTCCAGATGTCTCAGGCTTCTAGGCTTCTTTACGAAGCTTCTAGGGACATTGTTTCCCTCTTTGCCCGCATGTTAGCCATCTCTGTCATTCAGCGCAGAGAGGTCTGATTAAAGGTGTGGGACGCCGACGCCTCCACTAAGCGTTCCCTCGCTAATCTCCCCTTTGGGTTTTCCAGACCTTATGGGGATCAGCTAGACGAGTTCATCTCTGCATGCCTTTTGCCGTTTTCTCATCTGGTAGGCCGTCGCCTGCTTCCTCCGCCGGGGGTCTCAGGTCGTCCGCAAAAAGGCCCTCCTTCAAACTGGCCTTCCTGGTGCTAGAGGGCCCAGTCAGCCTGCGCTGCTGCTCCTAAGCATATCTGCATGTCCCGATCGCGGAATCCCACCAACGATTCCTGCGCTTCGCCATTGGGGGTCGACACTGTCAGTTTGTCGCCCTTCCTTCAGGTTAGCGACCACCCCTCGGGTCCTTACCAAGGTCCCGGACCGCTCATGGCGCTTCTTAGTACCAGGGGCATTCCTTTGCTGCCCTAGTAGGACGATATCCTGATAAAGGCCCTCTCTCTACCGCAGGCCGTGGACAGCGTCCGGATCACTGTTCAGACTCTGGAACAGTTCGGCTGGCTGATAAATTTCCCAAACTCCTGCCTCTTCCCGTCCCAGAAGCTCTCCTTCCTGGGGATGATTTTGGACACCTCGGCCGCCAGATTATTCCTACCAGCCTTCATGTCCTCCCAGATCCAGGGGGCAGTGTCGCATATACTGCGCTCCCCGTGCCTCTACATACGGGAATGCATGAGGGTCCTGGGTCTTATGGTAGCCTCTTCGAGGCTGTTCCATATGCCCAGTTTTCACACTCGGACAAGACCTTTCGGGGTCTGGACGATAGCATCTGCTGGTCTCAGCGGGTTCGGGCAGCTCTCCCGTGGTGGCTGTCCCCGATGAACCTAAGGTCGGGGAGATCTTTTCTCCCATTCTCCTGGACGATCGTCACCACCGATGCCAGCCTCCTGGGTTGGGGCGGCGTTCTCCAGTCTCGCACGGTTCAGGGGGTTTGGTCGGCGGCGGAATCTCGCCTTCCGATCAATATTCTGGAGCTGAGGGCGATTTTCCACTCCCTCTCCCTTTGGACTCCTCCTTGCGGGCCTCCAGTTGAGGATCCAATCAGACAGTGCCACAACTGTGGTCTACATGAACCATCAGGGCGGGACCCGCAGCCGGATGGTGGTGCAGGAGGTGACGAGAATTCTGACGTGGGCGGAGTTGTACGTTCCTGTGTTGTCAGCAGTTTACATTCCAAGGAGTGGACAACTGGACAGCGGACTTTCTAAGCGGCATCCAGGTGGATCCGGGCGAGTGGTCTCTGGATCCAGATGTATTCGGAGAAATCTGCCTCAGATGGGGCCGTCCAGATGTGCACTTGATGGCATCCAGGCTCAACAACAAGCTCCCGGTGTTCCTGGCTCGCTCCCGGGATCCGAAGGCATACAGGGTGGACGCGCTGGTGTCTCCATGGCAGGACTTCTGTCTCCTCTATGTCTTCCCTCCGCTTTCTCTACTACATACGCAAGATCGGGGCGGAAGGGATTCCGACCGTTCTCATCGCCCCAGAGTGACCTCGCCGTGCGTGGTTCTCAGACGTGGATCGGATGTGGCGGACGCCCCCTTGGCCTCTTCCCGACAGAAGGGATCTACTGTCTCAGGGCCCGCTCTTCCACCGGAATTTACGGTCTCTTTGTTTAACGGCGCGGCTGTTGGACCTGCCATCCTGATGAAGAGGGGGTTCTCAGATTCAGTAATTAGAACCATGATCAGTGTGAGGAAGCCGGCTTCCTCCAGGATTTACTATCGTACCTGGAAGGCCTTCCTGACTTTTTGTGAAAACTCGGGGTTCCCTCCCCTTCGTTTTTCCATCCCGATGGTGCTGTCTTTTCTTCAGTCCAGGCTTGAGATGGGGCTGTCGTTGAGTTCCCTGAAAAGCCAGGTTTCGGCGCTGGCCGTCTTCTTTCAGAAGTCCCTTGTTCTTATGGGTCCTGTGAAGACCTTTCTTCAGGGGGTGGCACTTTCGATTCTCCCGTATGTTCCCCCCTTGCCTCCTTGGGATCTTAATTTGGTCCTGCACGCTCTGCAGATGGCCCCCTTCGAGCCTCTGAGAGAGGTCTCCCTGATTTTTGTCACCTGAAAGGTGGTCTTCCTTGTGGCTATAACTTCCATCAGACGGGTGTTGGAGCTGACCGCTCTTCCGGCCTGGAGCCTTTTTCTGTTTTTTCTCCAGGGCGCGGTTGGGCTCCGTCCGGTTCCCTTCTTTTTGCCCAATGTGGTCTCTCCCTTCCACCTTAACGTGGATCTTGTTCTGCCCTCCTTTTGACCTTCCCAGGCACACCACATGGAACGCGCTCTACCTTCCCTGGATGTCGTACGTTCCCTGAAGGGTATCTCGCGGCTTCCGCTTCCGTCCGCCGTTCGGATTCCCTCCTTGTGATTCCCGAGGTACCTCGTAAGGGTCTGGCGGCCTCCAAGGTCACTGTGGCGCGATGGATCCGCTTCGGCTATTCCGCGGCTTATCGCGCTCGTGGTAGGGTTCCTCCGGCTCGCATTACCGCTCACTCCACTAGGGCGGTGGGGGCTTCCTGGGCAAGGCGCAATCGTACCTCTGCGTCTCAGCTGTGTGAGGCGGCCACCTGGTCGTCCTTACATGCCTTTCCGAAGTTCTATCAGTTGTATTCAGTGGCTTCGGCTGCTGCTGTCTTTGGCCGCAGGGTTTTGCAGACTATGGTTCCTGTTTGGCCGTTGGACGTTCCTCCTGGCGGTGCTGTGATTTTTTTTTCCCACCCCATGGACTGCTTTAGGACGTCCCATGGTCTGTGTCCCCCAATGGATAAAAGTACAAGAAAAGGAGGTTTTTGGTGAAACTCACTTGTAAAATCTTTTTCTCGACTTTTCCATTGGGGGACACAGCTCACACCCATTCTGCCTGTTGCAGGAGGGGTCTTCAGTTCAGTTTTTCTGTTTGTGGTCGGACCTTATGGCTTGGTCCGATGGTTTCCTTAATTTTTTCTTGCTCCTTCTCCTACTGCTTTTGCAACGCCTGAGTTCCTCCTGGTGGAGGCGGGGGGTATAGCCCGAGGAGGAGGAGCTCTTTTGTATTTGCATAGTGTCCCTCCTACTAATACCTCTAAGCTATACCCATGGTCTGTGTCCCCCAATGGAAAAGTCGAGAAAAAGATTTTACAGGTGAGCTTCACAAAAAATCGCCTTTTTTAAAAAAAATGCAGAGGAACTTAAACACAATTTCTATTGGAAAGTAGCAGAAATTTACATTTTTGGCTTTTTTTTCTATGTTACTTGAATTCCTTTGCTCCTGTTTCCCACCCATTGCAGGGAGATGTCTGATCTCTGCCTTGCTCTCCTCGTTCCTGACCTTTGCTGTGCAGGGACCTCATCCTCGGCTCGACTTGTTAGCGATTACAAAACACTAGAATTTGTCTCCCTATGAAACTTTCAAACGTAATTTGAATAAATTGCATGTCACACGCTAAATAAATCATGTGCTGTACACAAAGGCTGCGGAGTTGAGAGGTCAGCCGTGCCGGTGTCGTCCGCGCGTGGAAACCATTTTATTTTGCGTTTATCAACCAATTAACTCGCTCTGCTATGCAAAGTTCAGTGGAATACATCTGCATATTAACCGTGCGCCCTGCGATACGTCTGTGGCGTGTGGACTGCCATAGTTGACCTTATAGTATTGCACAACCATTCATTATAATCCCCTGCAGCAGCGGAAAAGCTGCAACCTCTGTGCAGTTATAAAGAGGAAGCTACAAGAAGATGGATGACTGTCTTATTACACTAACAGGCCGCCCGCGGGGAGAGCGGCGAATAAATCACAATAGAAAATGTTCCGGACAGTGGTTGATCAGTTATCAGCGACCAACAAAACGAGATGAAATCTCCCTGACGGTAATTGAATCTTATGTCAGCGAGTGCGGCGTCAACCATCATAGGATGTCAGGCAGATTACAAAGAGGAAGACGTAAAAAAAGAGAAAAACGTATCGCTTTCCTTTCAGACTTCAGCCGCCGATGGTAAAAGAGAAAAATGTATTTCTACGTTATATAAATCCCTTTTCTGTTTTATGGATTTATGCGGTGGCTAGAAGTCCTTGTGTCGTCTCCTGTCAGGTTCCTAGTTATATCTGATCCCAGGAAAGCTGGGTGACAATTAGTTGTAGAGGGGTAATGACAAAGTGATTGTCACCCCCAGAAATAACAGTAAAGGCACTTTCCATAAACTACCTTGGAAGACCTTTTACATGTGGTGGACCAAGACTGCACAGCGAGTAACCAGGGATCCACAGGACAATCCACAATGACATGTTTATAGGGATGTGACTTACAGATTGATTTCGGGGAAGAGAGAATGGCGCTGTATATAGCATCCCTGATATTAGGACCATGAACTTCTACTGATCCTGAGTCACATCCTGTATTATACTCCAGAGCTGCACTCACTATTCTGCTGGTGCAGTCACTGTGTACATACATTACTTATCCTGTACTGATCCTGAGTTACATCCTGTATTATACTCCAGAGCTGCACTCGCTATTCTGCTGGTGCAGTCACTGTGTACATACATTACTTATCCTGTATTATACTCCAGAGCTGCACTCACTATTCTGCTGGGGCACTCACTGTGTACATACATTACTTATCCTGTATTATACTCCAGAGCTGCACTCTCTATTCTGCTGGTGCAGTCACTGTGTACATACATTACATTACTTATCCTGTACTGATCCTGAGTTACATCCTGTATTATACTCCAGAGCTGCACTCACTATTCTGCTGGTGGAGTCACTGTGTACATACATTACTTATCCTGAGTTACATCCTGTATTATACTCCAGAGCTGCACTCACTATTCTGCTGGTGCAGTCACTGTGTACATACATTACTTATCCTGTACTGATCCTGAGTTACATCCTGTATTATACTCCAGAGCTGCACTCACTATTCTGCTGGTGCAGTCACTGTGTACATACATTACTTATCCTGTACTGATCCTGAGTTACATCCTGTATTATACTCCAGAGCTGCACTCACTATTCTGCTGGTGCAGTCACTGTCGCCCCCTCTGTCGTCCTCCTTCGGACCCCGTCATCCGTACATCGGGCTGATGCTGCTTCCTGACAATAATCCAGGGTTTTCTGACTGCAGCCAAAGCAACAGGACAGTAAAAGCTTCTACGTGAAAGTTCTTAAATTCACAAATGTATAAACTCCTGACAAATCCCAGCTTGTATAAAAGGCGGACGGCGGGGGTCTTGTGGACTGCAGCCCTGGAATGTGGAGAACACGTCTCTAAGGGCTCATGCACACGACCGTACCGTTTTGTAGTCCGCAAATTCGCAAAACTTGGATCTCGGCCGGGTACATGCTACCATTTATAATAAGAATAGGACATGTTCTATTATTTTTTTATGGGACAGCGGAACGGGCGTGCGGATGCGGACCGCACCTTCTTGCGGCGCCATTGAATTCAATGTTTTCACATCCTATCTTTAAAAAGTGTGGACCAACACTAGGGTCATGTGCATGAGGCCTAAATGTGTGAGTGATCCCCGGAAAACCAGCAGATAAAATATGAAACACAGAGAGGAAATGCACCAAACAGAAATGCTACTGACTATACTGGGAAGTCATACATGCAGGTATTAAAAGCTGAGACTTTCGCCAATATGTTCCAGTCAGGAAGATATCGGAGCCCATCAATGCACCACGTCACGGTCACTCAGCATGGCAAAGGGTCCTAGCCGCTACACTAACTATGGTGTGAACATGGTCTGGGGGTGATATAATTCAGCACACAGCCAAGCCTCCACACAAAGGCCCAGCATGAATACTGTGGTAGTACAATGTGAATGAGGCCAGGCCGTGAGCCACACCTATGCCAGACCATGTGATGGAGGTTACCAGGTGCAACAGAGTGTCCAAACACACTCAAATCTAACAAGACAAAAACACAGAAATGAAGTGGCAATTCTGGAGGAGCTGCTCAACCCCTGACACTGTGGCGTGTCTTATATTGGGGGAGCAGCCCCACCGCATGCGGACCGCAATAATCGACTAACCCCAGCAAAATATGCATACAATGGAGGACGTCCTCCATTGTATGCATATTTTGCTGGGGTTAGTCGATTATTGCGGTCCGCATGCGGTGGGGCTGCTCCCCCAATAAAAGACACGCCACAGTGTCAGGGGTTGAGCAGCTCCTCCAGAATTGCCACTTCATTTCTGTGTTTTTGTCTTGTTAGATTTGAGTGTGTTTGGACACTCTGTTGCACCTGGTAACCTCCATCACATGGTCTGGCATAGGTGTGGCTCACGGCCTGGCCTCATTCACATTGTACTACCACAGTATTCATGCTGGGCCTTTGTGTGGAGGCTTGGCTGTGTGCTGAATTATATCACCCCCAGACCATGTTCACACCATAGTTAGTGTAGCGGCTAGGACCCTTTGCCATGCTGAGTGACCGTGACGTGGTGCATTGATGGGCTCCGATATCTTCCTGACTGGAACATATTGGCGAAAGTCTCAGCTTTTAATACCTGCATGTATGACTTCCCAGTATAGTCAGTAGCATTTCTGTTTGGTGCATTTCCTCTCTGTGTTTCATATGTTTATTTGCTACATTCTGTGTAGTTTGCTCTTGTGGTGCATGTGGACCGCGTCGACGTCCTCCATTGTATGCATATTTTGCTGGGGTTAGTCGATTATTGCGGTCCGCATGCGGTGGGGCTGCTCCCCCAATAAAAGACACGCCACAGTGTCAGGGGTTGAGCAGCTCCTCCAGAATTGCCACTTCATTTCTGTGTTTTTGTCCAGCAGATAAAATAGTAAATGTGACGTCTCCTCTTCTGTAATAATCTGCATTATATATTATCTTAATAAGGTTTTCCTGAAGCCCAGAAAACAAGAACGGCGACCCCTCCCTGCTATACCATTAAGATGAAGAAGGCAGATAGAGGTCCACAGTGTTTTGATCAGATAAATTATAATATTTACCACTGATAGCTGCTCTTAATTGCATTGTAATTCTCCAGATAATCATCAAAGGGATCTCAAAGTAATAATTCCTAATTGTAGTGAGAGGAGTCGGGTGCAATGCCCTTTGCTGCAGCTGGGTGGCAGCAGAGCTCTGCTGAACCTGGCCGATAGTGCAGGGTGAGAGCTGGTGCTCGGAGTCCTCCCTGCAGAGCATCAACATTAGAAGAAGGAGAAGGGATCTGCAGTCCAGCGCCTATGTCAGATATAGCGCTGACATATTCCGCAGCGCTGTACAAATGCTTGCAATGTTTTACAGCTCGCCTTGAAGGGGTTCTACCAAGCAGTGTTGGACTTGGGTACCTAGGGCCCACCAGTAAAATTTATTTTGGGGGCTCACCGTACGGATACATTCGAATATAATAAATAATTTACCATAGGCTGGTTGAGATGCTGTACATTGAATATATGTATGTAGTGCAGTAAATCTGATGTGTTATGTGCCACTTGTGCAGGGGGTGGGAGACTAGGGGACAAGAAAAGGACAGGTTATATTTTTTTTGCGGACCACGGAATGGAGCAACGGATGTGGACAGCACACGGAGTGCTGTCCGCATTTTTTGCAGCCTCATTGAAGTGAATGGGTCCGCATACAAGCCGCAAAAACTGCGGCTCTGATGCGGACCCAAACAACGGCCGTGTGCATGAGGCCTGAGGAGATGTATATTTCTAGGAGGAGTAATGGAGGAACAGCACAATGTAGGGTTCTAAGAAAAGCTGCTCCAGAATTATTTCATTGAGAATACACGAGCTGACGGCTCCTCTTAAGACTTTAGGGTTTATTTAGATTTTTTTGTGGACTATATTGAAGGACTATCCTTGGGGCAAACATCAGTATTCGATCTGTTGGGATCTGACTCCTGACGACCCCACCAATCAGTGAAGGCACTGCCATTATTAGGCACAGCGCCATACTGATGGCAGTGGCTGTGCCTGGTACTGCAGTCTCGTCAGTCGGCCGATCTGTTGGGTGCAGGGAGTCGGGTCCTGCTGATCTGGTCTCAGGATGAGCTCTGGATACCAGTGACCCTATTGGACCTCTGCCATCTGAGACCACCGTGCTCCCCTGCTATAGATTATTATATTTCATCATTTATGGGGGGTTCTGGCAGGAGGAGCGTGCCCCTTACGTCTGCTTTTTCTTCCCCTCACTTCCGCGCTGTAGTTTATTATAATAAAAACCTTTTTTGCACCTTTTTACTAAATGTCTTTCATGGACGGAAACTTTTGTCTCGGAAACATGTAAAACCAAACCGCTTTGTGTTCTGCGCTTGTCTGTGTAATGTCGGCATCAGGAGGATGACAGGGATCTTAAAGGTATATTAAATATATATTACCAGCACGGCGACTTCAAAGGATCCGGTAATTTCCATCCTATACGGAGTGTTTAATGTCCGCGGCGACGGTAATGGCAGCCGGGGAGGTGCGCCAGCCCTGGGAGTATAGTGGCTGCTAATTACCTTCATTACAGATCACAGACATTATAATTCAGAATTAAGTCACTGAGTGCGGGGGGGCAGGCCGGCCTGACGTCTCAGCAGGGGGTGCCGCTCCGCGTTCCCTCCGGGTTTACCTGTCTGACGTTTGTTTTACTCATCGATTTCTCGTCATCAGTTCTGCTCCAGATGCAACTTGTGAATTCGTCATTATCTCCGTTAATGTTCATCTCTTGATACTCCACCCATAGCAGAACGCCGCCATATCGCTATTTCTGGACATTGCTCAGTTCTTGTTTCTTGTGCCACTCTGATTGCTGTGGTCCAGTTCACCTTCCAGTCTGCGGACTGGTCTCCAGCCTCCGGTACATGCGCAGTGAAGCCAAATCCTCTTCTGATGCATAACTTATACCAGTTGTACATATATAATAATATACAGGAGATACCCAGGTTATACCAGCATGCTCCATATCACTGTATACAAGAAGATGTATAACTTATACCAGCTGTACATATATAATAATATACAGGAGATACCCAGGTTATACCAGCTGTACATATATAATTATATACAGGAGATGCCCAGGTTATACCAGCATGCTCCATATCACTATATACAAGAAGATGTATAACTTATACCAGCTGTACATATATAATTATATACAGGGGATACCCAGGTTATACCAGCATGCTCCATATCACTATATACAAGAAGATGTATAACTTATACCAGCTGTACATATATAATTATATACAGGACAGGAGATACCCAGGTTATACCAGCATGCTCCATATCTCTATATACAAGAGGATGTATAACTTATACCAGCTGTACATATATAATTATATACAGGGGATACCCAGGTTATACCAGCACGGTCCATATCACTATATACAAGAAGATGTATAACTTATACCAGCTGTACATATATAATTATATACAGGAGATACCCAGGTTATACCAGCATGGTCTATATCACTATATACAAGAAGATGTATAACTTATACCAGCTGTACATATATAATTGTATACAGGAGATACCCAGGTTATACCAGCATGGTCCATATCACTATATACAAGAAGATGTATAACTTATACCAGTTGTACATATATAATAATATACAGGAGATACCCAGGTTATACCAGCATGCTCCATATCACTATATACAAGAAGATGTATAACTTATACCAGCTGTACATATATAATTATATACAGGAGATACCCAGGTTATACCAGCATGGTCCATATCACTATATACAAGAGGATGTATAACTTATACCAGCTGTACATATATAATTATATACAGGAGATACCCAGGTTATACCAGCATGGTCCATATCACTATATACAAGAAGATGTATAACTTATACCAGCTGTACATATATAATTATATACAGGAGATACCCAGGTTATACCAGCATGGTCCATATCTCTATATACAAGAGGATGTATAACTTATACCAGCTGTACATATATAATTATATACAGGAGATACCCAGGTTATACCAGCTGTACATATATAATTATATACAGGAGATACCCAGGTTATACCAGCATGGTCCATATCACTATATACAAGAGGATGTATAACTTATACCAGCTGTACATATATAATTATATACAGGAGATACCCAGGTTATACCAGCATGGTCCATATCACTATATACAAGAAGATGTATAACTTATACCAGCTGTACATATATAATTATATACAGGAGATACCCAGGTTATACCAGCATGGTCCATATCACTATGTACAGAAGATGTATAACTTATACCAGCTGTACATATATAATTATATACAGGAGATACCCAGGTTATACCAGCACGGTCCATATCACTATATACAAGAAGATGTATAACTTATACCAGCTGTACATATATAATTATATACAGGAGATACCCAGGTTATACCAGCATGGTCTATATCACTATATACAAGAAGATGTATAACTTATACCAGTTGTACATATATAATAATATACAGGAGATACCCAGGTTATACCAGCATGCTCCATATCACTATATACAAGAAGATGTATAACTTATACCAGCTGTACATATATAATTATATACAGGAGATGCCCGGGTTATACCAGCATGCTCCATATCACTATATACAAGAAGATGTATAACTTATACCAGCTGTACATATATAATTATATACAGGAGATACCCAGGTTATACCAGCATGGTCCATATCACTATATACAAGAAGATGTATAACTTATACCAGTTGTACATATATAATAATATACAGGAGATACCCAGGTTATACCAGCATGGTCCATATCACTATATACAAGAAGATGTATAACTTATACCAGCTGTACATATATAATTATATACAGGAGATACCCAGGTTATACCAGCATGCTCCATATCACTATATACAAGAAGATGTATAACTTATACCAGCTGTACATATATAATTATATACAGGAGATGCCCGGGTTATACCAGCATGCTCCATATCACTATATACAAGAAGATGTATAACTTATACCAGCTGTACATATATAATTATATACAGGAGATACCCAGGTTATACCAGCATGCTCCATATCACTATATACAAGAAGATGTATAACTTATACCAGCTGTACATATATAATTATATACAGGAGATGCCCAGGTTATACCAGCATGGTCCATATCACTATATACAGAAGATGTATAACAGATACCAGCTGTACATATATAATTATATACAGGGGATACCCAGGTTATACCAGCATGGTCCATATCACTATATACAAGAAGATGTATAACTTATACCAGCTGTACATATATAATTATATACAGGAGATGCCCAGGTTATACCAGCTGTGCATATATAATTATATACAGGAGATGCCCAGGTTATACCAGCATGCTCCACATCACTATATACAAGAAGATGTATAACTTATACCAGCTGTACATATATAATTATATACAGGAGATACCCAGGTTATACCAGCATGTTCCATATCACTATATACAAGAAGATGTATAACTTACACCAGCTGTACATATATAATTATATACAGGAGATACCCAGGTTATACCAGCATGCTCCATATCACTATATACAAGAAGATGTATAACTTACACCAGCTGTACATATATAATTATATACAGGAGATGCCCAGGTTATACCAGCATGGTCCATATCACTATCTACAAGAAGATGTATAACTTATACCAGCTGTATATATATAATTATATACAGGAGATACCCAGGTTATACCAGCATGCTCCATATCACTATATACAAGGAGATGTATAACATATACCAGCTGTACATATATAATAATATACAGGAGATACCCAGGTTATACCAGCTGTACATATATAATTATATACAGGAGATACCCAGGTTATACCAGCATGGTGTGTGTGTATATATATATAAGTTGCTCCCGGTATGTGCTCTCTGTATTAATGTGTCTTTTTACCATCATTTGGAATTTTAGAGAAACGTCATTCTAGTTGCTGTCGGCTGATTGGTTGTTCCGTGGTAGCGGTTCCCGCGCAGAGTCCAGCTGGAACGTTTTCGTCTTGTTTATCTGTGCAGTCCTTTGTTTTGACGCGGGCGGCGAGCGTCTTCGTGCTGTTGGCTGCTGTGTGCATCTCTTTGGACGGGAGACGTGTAATTAAATGGGAGGAGGAGATAACGCGCTCTGACAAATGCCACCGTTTTGGGGCCGATTGTCGATCTGTTTGGCGGATCTTTTCATTCTGCAATAAATATGCAAACTTTTTGTTTACTTGTGCTGTGTCTGCGGTAATTTAGCACATGCCGGGTGTCAGGACTCGTCCCCATGGTAGAGCGGCCGATCATTCGCCGCTCACACGAGGAAGCATTGTATATATATTTGCAGTGATAACATTGTGTCTAATTCCCAGACGGAGCAATTTGCACAATCGCTTCGCCATGTTGTCGGCTGATGAATTGAACGCCTGCGCTCAGAATTCGCTTCTTTGTTAGCGGCACAGATTAATAGGCGCTGCTCAGAGGAATCCACCACGAAGCAATGCACAATCCGCGCAGCGGGCTCGTTAATTCACAGGCTCCCAGTTAATTCATCTCGCCCGTGTCGTGGCTGAGGCCTGGGCCTTTTCCTTTATTTTACATTCTGTGCATAGGACCTAACCTACAATTTTTTTTAAGGGGACATTCACAATTTTCATTGCTTTTAGTGAATAGACCTAAAGGTTGGTGGGGACTTTGGCTTTGGGATTGGTAAGTGATGTTGTCTCGGTTACGTTCCAGTTTTAAACATCTTTATCCAAGCAGATTTTTGGTACGCAGCGCGGTGCTCATCCCTGTCAGCCTGCTGCTCTCTTTACCTTGTCCGTTCTGCACGTCGCACGTTTTCCACCATCTCTGCGCCTATCTCGAGGCCTCTGATCATGGAGAAGTACCTGAACCTGCGTGACTATCTTCCTTCTCTCTTTTGTTAAGTACGTAGGAGGCCACCTCCATTTAGAACTGCTAGACGGTGGTCAGGAGACCCTCAGTGTAGAAAGGTGTGCAGGTCCTAGAGGTGGGACCTGTGTCTATCAGACATTAAGACTTTAATACTGATGACCTATCCTGAGGATCAGCTGTCTGAGAAGGCACCAGGCGATGACCTATCCCCACCGATCAGCTGTTTGAGAAGGAACCCGCGCTCGCACTAAGGTCTCATGCACACGACCGTATGCCCTCCGAGACATACGGTCCGTGAGTGGGCCATATGTCCCGGAGCGGCATACATCATGCGCACGGCATCTATGATGCTGTGCGCATCGGGCCGCCCGCTGGACTATTGTCCTGCACTCATGATCTTACGAGTGCAGGACAATAGTCCCGCGGGCGGCCCAATGCGCTCAGCATCATAGTAACCTATAATGCTGTGCGCTCCCGTGCGCACGGTGTATGCCGCTCCGGGACATATGGACCGCTCACGGACCGTATGTCTCGGAGTGCATACGGTTGTGTGCATGAGCCCTAATGCTGTGGCCTTCTCTTAGTAATTCACCGAAGTCTGAAGAAGTTTGGCTCCACGCAGCCAATACATTTTAATGCTGTACGGAAACAGCATTAACAACGAAGTAATTGAACGAATCGACTTCGGATCTATGATCTGAAGGTTGATTCGCTCAAGCCGAACAGCCATTATGTACGGCGCTGTGCTTGGTGAGGAGGGAGAAGGCAGCGGCCTTCTCAATCAGCTGATCGGCGGGGGTCCCGGGTCTCGATCAGTTTTCCAAGATAAGGTCCTCGAAAACCTTTTTAAGGCCGAAATACCACTTTAATGGCTTTCAAGTTTGTGTTCCCTTTGCAGTGGTGGCCTGTGCCCGCTACTCTCTTGGGTGGGCACCAGCACCTTGTCACTTCCCCGTCTCTGCCTCCTGTGCTGGCAGTCTGGTCATGCTCGGCCTCCGCTGTCCATCCGCTGCGGCCTGGCCGCTGGGGTCCCATTTGGTAGATGCCACTGTTAGTGCCTCTATATAAAGGCCTTAAAGAGTTACTAAACTTTTTAATTAACTTTTTGGTAAAATGTCCCTAATGCCTTAATACTTTTTGTAATGTACCTTATTAATGCATTTTGTAATTTTAATAGAGATATCCCCCCCCCTAAAGCGCACCTTCCCCTGTGCATTTAAAATCCACTTTTCTGTAGACTGCTGACTTCTCAGCGGAGTACGAGCTCTACAGCTCTATCAAAGGGGTCGCAGCTCATGGAGTACGGGCAGGAGCACACGTTGCCTGTCCCCGGCCTGTGCCCCCCAAGGTTTACTAAATGCCAGCATAGCACATGGGTGCCCAGCCAGGATTAGCGGAGCGGCTCCTTCCTGTGCCTGCTTCACTAAGCTATGAGTCCTGCATGTCAGATTTTAGCTTGGTGAAGCAGGCACATGTGCTAGGCCAGGATTTAGTAAACCTCCGGGGGGTACAGGCAGGGGACAGGCAATGTGTGCTCCTGCCCGTACTGCAGAGCCCCTACTCCGTACACCGCTGAGACGTCAGCAGTGCAAAGTGCACAGGGGAAGGTGTACTTTAGGGGGGGGAAGGATATTTCTATTAATAATAAAGTATATTACAAAAAGGTATTAGGGACATTTTACCAAAAACTTAATTAAAAGTTTAAGGACTGTCAGCGCGCCTATTTTCACCAGCCTTGCTTAGAGGGGAAGGTATCTGAGTTTTTGGTTCTCTAGTTCCAGGGACCAGTTTAGATGTGTTTTTCTGTTCTCTGCACCGACCTCTGCCTGTTTATATGACTCTGACCCTCCGCTGCCAAGCCTGACTATAGCCTTTTTTCGTACTGACCCACCTGCCCTGACTTCAGACATGTTTTGCGGAATTGCACAAATGCTGCCAGCCCTGACCTTTGCCTGTTTCCTGACTACAAGTATTGCCTGACCCTTTGGTGCTCTGCTTCTTTGTCTACACCAGGTGGTTCTTAACAGCGAAGACCAGTTACCTGTAAAGGGTCATTAAAGGGAACCGGTCACCTGGATTTCGGGTATAGAGCTGAGAACACGGGTTGCTGGATCACCGCTAGCACATCCGCAATATCCAGTCCCCATAGCTCTGTGTGCTTTTATTGTGTAATAAAAACTATTTGATACATATGCAAATTAACATGAGATGAGTCCTGTACGTGAGACGAGTCGGGGACAGGACTCATCTCAGGTTAATTTGCATATGTATCAAATCGTTTTTTTTTTACACAATAAAAGCACACAGAGCTATGGGGACTGGACATTGCGGATGTGCTAGCGGCCATCTGGCAACCCATGTCCTCAGCTCCTCTTTGTCTGCTGCTGAAACGTTCAGTCACCAACAAATCCATCTGGTGTAATAGAGTGAATGTTAGAGGGAGAGGAGGGGGATGAAGCTGCAGCTTCTCATTCAGAGACACTGTGGGAGGGAAGAGTGGCCAGGTTAAGCATCTGATTGGCTCAGCACTGCAGTAAGAGCCCGCCCACTCAGCAGTAAGGCGGGAAAGCCCCCAGATTACACATCACAATTAACCTGTAAGCCCCCATCTATCTAACAGGCCAAAAGAGCCTCCATTTTGGCCCCTTTTATGCATGGAAGAGCACAGTATGGGTGACGGAGGCATATACATGGAAGGTCTCCCCTAACTAGACCCTAACCCTGGTAAGGTGCAGGTATCGATTTGGCCCTGGGCGCTAAAGGGTTACTGTCACACTTCTGAAGTCGAGGCATCTCTTCGCCTCCGGTAACTTTTTCGCGGTCCGTATTGTTTTGTGTGTTTCTCCTTCTGGTCGCGGCCCCCTCTGCAGTTAATTAACCATCAGGATTGGATGTCGGCCCTCGCTTTTTGAGAGTAAATCAAGCTTTTGAGGGAGATCATTGAAACTCAATTAAATGGCAAGACATTTCTTCAGAGCGGGGTTAACAAGTTAATTACATTTTAATCAGAGAAATATTGGGCACCTGCCCCGTCCGTATCTCCCGAGTTATCAGCACCTGAGTTACTGTACCATCGAGAGCGCCGGCGGATTAATAAAAAAAACGTGTTAACAAGCGGTGAGATCCTTTGTTATAAGTTATCACGCAGTCATACAACCAGTGCAGATACCAGTTGTCATCTCTCCAGTGGCCACTGGGGGCAGCGTGTCATTGCCAAATTGCTCTTCTGGCACATTTCATGATCAGAGTCCTCGCCTGTTCAGACGCATTTTCTGCAGTTTTCTACACTTTTCCTTTGCTTTTTGTAGTTGTGATGATCACTTTAAAGCTTTATTATAAGGGACGGCGTCTGAAAGATGGCGGCTGGAACTGGTTATGAAAAAGTAAGGAGAATTACCATATACAAGCTGGGCAGAGATGTGGCGGAGCACCCAGGTCTGTGCAAATTAAAGGGGCTCTTCTGGTTATTAAAACTCATTTTCAGTATCGTTTTGGGGAATTCTGAGTTAATTGACCCAGTGTCTTCCATTCAGGACCCTCACTTATTAGCTGCAGGAAAGAGGGTCCTACAGGGGGCGTCTCGTGTGTCCTTACCCTATACAGACAGTCTGTTGATTTCAGTGGACATTGTGCAATACTTCATTTCTCACGTGGTGGCGCTGCAGGGGGATTCAACACCCCACCACAGATTATATAGGGTATGCAGAGCTTATAGCGTGTCACATATATATATATATATATATATATATAATATGAGATGCGCCAGGCCCATGAACTACACCTCCACCCCATACAGGTGGGACGTGGACGATAACCGGAGCTAATGGATAGAATACAGGAGCGTGTAAAATAGTATCTGACATATATATTGTATATACATTCTATCAAATAAGGGGAGATACAAATACCTACATGATGCACTGATCGGGGCTGCAGACCATGATAAGTAGCCCCCCCCCTATATCAGAATAATGCCCTATCCAAACGTCCGTGATGGTCAGCGATTCATCCGTGAAGATGTCTGTGAAGGATCCGTGTTTGGTCTGGGTGTCCGGACACTGCTAGGCGGCAAGTTAATTTTCATAGCGTCTCCTCCTAATGGTCCGCGGTTTTCACGGACCCATAGACTGTAATGGGCATGATGAATCCATGAACGCGGAGTAAAAAAGAGCATGCTTCCGTGCTAAAACCGCAGACCCACGGACCGTGCTAAAACACGGCTGTATGAATATACACATTATAATGGACGGGGACGTGTGCTGTCCATGGAGAACACGTACGGCACTACAGCACACGTCCGTGAATCAGTGACGTTTGAATGAGGCATAACATGGCCGTCTCCATAGCCAGAGTACACAGTGATGGCGGCACAGATAAAGCCTGGTGTCCGGACTATTTATATCATAGCGAACAAGGGAAGGCAACCCCGGCGCCCAACAAGCGATATATAAATGCTAAATATAACTGCAAATAAATTTGGAATAGGGAGGGAAGAATAACCCTCCAGTAGCGGTGGGTAATTCAGGAGAGGGTCACATGTTCCCCTTGTCTATCCGACAAGCATGGCTGCCTCGGTTATTGTCAATACACGTAGGGCCGGTGGTGATGAAGTTGCCATAGTAAATGTAATATACTCCCCTGCGCTGCACATTTCTCCCGCGCTGCACATTTCTCCCGCGCTGCACATTTCTCCAGCGCTGCACATTTCTCCAGCGCTGCGCGTTTATCTCCAGCGCTGCGCGTTTATCTCCAGCGCTGCGCGTTTATCTCCAGCGCTGCGCGTTTATCTCCAGCGCTGCGCGTTTATCTCCAGCGCTGCGCGTTTATCTCCAGCGCTGCGCGTTTATCTCCAGCGCTGCACATTTTCCCAACACTGCAGGCCTAACATACATGTTTTATCGCTGCACACACTACATTGCTGCTCTGCAGTACTTTACGTGTTCTACATTCAGCACGTCGCTGGCACAAATATCGCTTTCCTGTTTTTAGTGAGTGAAGGTGAGCGCCCTCCTAGTGTCAGCGGCCACTTCACATTAGAAGGGGCCGTCTCCCCCGCTCAGACCTCCCCTCCTATATACCACCTACTCTGCTGGGAAGAAACATAAAAATAAAGTCTTAACAAGGAAACTGAAAACTTTTCTCCCCCCCATCCTTTACATCTGCCACAGTCTTAGCAGGGGGAAGAAAGTTGGCTGAAGAAGCTCTTAAAGCTATATAGAGAAAATGCCTGGAATTACAAGCCTCCTCCCGGCTTCAGAAACGCACACAAAGCTCCAGTCGACAGCAAAAACTGACAACTAGGACTAAAAATGTTGACAATTTTTTGATTTGCAGCCCCGGCTTATGTATGGGAGACATTAACTATTTATAAAATGCATTATGAATCGAGCTCCTTCAAGCTGCTCCTGCTTCTGTGACATTTTCTTTCCAGCAGAAATCATCAGCCTTTGCATTTTGGTCTAAGTACAGATTTATATACAGCTGATAGCGAGAACCTCGGGACGCTTCTTACAACCCCCCACCTCCCGCCGCCCCCTCCTCCGCAGTTTCTCTTAATTATCCGCCTTAGATGGGTTGTTTGGGCTGTCAGCGAGTTTGATTAGCAAAATTGAGCAGGTTGGAGGCTCCGCGGATCCTCACAAAAAGCGTATTTTTTACCTGTGGAATGAGAGATGATGGGGGTTGAGAGGTTTTAGGTTGTAATGTCCATTAGTTCTGACCTTGTGCTCTTGTGTCTATAACATAAAGGCAGGCGGCAGCTCGTGGCTCATTGTGTGGCCGCCGATCCTGATTGATTGTTCATATCAAGGGCACAGCCCGTATATATCGCCAGTAATATCAGGTAGCGCAGCGTACGGCATTGTGTGCGGAAGTCGCTGCTTTCACATTTTCCACAATTATGTGGAACTAATTGACGTGTTTCTGACCATTCGATTCAAATGTCATTTATCCCAATGCATTGAAATCTAAAGGCATCCAACATGTAGACCTTCTCCCGTATTGAAATGTGAGCTAATCATCCATTGCCGTGTCTCACAGGTGAATGTGCGCCGTCTGTAGCACCAACGTATTTTGCAGCGCTGTACAGAAGTGAGAACCTCAATCTTCTCACCATTGAGGCCACCAATCTAATCTCTGCACCTCAAGCCTCACAACAAAGTATGAAGGAGCTGAAAGTTCTGTCCATACCGTCTCCGACGTTTGCTGCTTTTGGTCACTTGCATTTGCCGCCATTAGGGATGGTCGAATCAACTTCGGATAAAACATCCAAAGTCGATTCGCATAAAACTTCGTTCTAATACTGTACGGAGCAGGAATCACTTCATAAATTAATTTGTACTGTAAAAAAACATTTCCCGAACTCGGGTTCAGTTCCAAGTAGTACCTTGGAACCGAACCCGAGCTCGGATTTTTTTTTTTTTTTACAGTACAAATTAATTTATGAAGTTATTGCACAAAGTCCCGCGAGACTTCACGAAGCAATAACTTCGGCTCATCGGAGCCAATACATTCTAATACTGTATGGAGCCCCTGCTCCGTACAGTATTAGAACGAAGTTTTATGCGATTCGACTTTGGATGTTTCATCTGAAGTCAATTCGCTCACCCCTAGCCGCCATTTGCGCCATCATTTGATTTTAATGGCATATACACAATTGAGTCCCATTATTCTGCCCACTTCCTACTTTCGAGGTCAGCAGCGTGTAGCTCATGAAGGAAGTCATATGGTGAGCTGGCTTGGTGGGTATATAAGGGGTGTGATAGGCTGTCTGCATACATATCCCTTGGTGGGTATATAAGGTGTGATAGGCTGTCTGCACACATATCCCTCAGTGGGTATATAAGGTGTGATAGGCTGTCTGCACACATATCCCTTGGTGGGTATATAAGGTGTGTGATAGGCTGTCTGCACACATATCCCTTGTTGGATATATAAGGGGTGTGATAGGCTGTCTGCACACATATCCCTCGGTGGGTATATATAAGGTGAGATAGGCTGTCTGCATACATATCCCTCGGAGGGTATATAAGGTGTGATAGGCTGTCTGCACACATATCCTTAGGTGGTTATATAAGGTGTGTGATAGGCTGTCTGCACACATATCCCTTGGAGGGTATATAAGGGGTGTGATAGGCTGTCTGCACACATATCCCTCGGTGGGTATATAAGGGGTGTGATAGGCTGTCTGCACACATATCCCTAGGTGGGTATATAAGGGGTGTGATAGGCTGTCTGCACACATATCCCTCGGTGGGTATATATAAGGTGAGATAGGCTGTCTGCATACATATCCCTTGGTGGGTATATAAGGGGTGTGATAGGCTGTCTGCACATATATCCCTCGGTGGGTATATAAGGGGTGTGATAGGCTGTCTGCACACATATCCCTGGGTGGGTATATATAAGGTGAGATAGGCTGTCTGCATACATATCCCTTGGTGGGTATATAAGGGGTCTGATAGGCTGTCTGCACATATATCCCTCGGTGGGTATATAAGGGGTGTGATAGGCTGTCTGCACATATATCCTTCGATGGGTATATAAGGTGTGTGATAGGCTGTCTGCAAACATATCCCTCGGTGGGTATATAAGGGGTGTGACAGGCTGTCTGCACACATATCCCTCGGTAGGTATATAAGGGGTGTGATAGGCTGTCTGCACACATATCCCTCGGTGGGTATATAAGGGGTGTGATAGGCTGTCTGTACACATATCCCTCGGTGGGTATATAAGGTGTGTGATAGGCTGTCTGCACACATATCCCTCGGTGGGTATATATAAGCTGAGATAGGCTGTCTGCATACATATCCCTCGGTGGGTATATAAGGGGTGTGATAGGCTGTCTGCACATATATGCCTCGGTGGGTATATAAGGGGTGTGATAGGCTGTCTGCACACATATCCCTCGATGGGTATATAAGGGGTGTGATAGGCTGTCTGCACACATATCCCTCGGTGGGTATATAAGGTGTGTGATAGGCTGTCTGCACACATATCCCTCGGTGGGTATATATAAGGTGAGATAGGCTGTCTGCACACATATCCCTCGGTGGGTATATAAGGTGTGTGATAGGCTGTCTGCACACATATCCCTCGGTGGGTATATATAAGGTGAGATAGGCTGTCTGCACACATATCCTTAGGTGGGTATATAAGGGGTGTGATAGGTTGTCTGCACACATATCCCTCGGTGGGTATATAAGGTGTGTGATAGGCTGTCTGCACACATATCCCTAGGTCGGTATATAAGGGGTGTGATAGGCTGTCTGCACACATATCCCTCGGTGGGTATATAAGGTGTGTGATAGGCTGTCTGCACACATATCCCTAGGTCGGTATATAAGGGGTGTGATAGGCTGTCTGCACACATATCCCTCGGTGGGTATATATAAGGTGAGATAGGCTGTCTGCATACATATCCCTTGGTGGGTATATAAGGGGTGTGATAGGCTGTCTGCACATATATCCCTCGGTGGGTATATAAGGGGTGTGATAGGCTGTCTGCACATATATCCTTCGATGGGTATATAAGGTGTGTGATAGGCTGTCTGCACACATATCCCTCGGTGGGTATATAAGGGGTGTGACAGGCTGTCTGCACACATATCCCTCGGTGGGTATATAAGGTGTGTGATAGGCTGTCTGCACACATATCCCTCGGTGGGTATATAAGGGGTGTGATAGGCTGTCTGCACACATATCCCTCGGTGGGTATATAAGGTGTGTGGTAGGCTGTCTGCACACATATCCTCATTGCTGGGGAGATTTATCAGAGTTATGGGATGATTATTGGTATTTCTGACACTGCGCATGCTATGAACTGTTCTCGTGCTGCTGTGGTGAAAGTATCTTGAGTGGACAAATGGCACATATGCTATGATGTAATAGTATATAATATATAGCAGTGTATGATGTAAGTGTAGTCCCGGTTGGTCTCTAGTTTTGGTTGTGTTGACACTTTATTATCTTCCTGATGTCTAGAAAATGGTGTGAAAGTAATAGCTGCACGGAAAGAAAGTGGTGAGGTACCCTACAGTGCGTTATATACAGTATATAAAGTACATTATATACAGTACATTATATATATATACGGTGCATTATATACAGTACATTATATACATTATATACAGTGCATTATATACGGTGCATTCTATACATTATATATGATACATTATATACATTGTGCATTATATATATATATATATATATAGTTCATTATATACATCATATACAGAGCATTATATATAGTGCGTTATATACATCATATACAGTGCATTATATACATTGTACATTATATACAGTGCATTATATACATTATATATGGTGCATTATATACATTATATACAGTACATTATATACATTATATACAGTGTATTATATATGGTGCATTATATACATTATATACGGTGCATTATATATATTGTACATTATATACAGTGCATTATATACATTATATACAGTGCATTATATACATTATATACAGTGTATTATATATGGTGCATTATATACGGTGCATTATATATATTGTACATTATATACAGTGCATTATATACATTATATACAGTGCATTATATACATTATATACAGTGTATTATATATGGTGCATTATATACGGTGCATTATATATATTGTACATTATATACAGTGCATTATATACAGTGCAGTATATGCATTTGTTACATTATATGCACTGTATATACATTATTATATACTTTATACACTGTATTATATATTATGTACATATGTTTTGTGAGACGTATGTGAAGTATTTGTATGTATCCCTCCGGCAGACACGTGCATTGTGCGCCCTGATAAATATCCGTCTGCGTTACCGGACACGTTAGCGGAGATGCGCACCCATGTATAAACCTCTGTACACATATATACCACATGTCCCGTGTCCTCCTCTGTAAGTCAGTATGGGTGACCCTGCACCCGTACACCCACATCCCGTCACCAGGCCGTTCCTCCTGTCGGTGCCCAGCGTCTCTGTCTCATTCTGGACCGATATCGGCCCTTTAATTCCTGCCCCCTCAGATGAGACCTCTCCGGCCGTATTCGGGGCTGTACCAGTTCCGTCTGCAGGCCGCATTCATCTTCTGCAGCAGAGCTCTTATCTTTATTGTGGAGGACGACTCTCTGGCTGATTACCTTTTATTGACCCGGGAATGCCGCTGTAATTTCTCCTTTTCCTTTCATGTTCCAGAAACAGAAAAAAAATGAAATGGATTCGTATAATTGAGAAGTCGCTGCCAATTTGTTCGCTTTTTGGAGAAAAGGCAGAAAACAAAAACAATCTCCATATGATGTTCTTGCGTACTGCCGGGTGTGTTAGCCTCCCATCGTGATGAAATGAATAATTAAAGGCGCCTCTGATTCCGCCGCCTGTTTAAAGGGCTTTATAGCCTTTAATAGACGCGCCTGGCGCAGTTAGTGGGAAATAGGCCGCAGGAAACATCACATGAAAAACACGCCATTGTCCCTTTAAATTAGCCGTGCAGGAATGTAACACGTGTGTGCGAGGGAATCCGATAGAAATCCCATTTTATTAACAGAAATATTGTCAAACTTTAATTGTTTTCCATCATATTATTAGTCCTGAGACAGAATTCAGTCAATTTATCCTTATTTCCATCAGTTCCGGGTATAGCAGAGCCGTGTTTGTCATAAGCATTGCTGTAATAACTCTCCAAGTACCTGCAGTCCTATGTAACACCACAGATAACGCACTCTGGTGCTTGTTTGGTAACACATATTAGTTGCTCAGTTTTTATGATCTTTGCTTTTTGTTGCTCATTTCCAGGGGGATGAAACTCCGTCCTGTATTGTCACACGGGTTCACAACTCATTAAGGCATAGATCTCTAATAACTATTGTAGAGCAGCTATGTCATCGTGGTATGACTGCGATTAATTCTCTGAAAGTGAACAACGGTTTCTATTCACTGGGAGCAAGCAGAGGACTTAATATGTTAAGGGATTAAAACACAAAGTACATTAGAAAGTTGCAGATCTTAGCGCTGTGCAGTGATGAAGGTTTTCCTATGGTAAGCCAGTATTACACAGCCCGATGTGTCAGACGATTATCGGGAGGGAGGCGCTCCTTCCCAGCAATCGCCTGCTATAACATGCAGCGATCTCCTCCGCAGCATGGGAAGGAGTGATCACTAGGCCATCGCTCGTCCCCATGCTGTCTAGTGGTTTGCTGGCAGCAGATCCCTATTAGGCACCACTATCTGCCGCCGGCAAACGATAATTGTTAAACATGTCAAAAGATTTGTATTGTCCGATGATCAAGTGTTCGCTCCGGGCAATCGGCGGCAGTATTACACTGCCAGATGATCACTAATGAGCGTTCATGCGAATGCTCATTAGCTATTATCTAACGAAAAATTGGGCAGTTGTGGGCTGCTGCTAGGGGGAGAGCTGCTGCTGCTGCTAGGGGGAGAGGAGCTGCTGCTGCTGCTAGGGGGAGAGGAGCTGCTGCTGCTAGGGGGAGAGGAGCTGCTGCTGCTAGGGGGAGAGCTGCTGCTGCTGCTAGGGGGAGAGCTGCTGCTGCTGCTAGGGGGAGAGCTGCTGCTGCTGCTAGGGGGAGAGCTGCTGCTGCTAGGGGGAGAGCTGCTGCTAGGAGGAGAGCTGCTGCTGCTGCTGCTAGGGGGAGAGCTGCTGCTAGGAGGAGAGCTGCTGCTGCTGCTAGGGGGAGAGCTGCTGCTGCTGCTAGGGGGAGAGCTGCTGCTGCTGCTAGGGGGAGAGCTGCTGCTGCTGCTAGGGGGAGAGCTGCTGCTAGGAGGAGAGCTGCTGCTGCTGCTAGGGGGAGAGCTGCTGCTGCTGCTAGGGGGAGAGCTGCTGCTGCTGCTAGGGGGAGAGCTGCTGCTGCTGCTAGGGGGAGAGCTGCTGCTAGGGGGAGAGCTGCTGCTGCTGCTAGGGGGAGAGCTGCTGCTGCTGCTAGGGGGAGAGCTGCTGCTGCTGCTAGGGGGAGAGCTGCTGCTGCTATGAGCAGAAATCACTCTGCTGCTCACATACCCCCCCTCCCCAATGTGTGCAGGTAAATGTGTAATGTAATAAGAAACCAGTCACAGGAGGCGCATCATCCAATCATACTTCAGTAAGGAAGCAGCAATCCAGGAGCAGGTTGAGGCACTGATTGATAGGATGTTACCCTGGCTTTACTGCTCTTAAAGGCTATGTACACCTTTGGGGGCAATTTTTTTTATTATTGTATTGTACTTATTTTGAGGAGCTAAAAATCATTTTTTCAATTGGTCTTTATTAACAACATGGAATCCTTTGTTCTGTACAGAGCTGAGATGCTGAAGCAGAAGCCTGTGGATTTTCTATCTTTTCCGTCATCTGGGGAGCTGACGGGCTCCTTATCTCTGCTCTCTGACATAACATTCATCAAAGCTCAGATATTATCTTAAGAATGTGGCTTAGATAAGTGTTTTTGACCTCTTAGTAGTTTAGAGATAAGGTTTATTAGATGGCCAGCAGAAAGTGATAGTACCAGTCACACAGTTACAAAAAAAGGGCAATTGGAAAAAAAAAGATTTGGCCAAAAATTTGTAAAATGCAATCATAAACAATAATTGCCTCCAAAGGTGTACGTAGCTTTTAAGGGTACTTTCACACTAGCGTTGTTCGGATCCGGCAATCCGTATGCAAACGGAAATATGTTTTTTCCAGATCCGTTAGTAGACCTATTACTCCAATCATTTTTCGGTGAACAGCGCCCCCAAGTAGGCTGTATCTGGCATTGCAGCTCAGGTCCATTGAATGAGGTAGAGCAGCAGCAACCTCTGATCAGGAGTGGTGCAGTTTTTGGAAGAAGGCAGCCATGTTTTTCCAATTCTGGACAATCCCTTTAAGCCAGATTTTTCTTCTATGCTGTTAGGCTAAGGTCGTGTCAGCCAGTACAACTGTGAATGCGGCTTTGGCTGTGACTGCAGGACAGCAGAAGTATCGGAGAAGTTATTTTACATGTCGCTGTGGAATACTGTCAGGATCTTCAGCGACGTGTTCTGAGATGACAGTCTTGCCGGTCGGCCGCTCCCAGCACCGGGCCGGCTGGACAGTGCAGCGTTCTTTTGTGAGGCGTGAGGTTAATATTCCAGGGGAAGCTGTTAAGCCGGAGCCGGCGCTTTGAACAGCCTCCCCAACAACAGTTGCATTGCTGGCAGGCATACCTTTGAATGGCACGGCCTTCTGTAGCACCAAATCGTCCCGCTGGTTTTGGACAGACATGAATCAGACCGTTCCTAGCAGGCGCAATCTCTCAGATTGCATCCGATAGACATCCATTAGGGGGCCCTCCAGGGTCGGAAACACCCCGCTCCTCTTCACATTTCACTCCAAGATTTCTTTTCCTAACACTTTTTTTTTTTTTTCTCTCCTTTTGTTTTGTTTTGCAGAAAAGGTCACGGATCGCCTACAGTGACGAAGTGCGGAACGAGCTTCTGGGGGACGATGGCAGCTCCTCAGAGAGCCAGGTAGGACGCTAATCTGCCAGAGCTAGCGGGCGACGGCCGGGTGACGGAAGGGCTGGTGCACGGGATAACCGCATTAGCAGCAGCTCATGTGGAAGTGATGTTATTTAATGCAAAGCTGAGATTTTCATCAAACCCCTGCCGTTAACCCTTCAGTGCCCAGTCTCATTAACGTTCCCCTCCCCCCCCCCCATCTGCTTGGCCTATTTTTGGAATTGCCACCTAGGACACAATTTGATGAAGACCACCGCCTCGCTCCACGTACATGTAATAAAAAAGAGATCTAATAACCCCGAAATGCACTTTGATATCATAATTAAATCAACACAGGGCGACGCCGCCAACCAGTAGATGCTCGAAGATCGACGGGGGGTAGCGCCACATTGAAAGGAGCTCGTCCAGCCGTTAGTTTCATGTTCTCGGCCGTCCTGTATTCTTTCTGATATGTTCTCATGTAGATGCCCGCCACACAGACGTACCCCAGTGTCAGACCCACACCCCACGTGTATGCATTTCAGTGTAAAAAGAGTTATTCCCCCCAATAATAAAGAGAGAAAAATTAGAAGGAAAAGAGGAAACTCCTCCGAGACGCCCGCCATCTCTGTGTCTTACATCAGATCTACTGTCTGTTACCCGCTACCCTGTGTATTATACCGCATAATACACTGCTCAAAAAAATAAAGGGAACACAAAAATAACACATCCTAGATCTGAGTTAATTAAATATTCTTCTGAAATACTTTGTTCTTTACATAGTTGAATGTGCTGACAACAAAATCACACAAAAATAAAAAAATGGAAATCAAATTTTTCAACCCATGGAGGTCTGGATTTGGAGTCACACTCAAAATTAAAGTGGAAAAACACACTACAGGCTGATCCAACTTTGATGTAATGTCCTTAAAACAAGTCAAAATGAGGCTCAATAGTGTGTGTGGCCTCCATGTGCCTGTATGACCTCCCTACAATGCCTGTGCATGCTCCTGATGAGGTGGCGGACGGTCTCCTGAGGGATCTCCTCCCAGACCTGGACTAAAGTATCTGCCAACTCCTGGACAGTCTGTGGTGCAACGTGACGTTGGTGGATAGAGCGAGACATGATGTCCCAGATGTGCTCAATTGGATTCAGGTCTGGGGAACGGGCGGGCCAGTCCATAGCATCAATGCCTTCGTCTTGCAGGAACTGCTGACACACTCCAGCCACATGAGGTCTAGCATTGTCTTGCATTAGGAGGAACCCAGGGCCAACCGCACCAGCATATGGTCTCACAAGGGGTCTGAGGATCTCATCTCGGTACCTAATGGCAGTCCGGCTACCTCTGGCGAGCACATGGAGGGCTGTGTGGCCCTCCAAAGAAATGCCACCCCACACCATTACTGACCCAATGCCAAACCCGTCATGCTGGAGGATGTTGCAGGCAGCAGAACGTTCTCGTCACGTCTGTCACATGTGCTCAGTGTGAACCTGCTTTCATCTGTGAAGAGCACAAGCCGCCAGTGGCGAATTTGCCAATCTTGGTGTTCTCTGGCAAATGCCAAACGTCCTGCACGGTGTTGGGCTGTAAGCACAACCCCCACCTGTGGACGTCGGGCCCTCATATCACCGTCATGGAGTCTGTTTCTGACCGTTTGAGCAGACACATGCACATTTGTGGCCTGCTGGAGGTCATTTTGCAGGGCTCTGGCAGTGCTCCTCCTGTTCCTCCTTGCACAAAGGCGGAGGTAGCGGTCCTGCTGCTGGGTTGTTGCCCTCCTACGGCCTCCTCCACGTCTCCTGATGTACTGGCCTGTCTCCTGGTAGCGCCTCCATGCTCTGGACACTACGCTGACAGACACAGCAAACCTTCTTGCCACAGCTCGCATTGATGTGCCATCCTGGATAAGCTGCACTACCTGAGCCACTTGTGGGGGTTGTAGACTCCGTCTCATGCTACCACTAGAGTGAAAGCACCGCCAGCATTCAAAAGTGACCAAAACATCAGCCAGGAAGCATAGTAACTGAGAAGTGGTCTGTGGTCACCACCTGCAAAACCACTCCTTTATTGGGGGTGTCTTGCTAATTGCCTATAATTTCCACCTGTTTTCTATCCCATTTGCACAACAGCATGTGAAATTGATTGTCACTCAGTGTTGCTTCCTAAGTGGACAGTTTGATTTCACAGAAGTGTGATTGACTTGGAGTTACATTGTGTTGTTTAAGTGTTCCCTTTATTTTTTTGAGCAGTGTATTATGTAACGATAAAGAAGATCTCACACTTTACGGCTGCGTGTATTCTGTAAGAATACAATGAAATAAATTCTTAGAAAACTATCTATCTATTATCTATCTCCTATCTAATATCTATCTATCTGTTTCATATCTATCTATCTATCGATTTATCTATCTCATATCTATCTATTCATCTATCTGTTTCATATCTATTTATTTTATATCTATCTCTCTCAAATCTATGTATAGATATAGAAATTTAGACATACATTTAGAACTAGACGCATGCACCGTGTTATTTAGATGGCTCAGTGGTTACTATATACCGTGGCGGATCATCAGATCGGTCCTCCAGAACACCCGCTGATACACAGTACTACAGTTATATCATATACAAGATTGTACAGATAAGACATTCACAATGTGCTGTTCGTCTGTGAATTCATCTTCTTAGTGATGTCTAAGCTTCCGGTGGAGCAGGTGAATCTGTGATCCACTGTGGAGATGAAGTGCAGGTTTCCTCCACAGTTCTTGCTCCTGATCCCCGTCCTCATCACTCACACCCTCCCTATAGTAATCCATGGTTCTCCTCACCGCCACTTGCTTACATAGCGGCCACCATGGAGGGCGCAGGATCTTTTCTGTATGCCCTTCTCTGTGTATAGAATAATTTTTCTATTCTTCTCCTCCATCATGAATCAGCCATGAACCTCCAAGAGTGTGTTCACACACGGCAGATTTCTGCAATGGGAAGATCTTTTGCCTGCATGTAAATGGGGTTGTATCTGCTGGATTCCCATTGGTGAGACAGTCTCTGAAATCTGCAGAGTGTGAATTCACCCAGTGGAGGTCGCTGGAATGTCTCTTATCACTTGTTTTTCGATACTTTGTTACATTCTGACTTGTTTACATCAGTGTTTGCTACAATGTGAATTATTCTTCTGTAAAGCTCCCGGTGATTGGACGGTGATGCCCACTGTCTCCCTGGCATTGCTGGCAGCACCTCCAGTCACCCCAGATGAGAGCACTAATTATCCAGATTATTATTCACACCCTGCAATCAGATCCTGTTCTGACTTGATTGTCACAATCTGCAGCAAAAACTGCTATCGAATGCATCAAGTGAACTGACCCTTAGCGGCAGCATTTTCTGCAGTAACTTCCCTGTGGGCCTGATTACAAAGTGACACAGCCAGCATATCCTTAAAGGGGTTCTCCCGCACATGGACGATGTTTTTTACTCCTCTCTTTATTTGCAGGACTCGCTTCCCTTTCTATGGGTGGGCAGTAACTCATCAAGCATCGGGACTCCCAGAAAGCATTGCAGTTAGCTCTTGTTAACCCTTTCCTTCACCACATAGGCAGGGTGCTGAATCTTCTTGAAGAGACTTACTGGAAGTTCTCCGGGGTATGGAGGTGAATGCACCATGGGCATCAAATATGCAAAGACAGACCGCCCAAGGAAGAGAACCGTCTCGCCAGCGGAAGTGGCTCCCAACGAGTTTCCAACAAGCCTTGGGTTTTCACAAGGGAATATAGGGGGACCTTTAGACATCTGACAGCAGAGGGATATCTGGTTCGGCCATATTCCCAATGCCAAGGCTTGTCAGAGCCGCTTCCTAGAGGTGGCGCTGGCGAGATGGTTCTCTTACTTGGGCGCTACCTCTTTGCATGTTCTTCACCACATAGAAATGTGTCCCTCACGTACAGCCCTAGGGATGCATATGGCCTGTAATGCCCCCACAGTTTCAGATATAGCTAGAAATGGGGGTGAATTAGAGGTGCCTGGGGCGCTTCACTGTGAGATCACTACGCCTGCACTGACAGGGGGTACTGAGCATGTCTGTCCACCTCTGAATACAGCAGCAGGGGGCGCCACCAGAGAGTTTATTGCACGCATATTACAATAATACTGCATTAGAAATGGCTTCCTGAGATGTCATGATCTCGGCGGAGCAGCTCCCTAATTATTCCTCCCTGGGCTTGTGGCAGTGTCTGGTTTCTGCAGGGAAGATACTGTGCAATTCCCTAATCCTCTGCCTCCCAGTCAATACAGTTAGGTAATTGATCATAATGCAATTCCCTAATCTAGATTTGTGCCGAGTTCTGCATGCAGATGCCCATCGGCTTCATCACATGCGCTGCGCAGCGCCCACACCACCCTGCACGGCGCCCCCCAGCCCACACTGTGACCTCATAGATTTACATACATGTCATAACACATCACGCACACGCTACATCACCGCTAAATAGAAGCAGATTTCCCCTGGTAATGTTTATAGCGCTGAGATGTCAGCCCCCCCGGATTATTTACTATGATGTGATAGGGTCGCTAAATCATTATCTGCAGCCATGCTGGGAGTTGTAGTCTCAGAACAGATTGTGGATCACAGGACAATTACTACATCTCCTTATTGCTTAAATGGCAATTCCATCATTTAGTGTTCTGACGATGGAGCCTTGGAATATGAGGAAGAATCTCTTCTTTTTCTTATGGCGGCAGGATCTTTCTTGTGTGTAATAACCATTATATTGAGGCTTCATCTCCATCATAATCCAGCAGGGATCCAACGGAAGAAAGCGTTCGGCGCCCAGACAGGCGGATCCCATTAGATGTTCAGTTATTAGTCGTCGGGTGTAAAATCCTTCCCAGGACCGAACCCCAGAACGGGTTATGTGACGGGATAGATTATATCATACAGGGATATCAGTAGATTATAGAGCGAGTGCCTCTATATTATACAGTATATTACAGGGAGGTATTACTATAGTATAGATTATAGCATAGGGGAGTATCTCTATATTATTCATTATATTACAGGGCAGTATTACTATAGTATAGATTATATCATAGGGGAGTATCTCTATATTATACATTATATTACAGGGAACTATTACTATAGTATAGATTATATCATAGGGGAGTATCTCTATATGATATATTATATTACAGAGCAGTATTACTATAGTATAGATTACCGTATATCATAGGGGAGTATCACTTTATTATACAGTACATTACAGGGAGGTATTACTATAGTATAGATTATATCATAGGGGAGTGCCTCTATATTATACATTAAATTACAGGGCAGTATTACTACAGTATAGATTATATAAAAGGAGAGTGTCACTATATCATACATTATATAACAGGGAAGTATTACTGTAGTATAGATTATATCATAGGGAGTATCACTATATTATAGATTATATTACAGGGGGGTATTACTATAGTATAGATTATATCATAGGGAAGTATCTCTATACTATTCATTATATTACAGGGCAGTATTACTATAGTATAGATTATATAATAAGGGAGTATCATTATATTATCCATTATATTACAGCGCAGTATTACTATAGTATAGATTATATAATAAGGGAGTATCGCTATATTATCCATTATATTACAGGGCAGTATTACTATAATATAGATTACATCATAGGGGAGTATCCCTATATTATACATTATATTACAGGGCAGTATTACTACAGTATAGATTATATAATAGGAGAGTGTCACTATATTATACATTATATAACAGGGAAGTATTACTGTAGTATAGATTATATCATAGGGAGTATCACTATATTATAGATTATATTACAGGGAACTATTACTATAGTATTGATTATATAATAGGGGAGTACCTGTATATTATGCATTATATTATAGGGAGGTATTACTATACTATCGATTATATCATAGGGGAATATTTCTCTATTATACATTATATTACAGGGAAGTATTACTATAGTATACATTATATTATGGGGAGTATCTGTATATTTTAGATTACATTACAGGATGGTATTAGTATATTACAGATTATATCATAGGGGAGTATTTCTATATTATAGACTATATTACAGGGTAGTATTACTATAGTATAGATTATATCATAAACCAGTATAACTATATTATAGATTATATCACATGGAGTTATCACTTTAGTATAAATTATATCATACGGGAGTATTTGTATATTATAGACTATATTACAGGGCAGTATTACTATAGTACAGATTATTTAATAGGGAAGTATCACTATATTATAGATGGGATATTACTATAGTACAAATTATATTACAGGGAGTTATCACTTTAGTATAAATTATATCATAGGGTACTATCTGTATATAGCAGATGATATATCAGTAAATTCTAAATTATACTATAGGTGAGTATTAATATATCATAGAGGAATACTGCTCTATTGTATTACAATATTATTGTATGGTATCTCTATGATATAGATTATTATAGGTATGTGTGTATCATAGGGTTCATACAGAGTAGGGAGAATCGCTGTTCTATGGATGGATTATATTATGGGGGATTATCTTCCTATTTTAGATTGGATTTTTTGCAAGTCAGTATCACTGTAGTGTATATCTATATAGGGTTGTATTACTATACCATAAATTATTTACTGTACAGATATAATTTTTATAAAATAAATTGGAGAACAGTTTTTCTATAGTTTAGGGAGTATGTGCATATCATAAATTGTGTTATATTGGAGTATCAGTATTGTATATGTTTAAGGAAAGAATCACTTTTTTTATAGATTATTATAGTGAGATGTCTAATATTTTTATAGGATGGGGAAATATTCATATTTTTGTTGTATATTATACTGCATTGGAGCGTCCCTATATCGTAAATGATTTATTATATTTTAGGGGACTCTCGTTACAAGTTATATATTATTTCAGCCTTTTCTATATTAAAGTATGTATTAAATTACAGTGAAGTATCCCTGTGTTTATAAATGATATATCATGTTTTAGGGGTGTCTCCGTGAATTATCAATTACATACTGTGTTTTAGGGGAGTGTATATGTGTATATAGAAATATATTTATATAGTAATATTACCTTTTTACTGTTGAGAAACAAAAAAAATTCTGATTTCCATTCTTTTTTTTTTTTGATCATTTTAAAAAAAATCTTTTTTTACTTTAAACATTTAAAAAAAAATCTAAAATGATAAAAAGAAAACATGTTCATTTGTCTATAATAATTATATGCATATCGAATACATAAAAGTCATTTGAATGTCCTTACAGCTAAAATCTGGGGAGATTTTCTGACTTGTTAAAGACATATTCTCTATAAAGCTAACGGCAGCCGTATCTCAGAAATAAAGAGATGGCGGGCGCCTCGGCCCCTCGCTCTGCAAGACTTGTCCATCCGGTTACAATCCCTATAGTCAGTCAATTTGACATTTTTAATTATTGGTTTTTAAACTTCTTGTTTTATTTTTATTTTGACTGCAAAAATTTTATTTACCGTAATTACAGTTTATGCAGAATATATATACGGTATATATATATATATATATATATACACACTCTGAAAATCATTTCAATGTTTATACCATAGATCATATTTTTCTAAGTGCGAAAAATATTCTTTGAAAGAAATAAAATAAAAAAAATACATCTAAAATGAATTCATTCATTCGCGTCCCCACCTTATCCCTTGGTTGAACTTGATGAATTTCTATCTTCTTTCAACCATATGTGACATTATGAGAATGTGGAAAAGTCATAACTTCAAGAATGTATAGAATCAGTAAAGCTTTCATGGCGTTTGCTGGCATTTTTTATTTCTGTATTTTTCAAAAATAAACAATTTTGAGAAGCCATGTGAATTGTAAATACTAAAAGCGATGATAAAATAAGAATAATACCTGCCAAATATTAAATACTAATTAAGATTGGAAATGGCCTTTTTGCTATTACTTCTTGGCTGCGGCTAATTTATTTTTATTTTTTTAAATTTTATTTTAACAAATACCATGATATTGTGATTGTCAAATATTTAAAGCGGATACGGACTAGGGGCCCCACATTTGCCATCGCACAAGATACTTAATTTTTGCCGGCTCCATTCTTTTGGTGTGAGATTTGGCTCGCTGAGCACAAAGTACGCCAGTCTTCAGCTACAGAGCTGGCGGGTGAAGTTGGTCAATTTAATTCCCTGAGATCTGAAGAAGGCCGGTATCATCTCATATAGCCCCGGCAGAGAAGATCATTAGCAAGCTCAAATCTCTTCTACGCACGGCGAGGGTTTATAGAGAAGTAAATAGACAGCCATCATAAGTTCAGAAAATTGTCTGTTCGACCCGCGATAATAAGGAAGGGGCGTTTAATGGAGTTCAGCATTTATTTGTTATCAGCATGCAGGCAGGAATGCTCCTCACATTATCAGTTTTTTTTTTTTTTTTTTTATGTGTTTTCGGTGGTTTGGGGAGTCACGTGCGTGCGCCTCCAACCCCAACGCACACGCCGCGGCAGGTTTTGATTTTAGTCACAGCAGACGGCTTAACCACCAGAGATTCTACTGGCTCAAACCAGCGCAAACCAGATTTTTTTTTTTCCTTCTCCCCAAGTCTACAAAGAAACAGATTACCCCTTGCATCAAGTTCCGCGTCAACGGGAAGAAAAAACTAAATTAAAAAAAAAACCTTTATATTGGAAAAAGTAGCAAAATGAACCTTCTGGCTTTTTATTAAAGTTAGTGGCGACTACTTTGCATTCGATACCATGGGAAACAAAAATACTGATTTTTTTTTTTTATTTTTTTTTGTTTTTGCATGTGTTATTTTTTCGTATTCGATTTGAATGTGTCATTGATTACAATGATAAAGGAGAAGCATTCTGCTACTTTGCTTAGTAACAAATCCCGCAAAAAAAGGCTTAAATTCAGCCACCCAGCACAAATAAGATAAAGATTTTTTTTTTTTTTCGAGGAGGGGGTGTCTGGAAAACATCCTGATGTCTCTTATAGACCATTGAATGTGGCTGAATATGTGTTGCCAAGTAAGGCATGGTGATGTAAACACTGAAAGCTGTCTCACTGATGAGCAAGAACGTAGCCAGCGTTTACCCGTATCGCTCTGAAAATGATCATTCCCGCCGGAAAATTAGCATTTCTTAAAAATGAAAATAAATATCTGTCAAAACGTGAGACACGTTTGTGTGCACAGGACTGAGGCGCGGAGCCTGCGCCTGCAAGACTTCAGTGTCATGAAGCCATCGCCGAAAAAAAAAAATACCCATTTTTTATTAACCCTTTTTAGAAGAATTTCCCCAAAAAATATAATATTTGAAATGGGTTGTAAAATGACAAAATGCAGTTCATTCTTCGAGTCTGGTGAATGCAGGACGGAGACTGAGATAGAAACCGGTTCATAACTCTGGGACGACGACTGCGTGGCTTAAAAAGTGTTAAAAACAGCAAAGGAAACTAATCGTAGCAAAAATTTTCACATTTGTGTAAAAGTAAAAATATTTTCCGGTATCTACTATCTATATATAGTTAGCAGATAAAATTCTGTCAACTCTATTGGTTTTCTAATAAATTTCGGTAATGTAATCGGTTCAGTAAAGTTTATGTTCCTTATTGTTTGCCACATTTAACTTTCTTTTTGTTACTGATATATTAAGACTTATTATTTAGTTATTATTTTGTACATCGATTTGCACAAAATTATATTTAATTCTATAATTATCATTATAATTTAAAATTGATATTTTAATCCAAGTCATAATCCTAAGCAATGTCGGTTTATGTTGTCAAAATCAGATTTTTGTTTAACTTTTTTTTACATTTAGATTTTCATTTTATATAAAGATCATTCTGTTCAGAAATTCTGACATAAAATGAATTTGGGGTTTTTAAGACCTTGACGGACTGATACGATAGTCGAGGTTGTATTTTGTACGCCATTTGGTCGCTCATTACGGGAATTGTATTATATATTTTTTTTCTTTCTTTTTGACTGCTGCTCCTAAAACTCCAGCTGAGCTGCTTGCCATCTCCTGACCTAAAGTCTATTTTGGAGCAGCAGAGCTGCAATAATTTGCTTACTGAAAACCTCAATCTTGTCCCCATTGGTCGTCATTAAGGCGAGAATGAACTGTATGAGAAAGAAGTTGGATAAATGTGCTTCGCTCGAGGCTTTATTTGCAGAGGGTAATCTGAGAATACCAGGATTTGGTTCACAAGCACCTGGCAGGAATAGGCTGAGCCGAACTACATGCAAAAAGAGGCAAAAAAAAATATGAAAAAAATAGTTGATTTTATAGGTTGGACCAAGCATCCTGACGGCACTGAGGTGTCACAGACTATTGCACCACTTAACTGCTACACTGTGACCGCTGTGCGCCAGAACGATGCTTTTATATGCCACTGGGCACCTCGTCGTGGCCGCTATGCCCACTTCATGTCAGTTTGTTTTTGTGGGACAGGCCAGAGATTTATCCCTGGCACCACCAAGAATAGCAGCGGTTTTGTCTCCGTGAGACGGGGCGCCTGGGTGTAAGTCTATAGGATAAAGAATTCGGAGGCTAAAACCTTCTTTTTCTCCTTCTTTGTAACCGACTTCCCCTCTACTTGATGATTGCGTCTTAGATGTGGCTTTAAAAGAGAATCCCAAACCATTTTTTCTGTTTAATGTGACAGTATGAGAAACTGATCTTTAGTCACTCACAAAAAAAAAAAGGCAAAAAAATAAAAAAAAAAAGGCGCCCGGCACGTCGTGAACGTTTAGCTCCGTTTAATGTGTTTGTCTGTGATTTTTGTAAATGCTAAACATGTAAACAGATGAATTGTCAGTGTTAATTCTGTATCCTGTCACACAACTGATCTCTCTCTTGCCTTCTCTTTCCTTTTTATCTCTCTTTGTGCATTCCCGTTGCAGTTGATAAAATTACGGGAAGAGGTGAGTGCTTCCGAGCTCAATGTTCGCCACCCCCTTTCCACCACTACTCACTCCATAGACTTTCAAAGCTCCGTTTGCAAAAACTTGACTTTGTTCATTCAGGTTGTTGAAAGGGGGTATGCTGCATCAAGGAGCACAGATTACACAAAATGACATCCCACCCGCCAATGTTTGCTCCCTCCCGGGTGTTTTTACATTTTCTCCAATGCAAACCGTAGAGCTGTGTTGATGTTGGCATACGGAAGTGAGGAAAGGCTTGGTGTTCGGGCTAGTGGCAGAATCTGGGGCGTCTATAGATCCAATATGACCAAGGCCAGGCTGTGAGGCCCTCAGCATGTCTGATTGATAATATGGTTTCATTGGGCCGTAGACTCCACAACTTTCTAATCCCTGATCATTTCCAAAATATAGTGACACAATTGTACATCTTACTGCTTGCTTGTGGGAGAACGGTATCAATCATTATAATATGTCTTTGCATGTATCAAAGGGGTCAACCTTAGGCCTCATGCACACGACCGTATGTATTTTTTGCAGTCCGCAAAAAATACGGATGATGTCCGTGTGCATTCCGTATTTTGCAGAACAGAACAGCCGGCCCCCTGAACAGTACTATCCTTGTCCACAATGCGAACAATATTAGGACATGTTCTGTTTTTTTTTGCAGAATGGAAATACGGACATACGGAAAGAGAATGCACACAAAGTAGCTTCCGTTTTTTTTGTGTACCTATTGAAATGAATGGTTTTGTATACGGTCTGCAAAAAAAGCGGAAAGGACTCAGAAAGAAAATACGTTCGTGTGCATGAGACCTTACATTTTATTTTAATATAAATCAGCATGAAAAACTAATAACTTTTGTCATTTACTTTCTGTTACAAAAATGCTCCAGTTGTGACAAATTCTCTTTACTTAATTATTTATTTAATACAAACTGTTTATTTTGTAAAGGAGAGGCGAATCCTTTTTCACTGTGAGCACCTCCTTCTGTGGTCTCATCCACTCCTGTGCGTCTCATAACTGTTACTTTAATTATTTATTTATTTACTATTATTTTATTACCGTGTTTTTCGCCCTATAAGACTCACCTGCCCATAAGATGCACCTAGGTTTTTGAGGAGGAAAATAAGAAAATAATATTTTGAACCAAAAGGTGTGCTTTTGGTGGCTTTTGAACTAATGGTAGTCTGTGGATGACATTATTTCTGGGGGGATCTGTGGATGACACTGTTATGGGGGGATCTGTGGATGACATTATTTCTGGGGAGATCTATGGATGACACTGTTATGGGGGGGATCTGTGGATGACACTGTTATGGGGGGGATCTGTGGATGACACTGTTATGGGGGGATCTGTGGATGACACTGTTATGGGGGGATCTGTGGATGACACAGTTATGGGGGGATCTGTGGATGACACAGTTATGGGGGGGATCTGTGGATGACACAGTTATGGGGGATCTGTGGATGACACACTGTTATGTGGGATCTGTGGATGACACATACTGTATATAGCATCTTATGCTATATATGTGTCATCCACAGATATCCCCCATAACAGTGTCCCTGTGTATGGTAAATAGTGACCCCAATACAAGGGGTGAAGGCTGGCAACTGGTGTTGAAATCTCGGCGGGGCCCGTTGCAGTCACTGTACTCTATTACACCGGGCCCCACACACACCAGTATCCATATGTAAACTGCAAGGTAGCGCAATCCACAAAGTACTCACTATGAAACTCCCGTACTAGCAGGCGCTGCAGGCTGGCCGGTCACTCTCTTTCTCACGCCCCTGCTCCGCCTGCTTTATTAATAAAGTGGGAGGAGCATGCGCGTGAGGAAGTGAGTGACTGGCCAGCCTGCCTGCGGGCATTTCATAGTGAGTACTATGTGGATTGCGCTACCTTGCAGTTTACAGATCGATTGCCTACAGTTTACATATAAATACTGGTGTGTGCAGGGCCCGGTGTAATAGAGTACAGTGACTGGGCCTCCAGCCTCTCCTCCCTTCCCACTGATACATTGCAGCCGGCGATGTATCAGTGTAAGCGGAGTAAAAACTCTGGGGGGGGGATGCGTCTCATGGGGAGAAAAATATGGTATTTATTTTATGCACATTATAATGTCGCCCTCTGGTGTTTAATCTGTATAGTAAGGTACACACCCACCTACTGAGCTGGATGAGCGTGGTTGCACATGCTCAGTTCCATCCTTCAACTGCCACCAACTGTATCTACTGTTAGAAGCTGTGATGTGTGAGGATTTACCCCCAGAGCTGTGATGTGGAGAGAGCTGCAGCAGGAAGGATATACCCCCAGAGCTGTGATGTGGAGAGAGCTGCAGCAGGAAGGATGTACCCCCAGAGCTGTGATGTGGAGAGAGCTGCAGCAGGAAGGATGTACCCCCAGAGCTGTGATGTGGAGAGAGCTGCAGCAGGAAGGATGTACCCCCAGAGCTGTGATGTGGAGAGAGCTGCAGCAGGAAGGATGTACCCCCAGAGCTGTGATGTGGAGAGAGCTGCAGCAGGAAGGATGTACCCCCAGAGCTATGATGTGGAGAGAGCTGCAGCAGGAAGGATGTACCCCCAGAGCTGTGATGTGGAGAGAGCTGCAGCAGGAAGGATGTACCCCCAGAGCTGTGATGTGGAGAGAGCTGCAGCAGGAAGGATGTACCCCCAGAGCTGTGATGTGGAGAGAGCTGCAGCAGGAAGGATGTACCCCCAGAGCTGTGATGTGAAGAGAGCTGCAGCAGGAAGGATGTACCCCCAGAGCTGTGATGTGGAGAGAGCTGCAGCAGGAAGGATGTACCCCCAGAGCTGTGATGTGGAGAGAGCTGCAGCAGGAAGGATGTACCCCCAGAGCTGTGATGTGGAGAGAGCTGCAGCAGGAAGGATGTACCCCCAAAGCTGTGATGTGGAGAGAGCTGCAGCAGGAAGCCCCCTAAGTGACAGGGAGTGGATTGCAGCAGAAAGTACACCCCCCTGAGTTGTGATAGAAAGAATTCACAAATTGCACAGCCATGTCAGTATGCGAAATCGAGAGGGGGAGATGCAGTGCCTTGCAAAAGTATTCACCCCCCCCCCCCCCTGACTTTTTTCGTAATTTGGTGTCTCACAACCTGGAATTAACATGGATTGTTTGAGGATTTGCATCATGTAATTTACAGAACATGCCGACAACTTTTAAGATGTTTTTATTTATTTTTTATTGTGAAGCAAACAACAAATATACCAGAAAAAGTCAATGTGCAGAACTATTCACCCCCCTAAAGTCAGTACTTTGTGGAGCCCCTCGGCCATTCCAACACATTTACATGTTTCCCCTTAACCCCCTCAAGTGTTGCTTTAGCCGTGTGTTTGGGGTCATTGTCCTGCTGGAAGGTGAGCCTCCGTCTTGGCCTCAGATCACGCACAGAGTGGGACAGGTTCTGCTGAAGAATATCCCTGTATATAGCACCATCCATCTTTCCCCCATCTCTGACCAGTTTCCCAGTCCCATCCCCCAGTATGATGCTGCCACCACCATGTCTCTCTGTGGGGATGGTGTTCTTTGGGTGATGTGATGTGTTGGGTTTGCTCCAGACATAGCATTTTCTTTGATGGTCTCCTCAGACCAGAGCCCCTTCCTCCATACATTTTGGGAGTCTCCCACATGCCTTTTCACAAACTCACAACGCGCCTTATTGTTTTTAGCTGAAAGTAATGGTTTTCTTCTGGCCACTCTGCCATAAAGCCCAACTCTATGGAGCGTGCGGCTTATTGTCGTCCTATGTACAGATCCTCCAGTCTCTGCTGTGGAACTCTGCAGCTCCTCCAGGGTTACCTTAGGTCTCTGCTGCCTCTCTGATTAATGCCCTCCTTGCCCGGTCCGTGAGGTTTGGTGGGCGGCCGTCTCTTGGCAGGTTTGCTGTTGTGCCATGTTCTTTCCATTTGGTTATGATAGATTTGATGGTGCTCCTGGGGATCATCAAAGATTTGGGTATTTTTTTATAACCTAACCCTGACTTGTACTTCTCAACAACATTGTCCCTTACTTGTTTGGAGAGTTCCTCGGTCTTCATGGCAGTGTTTGGTTAGTGATGCCTCTGGCTTAGGTGTTGCAGCCTCTGGGGCCTTTCAAAAAAAGTGTAATGACAGATCATGTGACACTTAGATTGCACACAGGTGACATCATGTGACTTCTGAAGGTAATTGGTTGCACCGGAGCTTTTTATGGGCTTCCTAACAAAGGGGGTGAATACATACGCACAGGACAATTTTCTGTTTTCTATTTCTAAACAATAGTTTTATTTATATATATTTCTAATTTTCACTTCACCGACTTAGACCATTGTGTTCTGATCCATCACATACAATTCAGATTAACAAAACATTCGATGTTGAGCTGTAATGTTACAAAATACAAAAAAAGTCAAGGGGGGGGGGGTGAATACTTTTGCAAGGCACTGTAGATTGCAGCTTTACAGTGAACTTCCACGGTGCTGTGAATTGGCAGCACCACAGCATTTCAGGGAATGCCCAGTGGGTTCTGAATGTGCAGCTCCACAGCAGCACATTTAATGCCCGTTATGCTCTGAACTTTCAGCTCTACAGCTTAAAGGATAACTGTCATATTTTTTTTTTTGGAGTATTATATTGTGGTGATTAATATCTCCTTGGTGGCCCTATTTCAACTTTTCACTGTGTATTCAATTACCCCTTAATTCCACATTTTTGTCCCCTGTACGGCCTACTTTTACCTCTGCTTACAATAGGGTTGCTAGGCATGATCTGTCTATCTGTTGCTAGGCATGGTCCGTCTATCTGTTGATACTGTAGATGGAGCAGGCAGCCTGCAAGGTCAGATTACAGACAGCCAGGGACTGTAGGTAAAGGATTAAAGCCAGGTCCTCCCCAGCAGCTGATAGCAGTGCCTGGGCTGTGTGCACTTCTCCCTGTCCCTGCGCTTGGCAGACGCTCCCTCACTCAGCAGAGCTGGAGAATGCAGAGTTGGAGCAGCGCAGAGCAGGGAAGGGAGATCTGCCGTCTGCTCAGTGTATAAATGAGAGCAACATGTGGTAAGAGGACCCCTTTGTGCTGCAGGAGATTAACCCTTTAGGGGGAGGGCTCTGGTTACTGACACTTTTGGGGGGCTATTGTTACTGGCTAGTGAGGGCAGGCAGGATTAGCCTCAGGGTGAGGGCAGTGGCGGCCATCTTAACTGAATAGTGAGATTGCAGTTTTATGCAGACTGGTTGCTAAGGGCTGAATCTTATTAAATATGGGGTAAGTCAGTCTAATAGTAACTGATTCTGGAATATCATGTTATTAGTAACTACATATATGAAAATTGAAATTAGGGTCTAAGTGTGACAGTTATCCTTTAACAGAGAATGGCTTTACAGGAAATGGCCAGTGAGCTCTGTACTTGCTCTGGATTAAAATACTTTTTTCCCATGACTTTTAATTAAAGGGGTTGTTCAGCAGCATTACATTTTTTTCTTTATGATTCACAGTGGGTTAAAAGATAAGCAATACTCCCCCTCAGCGACCCTCCGAGTCTTACGGGTTCTCACTGTTCTCTACTTCCTGGCTTTGGCTGGAACACAGGAAATAGCAGGAAAGGCCCAGCCAGTCCAGTAAGTGGATACAGCACAGTATATATTACACAGCACAGTATACACTATCCAGAATATAGTACAGTATATATTACACAGCACAGTACACACTATCCAGAATATAGCACAGTATATATTACACAGCACAGTATACACTATCCAGAATATAGCACAGTATATATTACACAGCACAGTATACACTATATAGAATATAGCACAGTATATATTACACAGCACAGTATACACTATCCAGAATATAGCACAGTATATATTACACAGCACAGTATACACTATCCAGAATATAGCACAGTATATATTACACAGCACAGTATACACTATATAGAATATAGCACAGTATATATTACACAGCACAGTATACACTATCCAGAATATAGCACAGTATATATTACACAGCACAGTATACACTATCCAGAATATAGCACGGTATATATTACACAGCACAGTATACACTATCCAGAATATAGCACAGTATATATTACACAGCATAGTATACACTATATAGAATATAGCACAGTATATATTACACAGCACAGTATACACTATCCAGACTATAGCACCGTATATATTACACAGCACAGTATACACTATCCAGAATATAGCACAGTATATATTACACAGCACAGTATATATTACACAGCACAGTATACACTATCCAGAATATAATACAGTATATATTACACAGCACAGTATACACTATCCAGAATATAACACAGTATATATTACACAGCACAGTACACACTATCCAGAATATAGCACAGTATATATTACACAGCACAGTACACACTATCCAGAATATAGCACAGTATATATTACACAGCACAGTACACACTATCCAGAATATAGCACAGTATATATTACACAGCACAGTATACACTATCCAGAATATAGCACAGTATATATTACACAGCACAGTACACACTATCCAGAATATAGCACAGTATATATTACACAGCACAGTATACACTATCCAGAATATAGCACAGTATATATTACACAGTACAGTATACACTATCCAGAATATAACACAGTATATATTACACAGCATAGTATACACTATATAGAATATAGCACAGTATATATTACACAGCATAGTATACACTATATAGAATATAGCACAGTATATATTACACAGTACAGTATACACTATCCAGAATATAGCACAGTATATATTACACAGCACAGTATACACTATCCAGAATATAACACAGTATATATTACACAGCACAGTATACACTATCCAGAATATAGCACAGTATATACTACACAGCACAGTATACACTATATAGAATATAGCACTGTATATATTACACAGCACAGTATACACTATCCAGAATATAGCACAGTATATATTACACAGCACAGTATACACTATCCAGAATATAGCACTGTATATATTACACAGCACAGTATACACTATCCAGAATATAGCACAGTATATATTACACAGCACAGTATACACTATCCAGAATATAGCACAGTATATATTACACAGCAGAGTATACACTATCCAGAATATAGCACAGTATATATTACACAGCACAGTATACACTATCCAGAATATAGCACAGTATATATTACACAGCATAGTATACACTATATAGAATATAGCACAGTATATATTACACAGCACAGTATACACTATGCACAGTATACACTATATAGAATATAGCACAGTATATATTACACAGCACAGTATACACTATATAGAATATAGCACAGTATATATTACACAGCATAGTATACACTATATAGAATATAGCACAGTATATATTACACAGCACAGTATACACTATCCAGAATATAGCACAGTATATATTACACAGCATAGTATACACTATATAGAATATAGCACAGTATATATTACACAGCACAGTATACACTATATAGAATATAGCACAGTATATATTACACAGCACAGTATACACTATATAGAATATAGCACAGTATATATTACACAGCACAGTATACACTATCCAGACTATAGCACCGTATATATTACACAGCACAGTATACACTATCCAGAATATAGCACAGTATATATTACACAGCACAGTATATATTACACAGCACAGTATACACTATCCAGAATATAATACAGTATATATTACACAGCACAGTATACACTATCCAGAATATAGCACAGTATATATTACACAGCACAGTATACACTATCCAGAATATAGCACAGTATATATTACACAGCACAGTATACACTATCCAGAATATAGCACAGTATATATTACACAGCACAGTATACACTATCCAGAATATAGCACAGTATATATTACACAGCACAGTATACACTATCCAGAATATAGCACAGTATATATTACACAGCACAGTATACACTATCCAGAATATAGCACAGTATATATTACACAGCACAGTATACACTATATAGAATATAGCACAGTATATATTACACAGCACAGTATACACTATCCAGAATATAGCACAGTATATATTACACAGCATAGTATACACTATCCAGAATATAGCACAGTATATATTACACAGCACAGTATATATTACACAGTACAGTATACACTATCTAGAATATAGCACAGTATATATTACACAGCACAGTATACACTATCCAGAATATAGCACGGTATATATTACACAGCACAGTATACACTATCCAGAATATAGCACGGTATATATTACACAGCACAGTATACACTATCCAGAATATAGCACAGTATATATTACACAGCACAGTATACACTATCCAGAATATAGCACGGTATATATTACACAGCACAGTATACACTATCCAGAATATAGCACGGTATATATTACACAGCACAGTATACACTATCCAGAATATAGCACGGTATATATTACACAGCACAGTATACACTATCCAGAATATAGCACAGTATATATTACACACTCCTAGTTGACTGCAGAGCAGATATTTTTGTCCCACTGAATTGTCTCATTTTTGGGTCAGAACCCAGCAGAACCTGACACTGGAGTTGTCAGCACCTCATTTCGCCTCGTCCTCCTTCATTTTCTTCAGATATTCACTTGGGTTTGATATTGAAATCTCCTCCTGGAGTAATATATTCCGTTTCTTTCCCCTATCTAATTTTATATGGTCGAAACGGAGTCCACAATTCGTCCTTTAAAGTCTTCCATCATTTGCAATATGAAAGTGGTTAAAAGCAGAAGGAATATCTCCATTGTCTTTTGTAACATGGATACGGCTTTCATCTCATACAAATAACAGGAGCCGGCTTCATGTAATCAGACGCCGCTATTATGATTTCTAATGAGAATTACAAGGAACAAAAAGGAATTCCTCCTATTCTTACCGCTGCGTTTTATAACCTGACGGCTTTAATACAATGTACTTACTGCTTGTTACATTGTCAGCAGGGAAAGTTACCCTGATGCCCTGGCCAAGACCTGCACAGTGAGCCTGGGGTAGGACATTATCCCCTAATTTTCTCTATACTCCTGACCCTTAAAGGGGTTCTCTGCTTTAGACATTACCTTTTTGGTAGAAGAGTCCCCCATACCTGAAATCTATGGGGGAATCAGTCAGAAAGTCTTCTGTTCTCCTGTGACACCCCCACAGGGAAATAGCTGCTTTTCTGTCTAGATAATAGATAGAGACTTTGAACAAAAAATTTGGCTCAAAAATATACAATAGGGAATTCTGAAATAGGATTTCTGATCCAGACATTGTATTATAATAGTTATGTTCAGGGCTGTGGAGTCGGGGTCGATAGAAATGTAACAACTCTGACTCCAGCTTGAAAAAATATTATCTGTTATTAATATTGTATAATTAATTTAATAACTTTCAATAAAATTTTGGAAATGTTAAAGCAGTATTCCCATCTCAGACAATAGAGGGATATCGCTAGTATATGACCCCATTGTCCGATAGGTGTGGATCCCACCTCTGTGACCTGCACGTATCTCGTAAACTGAGCCAGCAAAGTGAAGGAGGGCGCACCGCGCATGTGATGCCGCCCTTCAATCATTTCTATGGGGCCACCGAAAATAGCTGAGCGCTGGCTCGCATTGAAGTGAATGGAAGCTGTGACCACTCATGCACAGTGCGTCCTTCTTCACTTTTCTGGCTCAGTTTACGAGATACGTGCAGGTCACAGAGGTGGGGCCTGCACCTATCAGACAGTGGGGGCATTTCCTAGTGATATGCTCCCATTGTCTGATATGGAAATACTCCTTTAATAATAAATATATTTTATGTTATATCAATCTAAGGCCCATAATTATAAAAAACTGTGATAAGCAGCTGGATGTTCTAATGGTGATAGACAATCAGATCTCACCTCTCCTGTGTTCTCTCCTGCCCTTATACTATATACTGTGATAAGCAGGGTGTTCTAGTGGTGATAGATAATCAGTTCTCACCTCTCCTGTGTTCTCTCCTGTCCTTATAGTACAAGCAGTGATAAGCACCGTTTTCTAGTCATGATAATCAGTTCTCACCTCTCCTATGTTCTCTCCTGTCCTTATATTATACACAGTGATAATCAGGGTGTTCTAGTGATGATAATCGGTCTTCATCTCTCCTGTGTTCTCTCTTGTCCTTATACTATATACAGTGATAAGAAGGGTGTTCTAGTGATGATAGCTAATCAGTTCTTCCTTCTCCTGTGGTCTCTTCCCTCCTTATACTATACACAGTGATAAGCAGGGTGTTCTAGTGATAGATACTCAATTCTGCTCCTGTTCTCTCCTGTTCTTATACTACAAGCAGTGATAAGCAGGGTTTTCTAGTCAGGATAATCAGTACTCACCTCTCCTGTGGTCTCTCCTGTCCTTATACTATATACAGTGATAAGCAGGGTGTTCTAGTGATGATAGATACTCAATTCTCCTCCTGTTCTCTCCTGTTCTTATACTATACACAGTGATAAGCAGGATGTTCTAGTGGTGATAGATAATCAGTTCTCACTTCTCCTCTGTTCTCTCCTGTCCTTTATACTGGGTATCTTCATGCTGCTCCAAGGCCCTTAGTTGCAATGCCTGAATCTGTGCAGCCCATGCTCAGTAGTAAGTTCCTCTTCTAAAGACCAGAGGAGAAAGTTCACCACTGAACATGTCTTCAGTCATCTCAAAACTGCTAGACAGAACAGGAAGACAGCATTAAAGGGGTTTTCAGGGAATAAGTAACTTGTCACAGGTACCCTTAGTCTGCCTCCTGGTATGGAAAAATGCATACTTGCCTGCTTCCCGCCACTTTGGTCCTGGACACACTGGAGCCAGCGCACAGGACCAGAGTGGCGGGTGGCAGGTAAGTGTCAATCCTTCCATAGTGGAGGCTACGGCTTCTGTGAAAAGTTACTAATTCGCAGACAATTGTTTTATGGCAGCACTGAATATCACAGCTCCACTTCTTATGGGTTTCTTTCATTTCCATTTAGGGTCCATTCACACATCCGTAGTGTATTGCGGATCTGCAATACCCCCGGCCAGCACCCCCCATAGAACTACCTATTCTTGTCCGCAATTGCAGGTAAGAATAGGACAATGTTCTATTTTTTGCGGAGCTGCGGCCCGGAAGTTAGGGGCTGCGGCACGGAAATGCGGATGCGGACAGCACACTGTGTGCTAGGATACTAGATGCTGCCTGTCTCTTTTCTGGATCATTCCATTCGTTCAAGATTATATTTCTAATGTTAGAGTTAACCGGGAAAAATCGCTTCTTTTTCTCCCCTAGTCCTATGAACATTTGATCTTGGACGGTCAAAGGTTCTTTTGACTCATCCAAATTTATTGTTGCCCTGATGTTTTTAAGTAATCTTTCAGTATCCTCAATAGAACCTAAGGGGCGACCTCAGGAGTCCTCACATCCACTAGAATCTGTATCTGAAAAAGCCTCTTGTTCATCCAGCCCGGAAATCTGTTCCTCAGTCACAGAAGGAACCGCTCTAGAGGTGGATGGTTTCAGAGAGACTACCGCTAGTCTTGCGTCGATAGTTGCTCCAATCTCTTCCTTAATTAAGGATCTCAGGCTATCTACAATAGATGGAGAATCCTGGTATGGAAGAAGACTCCAGCTCTTGGGATAAAATCCCAAGAGTAGATGCGCCAGTGGCTAACATTTAAAAAAAATCTGCATTTCCCTTCGAGGACTTTGGAGTCCTTAAGGATCCTATAGACAAAAAGTGCGAATCCCTACTTAAGTAGTCCTGGGAATCTTCTATGGCTTAATAACATCCAGCAATATCAGCTACTTATACAGCCAGAACTCTGTCATTATGGCTGACTCAATTGAAAGAGCATATTCAGTTGGGCACTCCAAGAGAGGACATTCTAGCCTCCATCCCGATCCTGAAACAAGCTGACGCTTCTGCAGATGTCGTGAAATTATCAGCAAAAACCACAGCTTTATCAAACGCCTCCCGTAGGGCAGTTTGGTTTAGATCATGGAATGAAGATGCGGCATCAAAAAATAGACTTTGTGCCATCCCTTGTGAAGGGGATCGTTTATTTGGGAAGACACTAGACGATATCCTAGAGAAGGCCTCCGATAGGAAAAAGGGCTTCCCTACCGAATCGAGATTCTTTCATCAAATACGTAATTTTCGTCCCCAAAGACGTCCTGCATTTGATCAGAAAAAGAAAAATCTGAGATCCTCATGGCAATTATCGAAAAACAAGAATAGAGGATTCCTCTTCTCTGATTTGTCCTCCCTTCCATTACCACACAATGACGCCAGAAGTCCAGTCGGGGGGAGATTAAAATTATTCAACCAAGCCTGGGTGCAGATTCATGCATCACCTTGGGTACTATCTGTAATAGCATCAGGATACAGGCTGGAGCTTTCAAGTTTTCCCCCCAGACAGATACCTGGAAAATTCAAGGTTAAAAAAGGAAAAACAAGAAGCTCTAGAATCACAGATTGCGCTTCTACTTCAGAAAAAAGCAATAGTCCATGTTCCTCCAGAGGAAGAAAAAAAAGGGCTTCTGTTCTTCAGTCTTTTTGGTTAAAAAAAACAGACCAGTCATTCAGATTGATAATAAATCTGAAGAATGTAAACAAATTTATAACATACAAGAAGTTAAAAAAGGAAACAGTCAGGTCCACAATCAACCTAATATCCAAAGACTGGGTAATGGCAACAATAGATCTCTCCGATGCTTCTTACCACGTTCCAATCCATCAAAATTACCAGAAATTTTTGAGAATGGCAGTCTGGATTCGGGGGATAATCAATCATTCCCAATTCCAGGTTCTTCCCTTCGGCCTATCCTCTGCCCCAAGGGTATTTACAAAGATAATGGCAGAAATGTCAAGATGGTCTTGATTCCATACCTGGACAACTTGGTAATAACAAATTAATACAGAAGTAGATTACACAAAAGAATGGCGTAAAGCCGCAGTAAAGGCCCCTCAAAAGAGCTTAACTCAGAAACTAATAGAAAATAATAACAACCCTGACAGCAGAATCCCTTCTCTTGCAGTTATAGACTGTAGTCAAAACCTTGTCACATTTAGGTTGGATCATCAATATGAAAAAGTCCGACCTAGTTCCAGATTATCGGAAAGCATTCCTGGGGTACTCCTAGATTCTTATCTAATGTCCTCCTTTGTTCCGGAGGAAAAAGGGAAGACCTGGTCCAAAGAATTGCAAGGTTTCAAAGATTACGCAAGACATCTATAACAGACCTCATGATGATTCTGGGAGTAATGACTTCCACAATATCATCAGTGAAATGGGCCCTAGGCTCACTCAAGAGCGCTTCAGTCCTTCCTGTTACGGTCCTGAGATTGAAAACAAATATCTTTAAACAAGAGGCTGGAGATTCCTTTCCATGTAAAGCGCTCTCTTACCTGGTGGCTCAAATAAGAGAACCTTTCCAAAGGTGTGGAATGGCAGCAGTCGGAGCAAATAGTAGTCACGACGGATGCAAGCAGCCAAGGCTGGGGAGCTCACCTGAACGGCAGGACATGTCAGGGACTATGGCAGAAAAGCCTTATCCGGCCATCTTCCAACATGCGAGAGCTTCAGGCAGTCTTGCAAGAACTAAAAGTATTCGACCAGATATCAGCGAGATGGGGACACCGTTAATCGACTTGTTTGCTTCAAGGAAAAGCAAGAAAGTCAGCAAGTTTTATTCCCTTTCTTACAAAGACAGACCGCTGCATGTGGATGCTTTAGGGCACAAATGGCCGAATGGGCTCCTCTACGCCTTCTCTCCCTTCTTTCTAATATCAAAAGTCCTGACAAAAGTGGTAAAAGAAAAATACTGGCTCAAAAGGACATGGTTTCCGATACTCAAGTCTCTAGCAGGGTCTTCTACTCCAGGGTCCGGTTCCTCATCCCAACAGCCCGCAACTCCATCTGACTGCCTGGAGATTGAACGGAACATCTTGAGAAGGAAGGGGCTATCTGAAAAAGTAATAGATATTTTACTGCATAGCAGAAAATCCGTTAGTTCAAAAATATATATAAGATTCTTGGAAAGCTTTCCTGGCTTTTTCTAAAACTTCTTGGGATCCCTTCAGGCCCCCAGACCTAGGACTAGTTCTAGATTTTCTCCAATCAGGACTAGACCGAGGTCTTAGAATAAGCACCTTAAAGGTACAGGCATCAGCATTAAGTGCTTTTATGGGTGAAAAACTGGCTGAATCAGATCTGATTAGAAGGTTTTTCAGGGGCGCTATAAGATTACACCCAAAGTTCAGTTCCTCCGTCCCAACTTGGGATTTTAATCTAGTTCTTTCCGTCCTCTCGGATTCTCCCTTTGAACCCATTCGAGATTTATCGATGAGACTGTTGGCCTTTAAAACTAGCAATTACGACAGCTAGAAGAGTCGGGGAGATTCAGGCTTTTTCGATTCAGCCCCCATACCTTACAATACTGGAAGATAGAATTGTTTTAAGACATTCTCCCGAATTTCTTTCCAAAGTGGTATCTAAATTTGATTGCAGTCAATAAATGTCTCTTCCTTCATTCTGTCCTCAGACTTCTTCTGAAGAGGAAAAGAGATTCAGTAACCTTGATGTGAGAAGATGTGTTCATCAATATCTGGATATTACAAAGGACTTCAGAACGAAAAATCAGTTATTGGTCCAGTACCTGGGCACTAACCGGGGTAGAGCAGCTAGCAAGGCTTCCATAACACGTTGGATTAAGTCCTGTATATCTCTGTTACATTGGAAAAGAGATGACTCCCCCGTCGGGACTAAAGGCCAATTCTACGCGAGCTATGGCTTCCTCTTGGGCAGAAGGGGCCTCTGCCTCGCTTGAAGATATCTGACTTGGGTGACCCCTTCTACTTTTTACATAAATTATAAACTTGATGTGCTATCCAATAGAGACCTATCTTTTGGCAGAAAATTTTTATCTGCTGTGGTCCCTCCCTGAGTGGATTCTTTATTAGGACTTCAGGAAGTGCCGTTGTGGAGGCGCGGGGAAAAGATGAAAATTACTCTTACCGTTAATTGGATTTTCCCTTAGCCTCCACAACGGCATGGGGAATTCCCACCCAATTTTATTTTATTTATTTATTTTACATTTATTTTGATATTTATGGGCAGTTGACCCTTTCTTTCATTTATATCGTTACATGACTGAACCTTATTAAATGATGCATCTACTTGAAGTTCTAGGCTATTAACTGGTGAAGGTAAAGGGGAGGGGGCTTTTATACGTCGATCTTCGTTGTTTTCCTGTCCCTGAAGAGGCGGATACCGTCCAGGAAGTGCCGATGTGGAGGCTAAGGGAAAATCCAATTACCGGTACATAGGAGCAGTATTATAGTAGATATATTCTTGTACATAGGAGGCAGTATTATAGTAGTTATATTCTTGTACATAGGAGGCAGTATTATAGTAGTTATATTCTTGTACATAGGAGGCAGTATTATAGTAGTTATATTCTTGTACATAGGAGGCAGTATTATAGTAGTTATATTCTTGTACATAGGAGCAGTATTATAGCAGTTATATTCTTGTACATAGGAGCAGTATTATAGTAGTTATATTCTTGTACATAGGAGCAGTATTATAGTAGTTATATTCTTGTACATAGGAGGCAGTATTATAGTAGTTATATTCTTGTACATAGGAGGCAGTATTATAGCAGTTATATTCTTGTACATAGCAGCAGTATTATAGTAGTTATATTCTTGTACATAGGAGCAGTATTATAGTAGTTATATTCTTGTACATAGGAGGCAGTATTATAGTAGTTATATTCTTGTACACAGGAGCAGTATTATAGTAGTTATATTCTTGTACATAGGAGCAGTATTATAGTAGATATATTCTTGTACATAGGAGCAGTATTATAGTAGTTATATTCTTGTACATAGGAGCAGCATTATAGTAGTTATAATCTTGTACATAGGAGGTAGTATTATAGTAGTTATATTCTTGTACATAGGAGGCAGTATTATAGTAGTTATATTCTTGTATATAGGAGCAGTATTATAGTAGTTATATTCTTGTACATAGGAGCAGTATTATAGTAGTTATATTCATGTACATAGGAGCAGTATTATAGTAGTTATATTCTTGTACATAGGAGCAGTATTATAGTAGTTATATTCTTGTTCATAGGAGCAGTATTATAGTAGTTATATTCTTGTACATAGGAGCAGTATTATAGTAGTTATATTCTTGTACATAGGAGCAGTATTATAGTAGTTATATTCTTGTTCATAGGAGCAGTATTATAGTAGTTACGGTATATTCTTGTACATAGGAGCAGTATTATAGTAGTTATATTCTTGCACATAGGAGCAGTATTATAGTAGTTATATTCTTGTACATAGGAGGCAGTATTATAGTAGTTATATTCTTGTACATAGGAAGCAGTATTATAGTAATTATATTCTTGTACATAGGAGCAGTGTTATAGTAGTTATATTCTTGTACATAGGAGCAGTATTATAGTAGTTATATTCTTGTACATAGGAGCAGTATTATAGTAGTCATATTCTTGTACATAGGAGGCAGTATTATAGTAGTTATATTCTTGTACATAGGAGGCAGTATTATAGTAGTTATGTTCTTAACCATATTTCTTTTTATTGAAAGAAAGCAAAAGATCAGGGCCAAGACCCATACATGACATTACAATGGCAACAATAAGGTTTCACATGGTCATTAAGCATACACGTCAAGTGTAAACAATACAGATAATCTTGCCATAATTAGTAACACATGTTAAAGAAAAAAGGGGGAAAAAGAAGGAAGAGGGAAGGGACAGCCAGGAGGGGGGGGGGGGGGGAGGGAGGAAGGGAAACAAGGAAGTGAGATAACTTCTGCTCTATCATATAAAGTTTCTATAAGCTTTCCATGGGGACCACAATTTTAAGAAGCGAGCACGAGAGTTAGTCTCCCAATGCGCTAGCTCCTCGTAGCGGTAAATCTGGTCCACCTTGTCAGACCACATAAGGAGAGTCGGTGGGGAGTCATTCTTCCACAGAAAGGGGATGAGTAACTTAGCCGCTGTAAGCAGCATCGTCGGGAGATCATGTTTAGAGGGAGTAAGAGATCCGTTAGGCACCATAATAGCACTAGCTTAGCATCTATTGTTATCTTAGTGTTGCACATTTGGTTAACCAATGTCTCAATTGACTTCCAAAACGGTTGAATCTTGTGACAAAGCCACCAAATATGCGACAGAGACCCAGTACCTATGCCACACCTCCAGCACAATTCAGGGACCTCTGGATTTAGTTTATGCAAGAACTCGGGTGTCTTGTACCACCTACTGAGAAGCTTAAAGGAATTCTCCTGGATCCTAACACATCGACTGAAGCCATGTGAATGAGCCAGGATAAACGCCTTCTCCGGCTCCGTAAGGGACAGTGAGAGCTCCCGTTCCCAGGAAGTCACATAATTTAGCTCCGGGGGTAATGAGGAAAGTATTTCTTTATACATCTGAGATAATGGTCTAAGGGGAGGCTTGGTAGCTAAGACCTTCTTTTCAAGCCAAGAAGGGGAACTATTGCTTGCAAAAGGTCCAATACATTTTTTAGTGTCCCTTTTAAAATTTGCTAAGTGGAAAAAAGGTGCAGCTTTAACCTCAGGAAGGTCCACCACTGAATCCCAATTCAAACTGCCATCCGGAAGAAGGACATCCCGCAGATGAATGTCGGCGAGCTTAGACCAAATCCCGGAGGGGTTTAATACCGAGGGGTGAATATGGCTTTGTAGTAAGTTAAGTGGCATGCCAGGATTGGGGAAATTAAAAATGCGAGACTGAACCATTTTGGACCACTCAACCAACATACCTTTCCAAATCGGAGAGGAGTAGTAGTGATTGGCCGAAATAGGCCTAATACCCCACAAGGTAAGTAGCTCTTGGTTCGTAAATAGTACATTCTCAAGACGGGAGCAAAGGGAGTTTGATTGTCGAGACATAATAGCTACACCTCTACAGAGCTGTACAGCATTATAATATAACTTCACATCTGGCATCCCAAAACCTCCAAATTTCCTATCCCTTGTGAGAACAGAATAAGCGATACGCAGAGATTTGCCGTTCCACAGGAAGCGTGTGAACACTCTCCGTATTTCAGTAAAATATGAGTTTGGCAACCATATAGGGAGTGCTTGTAGCAAATACAGAAACTTGGGTAGAATAAAGGTCTTAACATAGTTCTTTCTCCCTACCCAGGAGACAAACGGAAGTTTCAAGTTTTGTAGATGAGTGCGAACAGTTTTCAGGAGCGGCATATAGTTAAGGGAGGCCAAATCTTGAACATTAGCCGAAATATGGGTCCCCAAATACGTAATGTCTCTGGAAGCCCATGTGAATGGCGTTGCACGCTTAAGAGCATTAATTACAGCCTGTGGGCAGGAAATATTAAGTGCCATGGATTTCCCGTAGTTAATTTTAAAATTAGATACAAACCCAAAGTCTTCAAATATGTTCAGAAGCTTGGGCAAAGCCTCTTTGGGGTTAGAGGTCATGACTAAAAGATCATCCGCAAATGCTGCAGTAACATGTGTGCCAGAACCCACCTGAAGGCCTTTGATATCCGGGTCTGCTCTGATTCTACATAAGAGTGTCTCCATCACTAAAATAAATAGCGCAGGAGAGAGGGGGCACCCTTGCCTCGTCCCATTAGTGATGCAAAATGGCGGTGACAATGTGCCGTTGACTTTGACCCTGGCAGAGTATAGTAGTTATATTCTTGTACATAGGAGGCAGTATTATAGTAGTTATATTCTTGTACATAGGAGCAGTATTATAGTAGGTATATTCTTGTACATAGGAGGCAGTATTATAGTAGTTATATTCTAGTACATAGGAGCAGTATTATAGCAGTTATATTCTTGTACATAGAAGCAGTATTATAGTAGTTATATTCTTGTACATAGGAGCAGTATTATAGTAGTTATATCCTTGTACATAGGAGCAGTATTATAGTAGTTATATCCTTGTACATAGGAGGCAGTATTATAGTAGTTATATTCTTGTACATAGGAGCAGTATTATAGTAGTTATATTCTTGTACATAGGAGAAGTATTATAGTAGTTATATTCTTGTACATAGGAGAAGTATTATAGTAGTTATATTCTTGTACATAGGAGCAGTATTATAGTAGTTATATTCCTGTACATAGGAGGCAGTATTATAGTAGTTATATTCCTGTACATAGGAACAGTATTATAGTAGTTATATTCTTGTACATAGGAACAGTATTATAGTAGTTATATTCTTGTACATAGGAGCAGTATTATAGTAGTTATATTCTTGTACATAGGAGCAATATTATAGTAGTTATATTCTTGTACATAGGAGCAGTATTATAGTAGTTATATTCTTGTACATAGGAGCAGTATTTTAGTAGTTATATTCTTGTACATAGGAGCAGTATTATAGTAGTTATATTCTTGTACATAGGAGCAGTATTATAGTAGTTATATTCTTATACATAGGAGCAGTATTATAGTAGTTATATTCTTGTATATAGGAGCAGTATTATAGTAGTTATATTCTTGTATATAGGAGCAGTATTATAGTAGTTATATTCTTGTACATAGGAGCAGTATTATAGTAGTTATATTCTTGTACATAGGAGCAGTATTATAGTAGTTATATTCTTGTACATAGGAGGCAGTATTATAGTAGTTATATTCTTGTACATAGGAGCAGTATTATAGTAGTTATATTCTTGTACATAGGAGGCAGTATTATAGTAGTTATATTCTTGTACATAGGAGCAGTATTATAGTAGTTATATTCCTGTACATAGGAGGCAGTATTATAGTAGTTATATTCTTGTACATGGGAGGCAGTATTATAGTACTTATATTCCTGTACATAGGAGGCAGTATTATAGCAGTTATATTCTTGTACATAGGAGCACTAGTATAGTAGTTATATTCTTGTACATAGGAGCAGTATTATAGTAGTTATATTCTTGTACATAGGAGCAGTATTATAGTAGTTATATTCTTGTACATAGGAGCAGTATTATAGTAGTTATATTCTTGTACATAGGAGGCAGTATTATAGTAGTTATATTCTTGTACATAGGAGCAGTATTATAGTAGTTATATTCTTGTACATAGGAGCAGTATTATAGTAGTTATATTCTTGTACATAGGAGCAGTATTATAGTAGTTATATTCTTGTACATAGGAGCAGTATTTTAGTAGTTATATTCTTGTACATAGGAGCAGTATTATAGTAGTTATATTCTTGTACATAGGAGCAGTATTATAGTAGTTATATTCTTGTACATAGGAGCAGTATTTTAGTAGTTATATTCTTGTACATAGGAGCAGTATTATAGTAGTTATATTCTTGTACATAGGAGCAGTATTATAGTAGTTATATTCTTATACATAGGAGCAGTATTATAGTAGTTATATTCTTGTATATAGGAGCAGTATTATAGTAGTTATATTCTTGTACATAGGAGCAGTATTATAGTAGTTATATTCTTGTACATAGGAGCAGTATTATAGTAGTTATATTCTTGTACATAGGAGGCAGTATTATAGTAGTTATATTCTTGTACATAGGAGCAGTATTATAGTAGTTATATTCTTGTACATAGGAGGCAGTATTATAGTAGTTATATTCTTGTACATAGGAGCAGTATTATAGTAGTTATATTCCTGTACATAGGAGGCAGTATTATAGTAGTTATATTCTTGTACATGGGAGGCAGTATTATAGTACTTATATTCCTGTACATAGGAGGCAGTATTATAGCAGTTATATTCTTGTACATAGGAGCACTAGTATAGTAGTTATATTCTTGTACATAGGAGCAGTATTATAGTAGTTATATTCTTGTACATAGGAGCAGTATTATAGTAGTTATATTCTTGTACATAGGAGCAGTATTATAGTAGTTATATTCTTGTACATAGGAGGCAGTATTATAGTAGTTATATTCTTGTACATAGGAGGCAGTATTATAGTAGTTATAATCTTGTACATAGGAGGTAGTATTATAGTAGTTATATTCTTGTACATAGGAGGCAGTATTATAGTAGTTATATTCTTGTACATAGGAGGCAGTATTATGGTAGTTATATTCTTGTACATGGGAGCAGTATTATAGTAGTTATATTCTTGTACATAGGAGCAGTATTATAGTAGTTATAGTCTTGTACATAGGAGCAGTATTATAGTAGTTATATTCTTGAACATAGGAGCAGTATTATAGTACTTATATTCTTGTACATAGGAGGCAGTATTATAGTACTTATATTCCTGTACATAGGAGGCAGTATTATAGTACTTATATTCCTGTACATAGGAGCAGTATTATAGTACTTATATTTCTGTACATAGGAGGCAGTATTATAGTAGTTATATTCTTGTACATAGGAGCAGTATTATAGTAGTTATATCCCTGTACATAGGAGCAGTATTATAGTAGTTATATTCTTGTACATAGGAGGCAGTATTATAGTAGTTATATTCCTGTACATAGGAGCAGTATTATAGTAGTTATATTCTTGTACATAGGAGCAGTATTATAGTAGTTATATTCTTGTACATAGGAGCAGTATTATAGTAGTTATATTCCTGTACATAGGAGCAGTATTATAGTAGTTATATTCTTGTACATAGGAGCAGTATTATAGTAGTTATATTCTTGTACATAGGAGCAGTATTATAGTAGTTATATTCTTGTAGATAGGAGCAGTATTATAGTAGTTATATTCTTGTACATAGGAGGCAGTATTATAGTAGTTATATTCTTGTACATAGGAGGCAGTATTATAGTAGTTATATTCTTGTACATAGGAGGCAGTATTATAGTAGTTATATTCTTGTACATAGGAGCAGTATTATAGTAGTTATATTCCTGTACATAGGAGCAGTATTATAGTAGTTATATTCTTGTACATAGGAGCAGTATTATAGTAGTTATATTCTTGTACATAGGAGCAGTATTATAGTAATTATATTCTTGTACATAGGAGCAGTATTATAGTAGTTATATTCTTGTACATAGGAGCAGTATTATAGTAGTTATATCCTTGTACATAGGAGCAGTATTATAGTAGTTATATTCCTGTACATAGGAGGCAGTATTATAGTAGTTATATTCCTGTACATAGGAGCAGTATTATAGTAGTTATATTCTTGTACATAGGAGCAGTATTATAGTAGTTATATTCTTGTACATAGGAGCAGTATTATAGTAATTATATTCTTGTACATAGGAGGCAGTATTATAGTAGTTATATTCTTGTACATAGGAGCAGTATTATAGTAGTTATATTCTTGTACATAGGAGCAGTATTATAGTAGTTATATTCTTGTACATAGGAGCAGTATTATAGTAGTTATATTCTTGTACATAGGAGCAGTATTATAGTAGTTATATTCTTGTACATAGGAGCAGTATTATAGTAGTTATATTCTTGTACATAGGAGCAGTATTATAGTAGTTATATTCTTGTACATAGGAGCAGTATTATAGTAGTTATATTCTTGTACATAGGAGACAGTATTATAGTAGTTATATTCTTGTACATAGGAGGCAGTATTATAGTAGTTATATTCCTGTACATAGGAGCAGTATTATAGTAGTTATATTCCTGTACATAGGAGGCAGTATTATAGTAGTTATATTCTTGTACATAGGAGCAGTATTATAGTAGTTATATTCTTGTACATAGGAGCAGTATTATAGTAGTTATATTCTTGTACATAGGAGCAGTATTATAGTAGTTATATTCTTGTACATAGAAGCAGTATTATAGTAGTTATATTCTTGTACATAGGAGCAGTATTATAGTAGTTACATTCTTGTACATAGGAGCAGTATTATAGTAGTTATATTCTTGTACATAGGAGCAGTATTATAGTAGTTATATTCCTGTACATAGGAGGCAGTATTATAGTAGTTATATTCCTGTACATAGGAGGCAGTATTATAGTAGTTATATTCTTGTATTGGGCATTTTAATTTTTTTTCTCTATAAATTGTCATTACCATGGAACGAGGGTAGATTCCTTCATGGTTCATGTTCTAATGAACAGTGACTGGAATTTGTTAAAGTCCCAGTAAGGCCTCATACACACGAACAAATTTTCTTTCGTATTCAATTTCTCTTTTTTTTCATTTTGTAAAAAAACATATTCATTCCAATCATAACAAATCAACAATCTCCATTTTATCAACCGTGATTAATTTTACTATGCATAAAAAAGAAAATTATTTTTTCCTTTTACCCTCCCACCACCCATATAGGGGGGGAGAGGCGGGACGTACAAATTTTCTTTCTGTGTCCGCTACAGTTTTTTTTTTTTTTGCGGATTGTATACGGTACCTTCAATTTCAATTGGTCCGCAAAAAAAACTGAAGGTACTCAGTGTGCATTCAGTTTCCGTATGTCTGTGTTTCCGTTCCGCAAAAAATAGAACATGTCCTATTACACCGCGCAACAATGATTTTGCTACTGAGAGAAAAACATGTGATTTAGGCTACATGCACACGACCGTTCCATTTTTTGCGGTACGCAAACCGCAGATCTGAAAAAAAACGGAAGCCGCCCGTGTGCCTTCCGCAATTTACGGAACGGGCCCATTGTAGAAATGCCTATTCATGTCCGCAAAACAGACAAGAATAGGACATGTTATTATTTTTTTGCGCGGTCTCGGAATGGAGCAACGGATGCGGACAGCACACAGAGTTGAACACATTGAAGACTTTTTTTTTGCGGTACAAGTTGTACTTTCTAAGGCTACTTTCACGCCGGCGTTTTGATTTCCGTTTGTGAGATCCGTTCACGGCTCAGCGGTCCAAAACGGATCAGTTTTGCCCTAATACATTCTGAATGAATAAGGATCCGCTCAGAATGCATCAGTTTGCCCCCGTTCAGTCTCTATTCTGCTTTGGAGGTGGACACCATAACGCTGCCTGCAGCGGAACGGATCCGTTCTGACACACAATGTAAGTCAATGGGACGGATCAGTGTAGTTCTTGACGGATCCGTCTTGGCTATGTTAAAGATAATACAAACGTATCCGTTCAGAACGGATGCAGACGGTCGTATTATCTGATCGGAAGCGTTTGTGCAGATCATGATGGATCCGCAACAAACGCGAGTGTGAAAGTAGCCTAATGGCACCATTTATGTTTGCATACCATGTAATAGGAAGCGGAAAAAAAAATTCCAAATGGGGTAGAATTGGGAAAAAACTCTATTCTTATATTTTTCTTTTACACTGTACACTATGCGGTAAAATTAATCTGTTATCTTCATTCTCCAGAACCGTTACAATAATGCCACTTTTCTTGCGTTTTCATACTGAAAAAAAATTCATTTCAAATTTTTTTTTTTATAAAACCACATTTTGACCCCTTTTAACTTATTTGTAGTTATGTGTACGGGGACAGGGCTCATTTTTAGCAGGACGATCTGTTCTTCAGTGCTTCCAATTTGAAGTGTGTGCGACTTTTTGATCACTTTTTATAAAAAAAATTATTCGGTAGTTGAAGTGAAATAACTGAAATAAAGTGGCCTAAATGGGAGGAAATGCTCAAAACCCCCAAACACTGGGGCCTGTTTATAACCGGGGGAGCAATTCCTCCGCATGTGATCCGTGGCTAACGGCAATCCCCAGCAAAAATGAATACAATGGAGGATGTCGACAGCGGACCACATGCACCACAAAAAAGATGAAATAATGTGTGGATGAAAATATAAAAACACAAAAATCACTGCGAAAGCTGCACCAGAATGATCTGCACCTGACAACACGGGCCAATCCCTCAGGCTGATGTGAAGAACTGAGACTTTGGCCAATGTATTCCTGTCTGGAACACATCGGAGCCCCCCCGCACCGCCGTCAAGGTATCTCAGTGTGGCCTGGGTCCCACCGCTAGACTCCCTACGGTGTGTGAACGCGGTCTGAGAGGTGCGAAGGTACAACTTCCTGACGGGAATACATTGGCCAATGTCGTCAGTGTCGTCAGTTGCATATCATTGTGGTACACCTTTTGCAGTTATTTAGGTAGTTGAAGTGACAAAAAATGCCAAATTGTCTTTTTTTTTTTTTTCCAGTTACGCCATTTTCCGTATGCCATTAATATTGTTATATATGGGCATTTTCGCACGCGGTGATGCCCATGATGTTTATTTTTTTAAATTGTTTTAGTATTTTTATTTTAAGGAAAGGGAGGTGATTTGAGGTTTTATTTAAAATTTCTTTTTTTTTTTACTTTTTTTTTATGCCAACATTAAAAAACAAAGACGCAATCACATTTTTACAGGAATTCACTGAAATCGTTCCTGTCATTCAGGCCGAGCTGACCTAACGCTCCAGTGCGTATTATCCACCCGGCTTCTTTTTGTAATAATAGGCGGCGGCGGTCACCGCCCCGAGGGGGATTAGGCACCAGTTCTAAGGCCTCTTACACACGGCCGTATGGCTTTTTCAGTATCTTGCGGTCCGTAAAAAATGTATCCGCAAAAAATACGGATGACGTCCGTGTGCATTCCGTTTTTTGCGGAGCGGAACAGCTGGCCCCTGATAGACCAGTACTATCCTTGTCCGTTATGCGGACAATAATAGGACATGTTCTATTTTAGAACAGAAATACGGAAGGCATATGGAGTACCTCGACATCTAGGGACACCAACTGATATCCCTTCTGCCAATGAAAATCTTTCAGCGCCAGGAGGAAATCGTTGGCGGCCATAATGTAAGCAGGAGTCTTGGGAGCCAATCAATATACTTAGATAATGTCACCGAGCCAATCCCGTCAGAGAACACTCCATAAAGTCTGGGAAGGGGCTGCCCAAGACTCGAAGAGCACATGAGGGAGACACATGGAGGTAGTGGAGACCCAGACTTTTGCAGGTTTAGAACTGGTGCCTAAGGCTACTTTCACACTAGCAGTTTTAGTTTCCGGCGCTGAGTTCCGTCCTAGGGGCTCTATACTGGAAAAGAACTGATCAGTTTTATCCTAATGCATTCTGAATGGAGAGCAATCCGTTCAGGATGCATCAGGACGTCTTCAGTTCAGTCTTTTTGCCTTTTCAGGACTGAGATAATACGGCAGCATGCTACGGTTTTATCTCCGGCCAAAAAAACTGAACACTTGCCTGAATGCAATTTTTTTCCCATAGAATGTATTAGTGCCGGATCCAGCATTCAAATTGCCGCATCGACGGATCTGGTATTCCGTTCTGCGCATGCGCAGACCTTTAAAAATGTGAAAAAAATAGATCCGGTATTGCAGTGCATTTTTCAGATCTGATAAGTCTGAAAAATACCTGATCAGTCAGAAAAAATGACATCCGTTTGCATACAGTTTGCAGGCAACGGAACTGCCTGCCGGAATCAAACAACGCAAGTGTGAAAGTACCCTAATCCCCCTCAGGGCGGTGACCGCCGCCGCCTATTATTACAAAAAGAAGCCGTGTGGATAATACGCACTGGAGCGTTAGGTCAGCTCGGCCTGAATGACGGGAGCGATTTCAGTGTATTCCTGTAAAAATGTGATTACGCCTTTATTTTTTAATATTTGGAATGCTTATTTTTAACTTGCCTCTATCTTTGTATGCTAGCGTCGGGCGTATCCATGGCAACTCATTGCGAGCTGCTTAAGAGGACGGCACGCAATGACGTGCTGACGTAGTGGCCTGAGGGAGCGCAGTTTTCGCAAAACGTGCGTGATTTAGGCTGGTTTCACACGGGCGTAGCGGGAAAAGGTGCGTTGCGGGAACATGCGCCATTTTTTCGTGCGAGTGCAAAACATTGTAATGCGTTTTGCACTCGCGTGAGAAAAATCGTGCATGTTTGGTACCCGAACTTCACAGAAGTTCGGGTTTGGGATCGGTGTTCTGTAGTTTGTATTATTTTCCCTTATAACATGGTTATAAGAGAAAATAATAGCATTCTGAATACAGAATGCTTAGTACAATAGGGCTGGAGGGGTTAAAAAAAAAATAATATTTATTAATATTACTCCCCTTAATCCACTTGTTCGCGCAGCCGGCATCTCTTCTGTCTTTAAGTGTGAGCAATAGGACCTTTGATGACGTCACTATGCTCATCACATGATCCATCACCATGGTGATGGATCATGTGATGGACCATGTGATGAACGCAGTGACATCATCAAAGGTCCTATTGCTCACAGTTAAAGACAAACGAGATGCCGGCTGCGCGAACAAGTGTATTAAGGGGAGTAAAAAAATATATATATTTTTTTAACCCCTCCAGCGCTATTGTACTATGCATTCTGTATTCAGAATGCTATTATTTTCCCTTATAACCATGTTATAAGGGGAAATAATAATGATCGGGTCTCCATCGCGATCGTCACCTAGCAACCGTGCGTGAAAATCGCACCGCATCCGCACTTGCTTGCCCACCGATCCTGCGTTGCGATTCAGGAGGTACGGTGGGCGATTTTGGCGGGTGCTAAAAGTACAGGAAGTTGTGGCTGTGCCGCTCGTACTTCTCCCTTATGTCAAAAAAGTGTTTTGAATGTCAGCGGGTGGGGGCTACCAAATTAGCCTTTATTGTCGGTGGAAGGACAGGAACCGTCACCGCAGATAAGTTGTTATAAAAACCACATTAGTTTTTTTTGCATCATCCAAAAGAGCAGAGGCGCGACACCTTCAGAGTATCCGCCACCTTCGTTCCGATGGCTGCGCTCATACTCAGCCCATCTACCACTTGTTCGTTCACCCATCTCTCACTAAATGGCGCTCCTGGAACAAGCGCACGAAGTGCAGAAATCATCAGCGTGGATCCCAGGTGTCCTAACAGCCACGTACATGCGGCGCTGCGGGCCGATGGGGCTTGTGCGAGAAATCCCATCATTAGGAATGGGAGCCTATTGCAGCCAGCGCCATGTGCACAGCGTCGCCGCCGCGGCCTTTCATTTTAAGATCTAGGTTGAATCCTGACAGAGGGACCTTCATGGAAGGAGCTTGTTGGCTGACTTAAATCTCAAATGCTTCACTCTGCAGAAACTGGTCGTCAGAACTTCCTCCCGGCAGCTTCGTGTAAAGCTTCAGCTGGAGAGTAAATCACCTTCCCTGTCTGCCGGTACAAAGGCATCGCACAAACGATCTGGGGAATGAAAAGCCGCGCTCCCTCCAGATCCGCCACCGCCTCGTCTGCCTTCTCCTTTTGTTTCTGTTTAATGAAAGACAGGCGGGTAGGTGAACGCAGGTGAGGAGTGTGCCGGCGGCTTGAAGATTTCCCCCATGCAGTCGCCTTCCGTAATCACCTGAAAACACCCCCGTTGTTTGTTCGCTTTACCTCCCTGAGTGGGGTGGTGATTTTTTATTTTATTTTTATTTTTTTCTAGCAGCATTTCTTGTCCCTCAACCTCTTACCCGTTGCAGGTGGAATTTTTTTTCTTTTTTGCGTCAAATGTCGTCTGTCCCTCCAGTCGACCCGGACAATTGATAAGGAGTGAAGGGAGACGTTACAAGATGGGTTCATAAACTGTACCTATTAGTTTCGTCATTTGCAAAGAATAATACTATGATGTGTAGCCAATCAGGTCCAAGTACTAGGATAGTTGGTAGATATTGTTACTGCGGAGTAATGAGGGTTATAATAGTTCTCCACCGCGATACGTCAAAGATAGGTTTCCCATAGCCGATATTAAACATAAAAAATATAAAAGAATAAATAAATGAATAAATAAAATTAGTAACTCACTGCACTGGGGGGGCGGCCCCTAGGATAAACTCCAGACACCTGCGGAGCCCGATACCCCCCTAGCTAGAATCGCCCGTACCATGGTAGATATTGATGGCAGCACAATCCATGGTGGCTTCAGATCAATTTCTTTATTTAGAGATTCTTTCAACGCGTTTCGGGGGATTGGTATAAGGATCCCCCTTCTTAAGGAGCAATAAAATAATTATTGAAACAAACTGCAAGACAGACGAGGGCTACGGGGGGTATCGGGCTCCGCAGGTGTCTGGAGTTTATACTAGGGGCCGCCCCCCCAGTGCAGTGAGTTACTAATTTTATTTATTAATTTATTTATTCTTTTTTTATGTTTATTATCGGCTATGGGAAACCTATCTTTGACGTAGGACGGTGGAGAACTATTATAACCCACATTACTCCGCAGTAACAATATCTACCGACTATCCTAGTACTTGGACCTGATTGGCTACACATCATAGTATCATTCTTTACTAATAGGGTTTGGCGCTTTCTACTGGGGGTAAAACTAATACGGAAATGACGAAACTAATGGGTACAGTTTATGAACCCGTCTTGTAACGTCTCCGTTCACTCCTTATCATTGTCTTTCCACGTAGTCGGACGTCTTCGTTGCCACCCCAATAGCTGCCTTCCCATATATCCTAAATCTTCGCTTTTCACCCTATCCATTGATCACGAATACCTCCATTCCACTGGCGCCTCCCGTTTCACTTATCTTTCGGAAAAATTATCCCTTAAGATTTGATTAACCCTTGCTTTTTTAACCCCCCCTTTTCCAGTCGACCCGGACCCAGCTTCAAGAGAATTCCTATAGTTTCTTAATCTCTTCCTGCAGGACGGAGCTTCTCCTGCGCGTCTTCACATTGGGCCTATACCGACGGTGTTGGCGTCTGAGACCGCGTTAAAGGGCTTCTGACTTTAGACATGTTCTAATGGCAGCTGACAGTCTTTGTCCCTTCTCTCTATATGAAAAATGAACTTTTACTTTATGCAAATGAGCCTGTAGGAGAAATGGGGGTCTTGCCCCTACTCCTAGAGGCCCCCTTCTCCCTCCTCTGGCCACGCCCTAATCATGTTGATTGACAGGGCCAAACTGGATGACGTGAACACTGCCTGGCCCTGTCAATCATAGACCTGCTCAGTGTCGGTGGGGTCGGCTGACCCTCTGTGTGTGTGTCGGGGGGTCCAGGCTATCCTCCCACTGGCAGATGATGAGGGAAAGGATTTCAGTTTGCCCAGTGGACGTGTACAGAGGAGCCTGGAGGCGAACTGTGGGCCCCGGAAGAGGACAGCAGGGCCCCGGAAGAGGACAGACGAACCTGCAGGGTGACAGAGTAGCCTGAATGAGAATACAGGGGTCTAGAGGTGATAGAAGAACCTGGAGGAGGGCAAAGACATCTGGACCTGCGACTGAGGAGCCTGAAGAAGATGGAGGGGTCTGGCAGTGGTTTATTCCCATACATCGCTGGGACCAGTGTACATGTGTACTGGGATCTCGGGGAGAACAGCTGTCGGCTCAACCTCCTGCTAAGCCCCCCATGGAGGGCTCAATAAGGGGTCTGACGAGCACACATTCTGCATCCGCTGCATGTGAAGGCGTTTCCACAACCCTGCTCATGCGCATGGGAAAATTGCCACAAGGCTTGTCATCAGCGCCTGGGCAGAAATTAGTGGCATGTCCGAGGGAGAACGCCCCCACTGAATGACGGTGTGCCGATCCGTGGCGGGGCGCACTGCAGACCTGCACCTCACCCGAGGCCTGCGGCAGATTTTGAGGATTAGCTGCAGACAGGTTTCCGCTCTTCACTGGATTTACTTTCTCCATGACAGTCGCTGCTCGTGAGGTTAAATTCCTGCACCTTCTGTAATTTTCTCTACGTTTGCCTTATTATTTTAGGTTTTAACCCCTGATTTTTCTCTTCCGATCCACAGGCTGGCACTTCTCCCAGCTGAGCGTTCGCTGTAATGTGACCGATCTTAGGGTCCCGGTGTCCGGGTGTTATTACAGATTCCTCTGGGATCCCGACCTTCCCGCTCATACCGCCGGATGATGTCCTGTAATACCTTATATCTGTACATAGAAAAATACAAATAAGACTCCCATTATCTGCGCCGGGCGGATCTGCCTCCGTTTCATCTTCTGGGGATTGTTTGCAGATTATAATTTAATTGCAGATTTGCATAAAATTGAACACAAGCCGCGCACATCTCTTCATTATCAGAGGAGATTCTTCTTTGACAGTTCTCCTGAATTCTACAATTAGTGCTTCAGTGTACAGCGTCTCACCGCCAGTATGTAATCTGTGTCACCGGAGCGGGGAACGTGCCGCCATATCATCAGCGTCGCCGCACACTAATATAATAGCATGCAGCGCTGGGGTCCCAGGTTTGATTCCGACCAAGGCCAGCAACTGCATGTTTCCTCCCACGCGCCAAAGACACATGGATAGAGAATTAGATTGTGAGCTCCACTGGTTACAGCGAGTGATGATAATGTCTGCGCAGCGCTGTGTAATATGTCAGCGCTATATAAATGCGCAACATACATAAACAGATATAGACACTGCCCACCTGTCCCCAAGTGTCAGTGTCATTATCCTGTCCCCAAGTGTCAGTGTCATTATCCTGTACCCCGAGTGTTAGCGTCATTATCCTGTACCCCAAGTGTCAGTGTCATTATCCTGTACCCCAAGTGTCAGCGTCATTATCCTGTACCCCAAGTGTCAGCGTCATTATCCTGTACCCCGAGTGTCAGTGTCATTATCCTGTACCTCGAGTGTCAGCGTCATTATCCTGTACCCCAAGTGTCAGCGTCATTATCCTGTACCCCAAGTGTCAGCGTCATTATCCTGTACCCCGAGTGTCAGCGTCATTATCCTGTACCCCGAGTGTCAGCGTCATTATCCTGTACCCCGAGTGTCAGCGTCATCATCCTGTACCCCGAGTGTCAGCGTCATCATCCTGTACCCCGAGTGTCAGCGTCATCATCCTGTACCCCGAGTGTCAGCGTCATCATCCTGTACCCCGAGTGTCAGCGTCATCATCCTGTACCCCGAGTGTCAGCGTCATCATCCTGTACCCCGAGTGTCAGCGTCATCATCCTGTACCCCGAGTGTCAGCGTCATTATCCAGTACCCCGAGTGTCAGCGTCATTATCCTGTACCCCGAGTGTCAGCGTCATTATCCTGTACCCCGAGTGTCAGCGTCATTATCCTGTACCCCGAGTGTCAGCGTCATTATCCTGTACCCCGAGTGTCAGCGTCATTATCCTGTACCCCGAGTGTCAGCGTCATTATCCTGTACCCCGAGTGTCAGCGTCATTATCCTGTACCCCGAGTGTCAGCGTCATTATCCTGTACCCCGGGTGTCAGCGTCATTATCCTGTACCCCGAGTGTCAGCGTCATTATCCTGTACCCCGAGTGTCAGCGTCATTATCCTGTACCCCGAGTGTCAGCGTCATTATCCTGTACCCCGAGTGTCAGCGTCATTATCCTGTACCCCGAGTGTCAGCGTCATTATCCTGTACCCCGAGTGTCAGCGTCATTATCCTGTACCCCAAGTGTCAGCGTCATTATCCTGTACCCCGAGTGTCAGCGTCATTATCCTGTACCCCGAGTGTCAGCGTCATTATCCTGTACCCCGAGTGTCAGCGTCATTATCCTGTACCCCGAGTGTCAGCGTCATTATCCTGTACCCCGAGTGTCAGCGTCATTATCCTGTACCCCGAGTGTCAGCGTCATTATCCTGTACCCCAAGTGTCAGCGTCATTATCCTGTACCCCAAGTGTCATTATCCTGTTCCCCGAGTGTCAGTGTCATTATCCTGTACCCCGAGTGTCAGCGTCATTATCCTGTACCCCGAGTGTCAGTGTCATTATCCTGTACCCCAAGTGTTAGTGTCATTATCCTGTACCCCGAGTGTCAGTGTCATTATCCTATACCCCGAGTGTCAGTGTCATCATCCTGTACCCCGAGTGTCAGCGTCATTATCCTGTACCCCGAGTGTCAGTGTCATTATCCTGTACCCCAAGTGTCAGCGTCATTAACCTGTACCCCGAGTGTCATTATCCTGTACCCCGAGTGTCAGTGTCATTATCCTGTACCCCGAGTGTCAGCTTCATTATTAGTTTTCTGAATTATCGGACGTCTGATAGTTTGGACTTTTCTGTGTCATCGTCGGAATCGCTCGTATCAGTTGTTAGAGTTTAGGTGTCTAATAAAACCTAATGACTGCGGCACCTTCACTTCCAATGAAGAGAAATGAGATGAATTAGGTCACATAATTGTTATTAGGAGATGATTGCTTTTAATTGCAGCCCCACCACCGTCCTCAGCGCCAATAAATGGACCCCGTATCTCCCAATCTTCACTATAGACCCGTCTCGGGTGATTGAAGTAATTACGCCGGCCCGGTTGTGCCAGCTTCCTGACCTTCAGCGCGGATTTTATCTGTGCTGATGTAAATGCATTGTTTTAATGATTTGCTTCTCTCGCCCACTCCCCAGCCAACACGCAGGCACCCCGAGCCGGCAGAGGAATATCAAGGAGAGCTTTGATGTGGCTGCAGTTACCTCCCTGCTCTGGCCTGCATCTCAGAGATGTGTCACCTATGCCAGAAGGGAATCGGGGAAATCACGTTTTGAATGGTAATGATAACATACTAATCACTTCCTCCCTTTGAAGATGGAAGCGAGATATTCTGTCAGCATCCCCAGCTGCTACAGCTCCGAGACACTGGTCTAGGTGTATTAGCTTAAGTGTGCGTGTCAATACAGCTCGCATGCCTGCCATCCGCAGGGGCTCATTAGAGCCGGGGGTCTCGCTTCACAAGACATCCACTCACATTAAATCCGCAACGCCTCCTTTTTCATCATCGTCATTACAGTTATTGTTATTATTTATTAGAATTCAGCCTTTTTTTGGGGGGGAATCGTTTGCATTGAAATGGCATCTGTCACGCGGTACAAGTTTTATTTCCATATTTTTTTAGACCTAGCAGAAGGAGAGGGGAGGGGGCGCTGGGGACGGACTGCAAGATGCCGATTTCTTCTTCCATTTACTAATGCATTTGTTAGTATGCATCGGTACGAGGAGGTTCAGAGCGTTTCGTTTTTTACCATGGCTGTGACGCAGAGCTTGCGCTCAACCCCGCAGCAGGGAGCGCAGTACGGAGACAATAAGACACATGACTAATGGAAATACTGAGAAGCGTCATGATTTATGCCTCTCTTTGCATATTGCAGCTGTGCCAGAGGGAAGACTTGGCACAAGAGCTTGCACTTCTCAAGTGTTCGATATATTCCGTGCATTTTTTATTTGCTTCTTTTGCAGTCGCAAGGACTAAAATCTCAGCCACATTGCGTAAAATTGGCAGAGATTTACAGCTAATTACAAAATTTAATTTTACTTATTCAAATGGCGTTTTGGCGCTGAAACTTGGGATCGTTTGAAAGACCGAAAATGTGTTTAAAGAGAAAAAAAAAATTAATTATTTCAACGGCTACAAAGACTGAAGTGAATACGTTGTATATTAAATGAATACATTTTATAAAATTGTATCAAAACAAATTATTTCTTGTATTTTTTTAATGATGTGTAATTATAGACGCTGCAGGGTGCAGATTAAAAGTCCAGACCGCATCCAGGTATGGGTGGATTTATAGTGGGAAGATCTCACCCACTTTGCTGCTGCTGCTGTGCAGAATGGCATTTGGTACAATTTGCAGAGAATTCTGTGATCGATCTGCAGCAAAACCCTCAACTAATCCCCAGCAAAATTGGCAGGAGTTACATGAGGATTTTGTTGCAGCTTTGCTTCGGGTTTTGCCCTGTGTGGAAATACTGAGAATTTACAATCCGCACACGGGTCAGTTTATGCTGCAGGCTTTCTTTTTGCAGGATGTAAATGAGCTTTCTTAAAGTATCTGCTGTTGTAAAACACCGGGCGATTTGCTGGAAGCAGCGGCGACCCCTCACTGTACACTATGTGGACAAACCTTAAAGTAGCACTCCCACAATTTTTTTTTGTTCTCTGACCCGTTAGAAAGGTACATGATGTAACCTGTAGTGAAGGAAATCTTCTCGCAAGTGACTGTATTTGTGAGTTATAACCTCCCTTCTGATCCTCAGCTGTGTCTGGTCACATTAAGCAGCTGAGGATCAGAAGGGAGGTTATAACTCCCAAATACAGTAACTGGTGAGAAGATTTCCTTCACTGCAGTTTACATCATGCACCTTTCTAACAGGACAGAGAATTAAAATTTTTGTGGTAGTGCTGCTTAAAATGTGGCACCTAATTCCACTGCAGAAAATCCACACCGTTTGCGCCACTTGTACCCGTAGGTTTGTATGTTGGCAAACCCTGAGGGAGACTGATGGAAATGCAACATAAGCAACCTCGCCATTAATTAATGTTTTCTGCAACGTTCGTCTAAAATAGTTTTTCAGGACATTTACTAAAAAACTGTTCAGCACAGACACGGTTACTGCGCCAATTGGTGAGTGTACATCCCAGGTCGTACCATTAGTGAGTAGGAATCCCAGGTCATACCGTTAGTGAGTATGAATGCCAGGTCGTACCGTTAGGGAGTATGAACCCCAGGTCGTACCGTTAGGGAGTATGAACCCCAGGTCGTACCGTCAGGGAGTATGAACCCCAGGTCGTACCGTTAGGGAGTATGAACCCCAGGTCGTACCATCAGGGAGTATGAACCCCAGGTCGTACCGTTAGTGAGTATGAATCTCAGGTCGTACCGTTAGTGAGTATGAACCCCAGGTCGTACCGTTAGTGATTATGAACCCCAGGTCGTACCGTTAGGGAGTATGAACCCCAGGTCGTACCGTCAGGGAGTATGAACCCCAGGTCGTACCGTTAGTGAGTATGAATCTCAGGTCGTATCGTTAGTGAGTATGAACCCCAGGTCGTACCGTTAGTGAGTATGAACCCCAGGTCGTACCGTTAGTATGAACCCCAGGTCGTACTGTTAGTGAGTATGAACCCCAGGTCGTACTGTTTGTGAGTATGAATCTCAGGTACCGTACTTCTCTTGAAAAGCATTGCCCAGTCACACTTTTCAGCAATCCTTCCTTCCATCTTCTCACAATAAAGAAGTTGAAGGCTCACCAATGGGCGACGGATTGACGGTGTGAGCAGTCCTGTGTAATCCAGCATGGCTGACTAGTATAGATACCAAGGAAGCTGAGGAGGAGGAACCTATGGATGGCCGAGTGACAGTGTGAGCAGTCCTGTGTAATCTAAAATCTAGTATGGCTGACATAGTAGATAACAAGGAAGCTGAGGAGGAGGAACCTATGGATGGCCGAGTGACGGTGTGAGCAGTCCTGTGTAATCCAGCATGGCTGACAAGTGTAGGTACCAAGGAAGCTGAGGAGGAGGAACCTATGGATGGCCGAGTGACAGTGTGAGCAGTCCTGTGTAATCTAGTATGGCTGACATAGTAGGTGACAAGGAAGCTGAGGAGGAGGAACCATTGGATGGCCGAGTGACGGTGTGAGCAGTCCTGTGTAATCCAGCATGGCTGACTAGTGTAGGTACCAAGGAAGCTGAGGAGGAGGAACCTATGGATGGCCGAGTGACAGTGTGAGCAGTCCTGTGTAATCTAGTATGGCTGACATAGTAGTTGACAAGGAAGCTGAGGAGGAGGAACCTATGGATGACCGAGTGACGGTGTGAGCAGTCCTGTGTAATCCAGCATGGCTGACATAGTAGGTGACAAGGAAGCTGAGGAGGAGGAACCTATGGATGGCCGAGTGACGGTGTGAGCAGTCCTGTGTAATCTAGTATGGCTGACATAGTAGGTGGCAAGGAAGCTGAGGAGGAGGAACCTATGGATGGCCGAGTGACGGTGTGAGCAGTCCTGTGTAATCTAAAATCTAGTATGGCTGACATAGTAGATAACAAGGAAGCTGAGGAGGAGTCCTTTCTGCTATGGATGGCCGAGTGACGGTGTGAGCAGTCCTGTGTAATCCAGCATGGCTGACTAGTGTAGGTACCAAGGAAGCTGAGGAGGAGGAACCTATGGATGGCCGAGTGACGGTGTGAGCAGTCCTGTGTAATCTAGTATGGCTGACATAGTAGGTGACAAGGAAGCTGAGGAGGAGGAACCTATGGATGGCCGAGTGACGGTGTGAGCAGTCCTGTGTAATCTAGTATGGCTGACATAGTAGGTGGCAAGGAAGCTGAGGAGGAGGAACCTATGGATGGCCGAGTGACGGTGTGAGCAGTCCTGTGTAATCCAGCATGGCTGACTAGTGTAGGTACCAAGGAAGCTGAGGAGGAGGGACCTATGGATGGCCGAGTGACGGAGTGAGCAGTCCTTTGAGCACTAGTATGGCTGACATAGTAGGTGGCAGCTACTCCCGAGCACTCGGACAGCGTACAGGACGGAGATGCTACACATACGGGCAAGAAGCACAGGGGCAGCTTCTTTTTTTAGCTGGAGAGGAGAAATCCAAATTGCCCCCCGTCGCCTATGAAGATATGGGACTGACGCGAAGTGGAGGAACTCTGGAGCCTGCCTTCTGATTTTCTCTCTTACATTGACCCGGTAACCTCTTAATGTATGAACCCTTCAGAGGCGAGGCACGGGCGACACATAACGATGCCTCAGATCAGCCGGGGAGTGTCAGACATGGAAGCTTCATCTGGCATCCTAATTAATAAGAATCAAGATAAAAAAATACGATAATTTGCCGCCGAGAAGCGTTGGGCATTGAAAGTCTTTTGCAGCTTTAAAGTAAGCCAAAGGGTTTAAATCCTACCTAGCGGAGGCCCTCACCCACCTCCTGTATCGATCAGAGGCGCCCGCACCCGCGGGGGGGACTTGTTCTGGCTTAGCACATGAAAGGCTTTGCCTCCTTCCGGAGTTTTACATTCTAACATTTTAATTGATTAATTAGAGAAGCGACTTTGGTGAACCTCCACCTGACAACTTGACACCTTTGTTTGATCCTTGTAAAATTTGTGTTTTATTTTCTTAAGTTTCCCCCCCCCCCCCCTTTTTTTTTTGTAGAGGGCTCATCTGTTGGATAACACGGAGAGGCTGGAGAGGTCATCACGGAGGCTGGAAGCCGGGTACCAGATAGCCGTGGAGACCGGTAAGTGTCCTGACGGCGCCAGTTGTGCATGAGATGAACGACACGTGCTGCTCATCAGTGAATACTTGGATGGGGAATAGACGTGTCACAAGGCCGGCGTGTTCGCCATGACCTGCATGTTGATGGGTCCCTTCATAACAGCTTCAGTATGTGATCCTCAACGGTGTGAGGTGAACCCATGTTCACGAAGACCCTCCTTGACTTATAATGCTAATACGACATCATATAGTACATGGACCCAGAGATCTCCCCATTCATTGCTCCACTTGCTTTGATAAATGTTTATCAAGCTGGCACCTCGGGGGCGTGTCCTTTATGCTTCATATCGCTCCCTATCACAGCTCAGGGGGCATGTCCTCTCTGCTTCAGATCTCTCCCTATCACAGTTCAGGGGGCATGTCCTTTCTGCTGCAGCTCAGGGGCATGTCCTTTCTGCTTCAGACCTCTCCCTATCACAGCTCAGGGGGCACGTCCTTTCTGCTGCAGCTCTGGGCATGTCCTTTCTGCTTCAGATCTCCCCATCACATCTCAGGAGGTAGTTGAAGAATGGAACTGAGCATGTGCGTCCACCTTAGCAATGCATGCTATTGAATAACTCAGTGGCTATAGTAAAATTTGAATCACATTTTAATCAAATTTTAAAGTATTCAGATCCAGGCGCTGGTTTGAAATCTGCAGAATATACCGTATTTCATGGGTCCCTCCCCCTTTAACAAACCAGCACGTAACAAAGGCGAATCCTCTGAGCTGCGATTGCTCCCGGCCGTGCAATTACACATACTGCAGACATTCCAGGTATCCGGGGGGCACAGACTTATGCAGATTATCACTGTTCTCATCTACATATATATATATATCAGTCAGCGACATTCTAAATCCTGTATGCAAATTGCACCGAGTTCTATGGAGTCTTCTGCTCCAGTCACATCCAAAGCTGTAGTTTGATTGCTGCGTCGGCCATGAGGGCTCACAGTCCTTACAGCTGCAGTCTACACTGCACTCTGGGACATTGCATTGTGGGAGATAAACAGAGGATTAGGCAGGTTTTGAATGCAGCTCTGGATGTGACTAGAGCATAGGACATGATATCATGATTCCAGCAGCGTGCATTGTGATTGAGCTCTGAATTCCTTCCTCTCGAGGAACCAAATTGGAGCTAATAATGAATTAATTGACCAAATGTTGCTCCTGCGCCCGTCGCTGGGCACGCTTCCACGCTGCGTCTCCCGGCGCCATCATCTCACTAATCAGCTGTCACCGATGCGCAGGTTCTGGGTAACGTGCAGAGCAGTTTTGTTCCGTGGTGTGGAAATTAGCGAGTTGCCTGACACTCGATTTTTGCTCTTGGCGTCTAATGACGGTGGGTTCACTGATGTGTTCATAAATAGCGCACTCGCGGCCCGCCTGTCACATTGACGCCATGCGCGTACGGCGAGGGTGTAAAGCCTGGCGACGGCGGTTATTTTTACATTAGGATTAAGATATTCACATGAAAACGCTTGAGATGATTTCATTTGGAGGATAATGCTCATTTTATGCATCCGGGCACGGCGATTATGTTCTTACATTGCGGGAAAACCCAATCTCAGGCCTGAAGGGTCAGTGCGCCCGAAGCATCGGAACTGCGGCAAATCCCAAACCCATTAACCGTTTCATGAAACGCATAATTATCAAGAAAATGTATAATATTATTATTATAGTGATCATTTATTAAGATTAGTGACACCTACAGGCCAAAAGCAGGTACTGCACAGCGTGGCTGCAGAGAGCGGTGCAGGCCGTCATGTAAGAGACAATAGTATGCATGGAGGTCTCTTAAACAGAGGCGCCCTCCTATCCGTCACCTTGCTGGCACCCCTAGACCTGACCTCTTTAGAGCCATGGTCTTCACATCCTGCTCTGATGAAGGCCCCAAACAGCTGCATGCACCGTGTGAAGACTGGCTCTGTACTTATTAGGCCAAGTTCACACTTCACTTATTTGGTCAGTTATTTCCATCACTGATTGTGAACTAAAACCCATAGTGAGGCCTCCACAGAGATCAGGTGTAATGGAAAGATCTGCACAATAACTGAAGTGTGAACTCGGCTTTAGCTGTATCCGTGCTCTGCACCAGCGGTTCTGGATGCACAGTTGGCCACCAGGGGGCAGAAGGCTCAGTGCCCTAGAATGAGGGTGCACATTGCCTTCTGGATCCCCCCACTCACTCATCTCCATTATATCATTGGAAATTCTGCTCAGCACAGGACTGTGGCATGGCAGAGCAGAGCTGTCAATCACACTGCAGCCCCTCCCACACTGAGCTGCTCGGCAGTGTAGACATTGTAGAAGCCAGTGCACTTCTACTATGCATACCTTTCCTTCTCCTATATGTTAGGTGCAGGCATGCTCGCGTGGCTTCCTACTACCCCCCTCTCATCCTCCTGGACTGTGTTCCTGAGCAGAACTTCAGTCTTTAGTACATGGCTGCGGCTTTACAGCGCAGGCATCGCTCCTTCCCCTTCCTTTTATGCCTCCTCTAACTTTGAAACCAGTTTTCAAAGATGGTCTTGGAGCTCCCCTCCCATCGCACCAGCGTCTGAAGTAACAGGCGAAAAGAAAAAACTTCTGCCCGGATTCTGATAGAAAAACTACATCTGACAGGTAGCAGCATGGCAGGCTCCGCATTTCAAAGGTCGGTGTGATGGGAGGGAAGGGAACGTCTGCCTCGCCTGGAAATTGTAAGTGAGAAGGACGAGAGCAATATTCATATCCCCGCTGAGCCGGAGCTCCCGAGCCTTTCCCAGGGGGACGCCAGCTGGGAAAGGCTTCATCCCCACTCATGGGTGTCAGAAACCTGTCACCGACTGCATGCCGCCATATACTGCACTGACTCATGGGCACACCTGCTCCACATGTCATACATTCTCATATATGGCCATATTCTGGGCTGGATGAATACATATATGTAGACCTGAATATATATATATACACCAGTATATCTGCAGACACATATACACCCACATACCTACACTTACTTATCTGCAGCCATACACTGTACGTACACAATGCATGTGTGTGTGTGCATATGTATAGATCTCTTACTAGCAGAAGGACGTAGCTTCGGACGGGTATATTTCATCTATTTCATTTAATGTTTCCGTGTGTCGTTAAAAGATATCGACAGTATCCATTATAACAGTGACCTCTACAGCACCCCGCCCCTTTAACAATGAACTCCAGAAGCCCCCTCCCCTTGACACTGACCCTCCCCACAGTGCCCCGCCACTTTTAAATGGATCCTCCACAGCAGCCCATCCCCTTAAATTTGACTTTCACAGCAGCCCGTCCCTTTAACAGTGAGTTTCAAAGCCCCCTACTCCCTTGACAGTGACCTCCTCAGGGGCCTTCCCCCTGTAACAGTGACCTCCACAGTGCCCGCCCCTTTAACAGTGAGTTTCAATGCACCCTACTGCCTTGACAGTGACCTCCTCAGGGGCCTTCCCCCTGTAACAGTGACCTCCACAGTGCCCGCCCCTGTAACAGTGACCTCCACAGTGCCCGCCCCTGTAACAGTGACCTCCACAGTGCCCGCCCCTGTAACAGTGACCTCCACAGTGCCCGCCCCTGTAACAGTGACCTCCACAGCGCCCGCCCCTGTAACAGTGACCTCCACAGTGCCCGCCCCTGTAACAGTGACCTCCACAGTGCCCGCCCCTGTAACAGTGACCTCCACAGTGCCTGCCCCTGTAACAGTGACCTCCACAGTGCCCGCCCCTGTAACAGTGACCTCCACAGTGCCCGCCCCTGTAACAGTGACCTCCACAGTGCCCGCCCCTGTAACAGTGACCTCCACAGTGCCCGCCCCTGTAACAGTGACCTCCACAGTGCCTGCCCCTGTAACAGTGACCTCCACAGTGCCCGCCACTGTAACAGTGACCTCCACAGTGCCCGCCCCTGTAACAGTGACCTCCACAGTGCCCGCCCCTGTAACAGTGACCTCCACAGTGCCCGCCCCTGTAACAGTGACCTCCACAGTGCCCGCCACTTTAACAGTGACCTCCACAGTGCCTGCCCCTGTAACAGTGACCTCCACAGTGCCCGCCCCTGTAACAGTGACCTCCACAGTGCCCGCCCCTGTAACAGTGACCTCCACAGTTCCCTGCCCCTGTAACAGTGACCTCCACAGTTCCCTGCCCCTTTAACAGTGACCTCGAAAGTACCGCCCCTTTAACAGTGACCTCCACAGTGCCCGCCTCTTTAACAGTGACCTCCACAGCGCCCCGCCCCTTTATTGCTAGGGCTACACAACGACATGTGTTGCGCGACATTTTCTTTTAACAACTTTTATAATGATAGGCTATGGTGTTGCACTGCGACATGCAACATGCTGCAAATGCGACACAACAGTCGCAAAAAATCCATCCAAGATGGATACATGTAGCAATGTAGCTGTGCCCTATGTGTCGTGCGACTTATTATCGTCCTGTAGCCCTAGCCTAAAGCGGACCTACAGCAGTGAAGAAAAATTGCTGGGTTGTTATGGAAACCTGGAGTAAAACTGTGTGTATGTGGAGACTAAGAGCCTGCGAGCTTCTATTGGCTGATAAGGGACATGTGACCGTGTGCATGGCAGTTAGGGGCTTGTATTAACTAATGCAGGTCATTTTTTGGGAATATCTCAGGAAATGAGTTTCTGTCCGTCTGGATCTCTGTTCTTTATGCGCGACCAAACGACTGGACTGATCTTCGCCAAATTTGGCACACAGGTACATCAGGTGTCCGGGAAGGTTTTAGAGTAGGTCTCAGTTCTCTCGGACCTACCGTCCCTGCGATACTCCCAAATAATTACCTGCATTAGCCAATAGAAGCCTGCAAGTCTTTCACTCATATCCCAACTACCATACACACTGTCACATGTCCCTCATCAGCCAGTAGAAGCTCGCAGGCCCTTAGTCTCCACATACACACAGTTTTACTCCAGGTTTCCATTTTTCTTCACTGCTGTAGGTCAGCTTTAGACTAGGGCTACACGACTGTTAAAAACGGACACAGTGTCAGTTTTTCATGGCCATTTTGCATCAGTGTGTGCATCCATTTTCTGGCCGTGTGTTCGTTTTTAATGTCCGTTTTGCATCAGTTTTTCATGTCCGTTAAAACAGACATGAAAAATTGATGAATTTCATTGGCAGTTATTTCTAGACCCACCCATCTCAGAACACCCACATGATGGTAGGCCCCCAGCTAAAATAATGTCCCCCATAGTGTAGGAATTTTAATTTTTACTGTCCCCAGTTTAATTATGTCCCCCATGTAGACGCTCTGGTTTAAATAATGCCCCCATAGTGTCCCACAGCAAAAAAACAAAAACAAAAGCTCACCTCATCCACTTGCTCGCGCTGCAGCAGTCTGTTCTCTCTTCACTGAACGGGACCTGCCGAAGGTGCGCAATGACATCACTGCGCGCTCACACGTGGTTACAACACCACGAATATCGCAGGTCCTTCGGCAGGTCCTGCTCAATGAAGTGAAAAGAGACTGCCGCACCGCGAGCAAGTGGATGAGGTGAGTTTTTTTTTTTTTACCCCTAAATAGCCTAGGTAAAGTGTACACGTTTTTAACAGCCGTGAGACGGGTGCACTCCTGTCAATCGGCCATTAAAACCGGTCCCATTGATTTCAATGGGTCCGCCTGACCGTGAAAACGGCCAAAAATAGGACATGTCCTATTTTTTGACGGACGCTATTCACTGGCCGTTAAAAGAACTGCCATGTGAATAGCCCCATAGACTTTCATTGGTGCATGTCGTGTGCATGAGGCCATAGGCTAGGGCTACACGACGACCTGCACAGCTCAGCAGACTGTATCACACAATAGACTTAGATACACAGCAGGCAGTATCACACATGATAGGATTAGATACACAGCTCAGCAGACAGTATCACACAGGATAGGATTAGATACAGTGCTCAGCAGACAGTATCACACAGGATAGGATTAGATACACTGCTCAGCAGACGGTATCACACAGGATAGGATTAGATACACAGCTCAGCAGGCAGTATCACACAGGATAGGATTAGATACACAGCTCAGCAGACAGTATCACACAGGATAGGATTAGATACACAGCTCAGCAGGCAGTATCACACAGGATAGGATTAGATACACAGCTCAGCAGACAGTATCACACAGGATAGGATTAGATACACAGCTCAGCAGGCAGTATCACACAGGATAGGATTAGATACACAGCTCAGCAGACAGTATCACACAGGATAGGATTAGATACACAGCTCAGCAGACAGTATCACACAGGATAAGATTAGATACACAGCTCAGCAGACAGTATCACACAGGATAGGATTAGATACACAGCTCAGCAGGCAGTATCACACAGGATAGGATTAGATACACAGCTCAGCAGGCAGTATCACACAGGATATAATTAGATACACAGCTCAGCAGACAGTATCACACAGGATAGGATTAGATACACAGCTCAGCAGACAGTATCACACAGGATTTAATTAGATACACAGCTCAGCAGGCAGTATCACACAGGATAGGATTAGATACACAGCTCAGCAGGCAGTATCACACAGGATAGGATTAGATACACAGCTCAGCAGGCAGTATCACACAGGATAGGATTAGATACACAGCTCAGCAGACAGTATCACACAGGATAGGATTAGATACACAGCTCAGCAGACAGTATCACACAGGATAGGATTAGATACACAGCTCAGCAGGCAGTATCACACAGGATAGGATTAGATACACAGCTCAGCAGGCAGTATCACACAGGATAGGATTAGATACACAGCTCAGCAGGCAGTATCACACAGGATAGGATTAGATACACAGCTCAGCAGACAGTATCACACAGGATAGGATTAGATACACAGCTCAGCAGACAGTATCACACAGGATAGGATTAGATACACAGCTCAGCAGACAGTATCACACAGGATAGGATTAGATACACAGCTCAGCAGGCAGTATCACACAGGATAGGATTAGATACACAGCTCAGCAGACAGTATCACACAGGATAGGATTAGATACACAGCTCAGCAGACAGTATCACACAGGATAGGATTAGATACACAGCTCAGCAGGCAGTATCACACAGGATAGGATTAGATACACAGCTCAGCAGGCAGTATCACACAGGATAGGATTAGATACACAGCTCAGCAGGCAGTATCACACAGGATAGGATTAGATACACAGCTCAGCAGGCAGTATCACACAGGATAGGATTAGATACACAGCTCAGCAGACAGTATCACACAGGATAGGATTAGATACACAGCTCAGCAGACAGTATCACACAGGATAGGATTAGATACACAGCTCAGCAGACAGTATCACACAGGATAGGATTAGATACACAGCTCAGCAGGCAGTATCACACAGGATAGGATTAGATACACAGCTCAGCAGGCAGTATCACACAGGATATAATTAGATACACAGCTCAGCAGACAGTATCACACAGGATAGGATTAGATACACAGCTCAGCAGACAGTATCACACAGGATAGGATTAGATACACAGCTCAGCAGGCAGTATCACACAGGATAGGATTAGATACACAGCTCAGCAGGCAGTATCACACAGGATAGGATTAGATACACAGCTCAGCAGACAGTATCACACAGGATAGGATTAGATACACAGCTCAGCAGACAGTATCACACAGGATAGGATTAGATACACAGCTCAGCAGACAGTATCACACAGGATAGGATTAGATACACAGCTCAGCAGACAGTATCACACAGGATAGGATTAGATACACAGCTCAGCAGGCAGTATCACACAGGATAGGATTAGATACACAGCTCAGCAGACAGTATCACACAGGATAGGATTAGATACACAGCTCAGCAGACAGTATCACACAGGATAGGATTAGATACACAGCTCAGCAGACAGTATCACACAGGATAGGATTAGATACACAGCTCAGCAGACAGTATCACACAGGATAGGATTAGATACACAGCTCAGCAGACAGTGGGGCAGGGTGCTGTAGAGGTCACTGTTATGGGGGATACTGTCGGTGCTTCTGCTAGTGTGTATACACATATATATAGTAAGGGGTGCACCAAGCCTTTCTGCTGCCTGAGGCAAAAGCTGAAACGGCTCCCTACCCCCGAATGCCAATTTCTTAACCTAACTCCTTTGCCACAATGAAAGCGCTCATTGCCCATGGCCCTTCCGCTGCGCCCCTCTTGCCCCTGCCTGATCTGGCCTCATTAGTGGTGCATCCTTGAATATGGTCCTACAGCCAGACATGCATCCAACGTGTGTGTATGTGTATATACATATATTTATATTATATACTCCCATGTACCGGTGTAAATATATATATCAGCATACATTTACATATCCACACATGCATGTAAAATATACATCTGCACATCCCCTTTAATGTATAACCCTGGCAATGACTATGTTATATTGCTCTATACCCCCTCCCCCACCCCTGTCCATCTGACCCTTCACACATACCCTATATTTACTGTATATACCCCACCATCCTTTGCATTGTTCTACATTTGATCCCTGTTTCCCGTGATTCATATACATCAGAGATGTTTAAGCTCTAGAGAAGTCCGTCTTCCTGTTCCCCTGGCTTTGGCCGCTACTCGTTTTTCTGACTCTAGTTTCCTCGCGGGTGTGATCAGTCCCCGTCCTCCTGTGTGCTCTGGTATTGTCCCCTATAGATGACGACCCCCTCTCGCCACATACCATTATCTACATTATCCTCCTCCCACAAAACAGCTTTCTTGTTCCTTATAGTGCCTCCTGCAGGAGAAGCAAGTAATGACAGGTGGACCGTGTCCAGGGTATGATTCCCTTCTTCTCCTCACTTTCAACTTACTTGAAATGAAACTTTTGCTTTCGCTATTAAACATATTGAAGATTGTGCCGTTCCAAAGGGGCTTAAGAAAAGAGGGGGTCTAACCTGTACTGACCCCCATCCCATGCCTAATGGCTTTTCATTACCCCCCATAATAGCAAGCAAAGAGAAGGGGGTACAGGTCAGGTCCAGGATGCTGGCCTTCAAGTGGAGAATCTGCCAGTCCTTATTGTCCCAGAATTGGAGATTGACATAGACTGAACCCCCCCCCCCCCCCATCCCGTATTTACTTTATAGACCCCGGACCGTTAGAAGCGTATATGCCACCGCAGCAGAGGAGGCGGTTGTGAATATTGAGATCACAATAGATCAAAATCGTCTTGTTAGGAGTTTTAGTAACTTTTTCTCAGTGCTATATAAGGGAGGAATTCTCTGCGGAGTAAAATATCAGGGGCCCCCAAGCAGGATGACTTCAGTTCTCCGTCTGCGGCGGTATAACCAGAGCGAATCACCGGCGTGAACTAAGGCTTTATGTTAATATGACCTATTTTCCTAATAACTCCTCACTGATACCTTGTCTTTTGTATCCGCTGAGTGACATGTGCAGCTGTCGGGGCATCGCTTACAGAGAGAGATGTCTGCGATTGCGCAGAAGTTAGGGGTGCGCCCCTGGCGCTGAGCGCTCGCTTTGTGTAAACTGCTGTTTAATCGTTTTATGACTCCCCGGCGCTCGGAGACCACAGTTCTCTTTCCTACATGTGTCATCTTAACACATTCCCTTTCATTCCGCACATTACCCACCTGTCTTCTACAGAATTGTTATATTTAGACACCTGCCATTTGTCGGCAACCTAGATTCTCCACCTGTGCTACATCTACCCCCGGGGGCACATCAGACATATTCAGGTGAGGATTTCTATAGACTTAATGAGTTACCTGCAGTAGCCAAGAAAAAGCCAGGATGGAGGCATTCAGAGCAACCGAGAGATGAACGGATGGTGATAATAATAGCAGCAGCTAAAATATTCATCATTATCTGCTAATAATTAAAAATTACAACTTTCTCTGGGCTGCTGGACAATACTGCAGTTTATTTAACATGACATTATTTTATATGCAAATACAAAATATACAAGAATATAACTACTATAATGCTTCCTCTATGTACAAGAATATAACTACTATAATACTGCCTCCTATGTACAAGAATATAACTACTATAATACTGCTCCTATGTACAAGAATATAACTACTATAATACTGCTCCTATGTACAGGAATATAACTACTATAATACTGCTCCTATGTACAAGAATATAACTACTATAATACTGCTCCTATATGCAAGAATATAACTACTATAATACTGCTCCTATGTACAAGAATATAACTACTATAATACTATCTCCTATGTACAAGAATATAACTACTATAATACTGCCTCCTATGTACAAGAATATAACTACTATAATACTGCCCCTATGTACAAGAATATAACTACTATAATACTGCCTCCTATGTACAAGAATATAACTACTATAATACTGCTCCTATGTACAAGAATATAACTACTATAATACTGCTCCTATGTACAAGAATATAACTACTATAATACTGCTCCTATGTACAAGAATATAACTACTATAATACTGCTCCTATGTACAAGAATATAACTACTATAATACTGCTCCTATGTACAAGAATATAACTACTATAATACTGCCTCCTATGTATAAGAATATAACCACTATAATACTGCTCCTATGTGCAAGAATATAATTACTATAATACTGCTCCTATGTACAAGAATATAACTACTATAATACTGCTCTTATGTATAAGAATATAACTACTATAATACTGCTCCTATGTACAAGAATATAACTACTATAATACTGCCTCCTATGTACAAGAATAGAACTACTATAATACTGCTCCTATGTACAAGAATATAACTACTATAATACTGCTCCTATGTACAAGAATATAACTACTATAATACTGCTCCTATGTACAAGAATATAACTGCTATAATACTGCTCCTATGTACAAGAATATAACTACTATAATACTGCCCCCTATGTACAAGAATATAACTACTATAATACTGCTCCTCTGTACAAGAATATAACTACTATAATACTGGTCCTATGTACAAGAATATAACTACTATAATACTGGTCCTATGTACAAGAATATAACTACTATAATACTGCCTCCTATGTATAAGAATATAACTACTATAATACTGCTCCTATGTACAAGACTATAACTACTATAATACTGCCTCTATGTACAAGAATATATCTACTATAATACTGCTCCTATGTATAAGAATATAACTACTATAATACTGCTCCTATGTACAGGAATATAACTACTATAATACTGCCTCCTATGTACAGGAATATAACTACTATAATACTGCCTCTATGTACAAGAATATATCTACTATAATACTGCTCCTATGTATAAGAATATAACTACTATAATACTGCTCATATGTACAAGAATATAACTACTATAATACTGCTCCTATGTACAGGAATATAACTACTATAATACTGCCTCCTATGTACAAGAATATAACTACTATAATACTGCCTCCTATGTACAAGAATATAACTACTATAATACTGCTCCTATGTACCAGAATATAACTACTATAATACTACTCCTATGTACAAGAATATAACTACTATAATACTGCTCCTATGTACAAGAATATAACTACTATAATACTGCCTCCTATGTACAAGAATATAACTACTATAATACTGCTCCTATGTACAAGAATATAACTACTATAATACTGCTCCTATGTACACGAATATAACTACTATAATACTGCTCCTATGTACAAGAATATAACTACTATAATACTGCCTCCTATGTACAAGAATATAACTACTATAATACTGCCTCCTATGTACAGGAATATAACTACTATAATACTGCTCCCATGTACAAGAATATAACTACTATAATGCTGTACAAGTCTGGAATATTTTCTTTGTTTCCGGATAGAACAATGTACGGTATTTAAGCTCTTCTCATGTCAATGAAACCTAAGCGATGTTCTCCCCGTACATAATACCCGCTTCTCGTTTCATCTTTGACATCTTCCATAAGGGAATCTTCTTACTTTCTGTGCCGAGCTGATTTTCCTTTTATTGCCGTTTCCGATCACAACACAACAACCCCTCGTATTCGGATGTATGTGGCGGGCGCGCTCGTCCTCCTGTGATACGCGCACCTCTCTTCCCTCTTCATGTCATTGTAAATATTGTAGTCAGAGGCCTTTACAATGTAGTTTGGTAGATTTCGGGACAACATCAAGGATTAACACCTCTGGCTTTTAGCATCATTGTTTGAAACCGCGCGTTTCAAATGTTTCCGTGTGAAGAATTGAGTTTCTTGATGTGGTCGAGTAAAAGACAAAGCTCTGTTCTCAGCAGACGTGTCGGCTTTATCAAGACTTCGAAATGCATGAGATTTCCCTTTTAAACTTTTGCATGTCAAGAGGTATGGAGTAATAGGTGGCCGGGGTGACTCCTATCTGCTTCTCTCCCAACCGAGGGGAATGTTACACGGCGCTCACGGATACATTTCTACTAATGATTGTGGTTATCCTCGACTTGTTACACTGTGTCTTTTTGTCTCTTGGATAACTGTTATTAACTCCTCAGGGTTTGTGTATATTGGGGGGTCTGATACTTTATTTTTAGTCTTTCTCTAGTTTCGTTGTCGTCATGTCACTATGTAGTGTTGTAGTGTTCACTTTGGAGTTTTTGGTTTTTCTTTAACACAGTAGAATCCGTGCTTTGGTTAAAGCAACGTACTCTCAAAAAAATGTTATTCTCGACCTGTTAGAAAGGTACATGATGTAAACTGTAGAGAAGGCAATCTTACCAGTGACTGTATTTGTGAATTATCCCCTTTCTTCTGATCCTCAGCTATATCATATGACTAGCACTCTGATCTCTTACTGACACAGGACTGGAAGTCAGTTACTTCTCTATTCATTCCTAAGAGACTGACATTGAAAGTCCCATAGGAATACATAAAGAAACTGACTTCCTTTCCACACATTTGTTTCTGGTCACATGACACAGCCGAGGATCACATGACACAGCCGAGGATCACATGACACAGCCGAGGATCACATGACACAGCCGAGGATCAGAACGGAGGTTATAACTCATAAATACAGTCACTGGGATTAAATTTACATCATGTACCTTTCTAACAGGCCACAGAACAAAAGAATAGTGGGAGAGGTTGTTTAAGAAGCTTATGTCTCAATTATGTCACTAGACAGTTACATATAATCTTTAAGAAAGTCATTAATAAGGTTATTGCCTTACCTTGTAGTGATCCTGAGTTACCATATAGCCTGTATTATACTCCAGAGCGGCACTCACTATTCTGCTGGAGCAGTCACTGTGTACATGCATTACTGATCCTGAGTTACATTCTGTATTATACTCCAGAGCTGCACTCACTATTCTGCTGGAGGAATCACTGTGTACATACATTACTTATCCTGTACTGATCCTGAGTTACATCCTGTATTATACTCCAGAGCTGCACTCACTATTCTGCTGGTGCAGTCACTGTGTACATACATTACTTTCCTTGTACTGATCCTGAGTTGCATCCTGCATTATACTCCAGAGCTGCACTCACTATTCTGCTGGTGGAGTCGCTGTGTACATACATTACTTATCCTGTACTGATCCTGAGTTACATCCTGTATTATACTCCAGAGCTGCACTCACTATTCTGCTGGTGCAGTCACTGTGTACATACATTACTGATCCTGTACTGATCCTGAATTACATCCTGCATTATACTCCAGAGCTGAGCTCACTATTCTGCTGGTGCAGTCACTGTGTACATACATTACTTATCCTGTACTGATCCTGAGTTACATCCTGTATTATACTCCAGAGCTGCACTCACTATTCTGCTGGTGCAGTCACTGTGTACATACATTACTGATCCTGTACTGACCCTGAGTTACATCCTGTATTATCCTCCAGAGCTGCACTCACTATTCTGCTGGTGCAGTCACTGTGTACATACATTACTTATCCTGTACTGATCCTGAGTTACATCCTGTATTATACTCCAGAGCTGCACTCACTATTCTGCTGGTGGAGTCGCTGTGTACATACATTACTTATCCTGTACTGATCCTGAGTTACATCCTGTATTATACTCCAGAGCTGCACTCACTATTCTGCTGGTGCAGTCACTGTGTACATACATTACTTATCCTGTACTGATCCTGAGTTACATCCTGTATTATACTCCAGAGCTGAGCTCACTATTCTGCTGGTGCAGTCACTGTGTACATACATTACTGATCCTGTACTGATCCTGAATTACATCCTGCATTATACTCCAGAGCTGAGCTCACTATTCTGCTGGTGGAGTCGCTGTGTACGTGTAATTTTTTTGGAGTTCCGCTCACTGTCTCTGCCCTGATACCTGCATAGAATTCAGCCGTCACTAATATACTTTAAAAATATGCGTCACACAGGTTTATGAATTGCAATTCAAAACATAAGTTCATTATGTAGGTTTATATCCAGAATTATTTATCCGGTTTGAGGAAATAACTTCATCAGAGACCACCTTATATTCCGACCGTTTCGGTCCAGCAGGACCTTTCTCAGCGGTTATATATCTGTGTTTTGTCATGTTTTATATGTATTTGTTACATGTGTGATATGTGTGTCTTATGCTGCTGAGGAATCGCCCGCTTGGACACCCCAGATGTTATGACACTATCAGGATGACGCACTCTCTGGGCACTGCATATTATTATTATTATTATTATTATTATTTATTATTAAAGCGCCATTCATTCCTTAGCGCTGTACATATGATAAGGGGTGCACATACATAATACAGACAAGTGCACTAAGCAGGAACAAGACGAGTTACAGACTGGTACAGAAGGAGAGAGGACCCTGCCCGCGAGGGCTTACAATCTACATGGGTTGACACGCAGCATGTGATGGAAATTCTTTGCTCGATCCATACATGTTCCAAGTGATCACTGGGAACATTGAGATGCTCCCTGTGGATATATTGTGCTGTGAATGTGTATGTTGTGACCCGTTTTTGGGTTATGCTGTCACCAAATGTCCTGATAATGGTATTACCTGACTCTGCTGCACAAGGACCTTCTGGTTTTGTGATTTAATTATTCAGGTCCTTGAGCACATGGCTGGTAAGGGCTCTTTCACACCTGCGTTCTTGTCTTCCGGCATAGAGTTCCGTCGTCGGGGCTCTATGCCGGAAGAATCCTGATCAGGATTATCCTAATGCATTCTGAATGGAGAGAAATCCGTTCAGGATGCATCAGGATGTCTTCAGTTCCGGAACGGAACGTTTTTTGGCCGGAGAAAATACCGCAGCATGCTGCGCTTTTGCTCCGGCCAAAAATCCGGAACACTTGCCGCAAGGCCGGATCCGGAATTAATGCCCATTGAAAGGCATTGATCCGGATCCGGCCTTAAGCTAAACGTCGTTTCGGCGCATTGCCGGAGCCGACATTTAGCTTTTTCAGAATGGTTACCATGGCTGCCGGGACGCTAAAGTCCTGACAACCATGGTAAAGTGTAGCGGGGGAGCAGCATACTTACCGTCCGTGCGGCTCCCCGGGCGCTCCAGAGTGACGTCAGGGCGCCCCAAGCGCATGGATCATGTGATCACATGGATCACGTCATCCATGCGCATGAGGCGCTCTGACGTCATTCTGGAGCGCCCCGGGAGCCTCACGGACTGTAAGTATACCGCTCCCCCGATCCCCGCTCCTACTATGGCAACCAGGACTTTAATAGCGTCCTGGGTGCCATAGTAACACTGAACGCATTTGGAAGACGGTTACGTCTTCAAATGCTTTCAGTTCACTTGCGTTTTTCCGCATCCGGAGTGTAATTCCGGCAAGTGGAGTACACGCCGGATCCGGACAACGCAAGTGTGAAAGAGGCCTAAAGGATACATAGAAGTGCTGGCATGCCTCCTCACCAGGAGCGCCCGTGACTGAAGGTGAGCTGGAAGTCTCTGCAGATGTTTGTATGTACACTATATGGAGAATAGTTTTGGGACACCTACACAGTACAGCTATAGGAGCAGCTAAAACAGAAGGCTTCTCAGAAGGCTTTCTTCAAGATCTTGGAGGGTGTCTGTGAGAAGTTTTGCCTCTTCATCCAGAAATTGATTTGTGATGTCAGACCCTGATGTTGGAGAAGAGGGCCTGATTTGCAGTCTCTGTTCTAGTGTTGGATGGAGTTGTGGTCGGGGTTCTGTGCGGCCGGTTATTGTCTTCCATGCTCCCCCTAACCATGTACAGTGGTCCCTCAAGTTACAATATGAATTGGTTCCAGTACGACCATTGTATGTAGAAACTATTGTTGAGTAATTGGTTCCAAAGCCCTACAATGTCATCCAAGATAAGAGAAAATGAAGATTTAAGAAAAATAAGCAGATAACTAAGACAGATGCAAAAAGTCCTTACATATAATAGCTAACTAGCAACTATTCCAGCTATTTTATCAGAGAAGTGGCCTTGATTGGTTGGATCTGAGTCTGAGGCATTGTATGTTGATATGTCTGTGAAGGTTCTCATTTATCCAGGTCATGATATAGTATGTTGAGTCTACAGTCGTGGCCAAAAGTTTTGAGAATTAGATAAATATTGGAAATTGGAAAAGTTGCTGCTTAAGTTTTTATAATAGCAATTTGCATATACTCCAGAATGTTATGAAGAGTGATCAGATGAATTGCATAGTCCTTCTTTGCCATGAAAATTTACTTAATCCCCAAAAAACCTTTCCACTGCATTTCATTGCTGTCATTAAAGGACCTGCTGAGATCATTTCAGTAATCGTCTTGTTAACTCAGGTGAGAATGTTGACGAGCACAAGGCTGGAGATCCTTATGTCAGGCTGATTGGGTTAAAATGGCAGACTTGACCTGTTAAAAGGAGGGTGATGCTTGAAATCATTGTTCTTCCATTGTTAACCATGGTGACCTGCAAAGAAACGCGTGCAGCCATCATTGAGTTGCATAAAAAAGGCTTCACAGGCAAGGATATTGTGGCTACTAAGATTGCACCTCAATCAACAATTTATAGGATCATCAAGAACTTCAAGGAAAGAGGTTCAATTCTTGTTAAGAAGGCTTCAGGGCGTCCAAGAAAGTCCAGCAAGCGCCAGGATCGTCTCCTAAAGAGGATTCAGCTGCGGGATCGGAGTGCCACCAGTGCAGAGCTTGCTCAGGAATGGCAGCAGGCAGGTGTGAGCGCATCTGCACGCACAGTGAGGCCAAGACTTTTGGAAGATGGCCTGGTGTCAAGAAGGGCAGCAAAGAAGCCACTTCTCTCCAAAAATACCATCAGGGACAGATTGATCTTCTGCAGAAAGTCTGGTGAATGGACTGCTGAGGACTGGGGCAAAGTCATATTCTCCGATGAAGCCTCTTTCCGATTGTTTGGGGCATCTGGAAAAAGGCTTGGCCGGAGAAGAAAAGGTGAGCGCTACCATCAGTTCTGTGTCATGCCAACAGTAAAGCATCCTGAGACCATTCATGTGTGGGGTGGCTTCTCATCCAAGGGAGTGGGCTCACTCACAATTTTGCCCAAAAACACAGCATGAATAAAGAATGGCACCAAAACACCATCCAACAGCAACTTCTTCCAACAATCCAACAACAGTTTGGTGAAGAATAATGCATTTTCCAGCACGATGGAGCACCGTGCCATAAGGCAAAAGTGATAACTAAGTGGCTCGGGGACCAAAACGTTGACATTTTGGGTCCATGGCCTGGAAACTCCCCAGATCTTAATCCCATTGAGAACTTGTGGTCAATCCTCAAGAGGCGGTGGACAAACAAAAACCCACTAATTCTGACAAACTCCAAGAAGTGATTATGAAAGAATGGGTTGTATCAGTCAGGAATTGGCCCAGAAGGTGATTGAGAGCATGCCCGGTCGGATTGCAGAGGTCCTGAAAAAGAAGGGCCAACACTGCAAATACTGACTCTGCATCAATGTCATGTAATTGTCGATAAAAGCCTTTGAAACGTATGAAGTGCGTGTAATTATATTTCACTACATCACAGAAACAACTGAAACAAAGATCTAAAAGCAGTTTAGCAGCAAACTTTGTGAAAACTAATATTTGTGTAATTCTCAAAACTTTTGGCCACAACTGTAGTTTCAACTTACGATGGGTCAGAAAAGACCATTGTGTGTTGAAAATATTGTATCTTGAGGGATCTCTGTATTTATGGAGCTTGTGCACTGGGGCGCACTCATGGAGGAACAACCAAACTGTTCCCACAAAGTTGTCACCATTCAACTGTCCATGATGACGTCTGCTGAATCATTATGGTTTCATTTCACTGGAACTAAGGCCGACCCATGAAGACCCCCAAAGCATTACCCATCCTCCACCAGACTGTAAGGCCGGCACAATGTAGTCAGGATGGTAACGTTCTCCTGGAATTCACCAGACTCGTCCATCAGACTCCAGAGAGAGAAATGTCTGGTCACTGCACAGAAGACGTCTCCAGTGCTCCTGAATCCAGTGGTGGTGTGCTTTATACCCTCCATCCCACACATAGCATTTGTTATGGAAGGCTGGCATGCAGCGGCCATGGACACCCATACCATGAAGCTCCCCGCACTGGATTTGTGCTGATGTTAGAGGAGGTCAGCAGAGCATTGATGACCTTTAGGCACTTGGTGACCCCGCTCTGTAATGTTGCGTGGTCTCCACTTCGTGGCTGAGTTGCTTCAGTTCCTTCCACTTTACAATAATACCGCTCAAAGGTAATGGCGGAATATCTTAGAGGGAAAACGTTTTAGGAAGTGCCTCATGGAAGCGGTGTCTCCTGTTACCGGACCACACTTCCATCAGTTTCCGTGGAATTACGTTGATTTTTGCATTAGTGATCGGTGATGATTTTTTGTGTTTCTCCCCCACATTGAAGATGTCAGAAGCTTTGTAAGATGTAAATTGTACATTTCCTGTACTCTCTCCTCCTGCATCTTAACCTTCCCCTGACAGAAATATGCAAATGACACAGCATTAAAATAAAGTAATAACTTTGTTCGGAGCCCAGACTGCCGCCGGTCGTCAGAACGGTTCCTCTTTTTTCGCTCCTTTTTGTGTCTGCAGTCCGGATTGTGCGCCCTCTGGTGCCGTCGGTCATCCCGATGTTCTTCGAGTGATGCTCGGCCTCTCGCTCGTTTTGATATCGTCATAAGTTGGAGCGTGCGGTTCTTCAGTCAGAATTATTTTTTAATGCTTCTTTTGTTCCTTCTTGCAAATGGGAGAGAACATTGCTTCCTAGCAGATTTCGCAGCCTCGCGCTTCAGAAGATAGAAGGAGGAAAAATGTGCGTTTGTGAAAGCCCAGGCGTAGTGTCGGAAGTTCTACCATAGATGCAGCCAGTCCTGACCTGCTGTGAAATCAAGCTGAGGTGAAGCTGTGGCCCCCGACAAAGACAAGTCTGTCAATAATGTGAACATCAGGACGACTCTCCGTCTGTGCGAGAATCAAAGCCTGTAAACTCCCAATCTGGATGAGGAAGGAACTAAAGGAAGAGAATAAAACCCAGGGCCTTTCACTGGCACAAAAAGAGGCCAAGAAAGCGGAAGATTTTACATACAGGAAGGCAGTGACCGCTAACATAGTCCTTAGAGGGTCTCACCAATCACTAATATAGTCCGTAGAGCAGGGATGCCTAACCTGCGGCCCTCTAGCTGTTGCAAAGCTACAACTCCCAGCATGCACGGACAGCCTACAGCAGGGCATGATGAGAGTTGTAGTTTTACAACAGCTGGAGGGCCGCAGGTTGAGCATCCCTGCCGTAGAAGATCTCACTTATCACTAATATAGTCCTTACAGCGCCTCCCTCAACACTGATAGTCTTTGGGTGCGCCTAATCATAGATACAGTCATTAAAGGGTCTCATTAATCGCACACCTCTTAGAGGGTCGCACTAATTATTATATGTCTGCCATGTGTGGCGGCCCCCATACAATCATTAAAGATCACTAAATATTAATTAGAGGCTCTCAATAATCCCTAATATTTCCCATAATTAAATAACCGTAAAGATTAAATATGTTGCCAGAGATAATTAAAAATATCCAATAACCTAAAATAAAACATCATAGTATAGTCACCCCATTCTCCGACACTGTCCTCTGCAGTGCTCGCCTGGTCCTCCTGTCGCTGCCTTTTTACAAACTTTAGTGGTGATAATCCAGTATACAGCATGTGACTGCTGCAGCCAGTCACTGTCCGCAGCATTATAACACCGAGGATAGTGACTGGCCGCAGCCGTCACATGCTGTATGCTTTATACTGTATGTACATGTATTACATTACTGATCCTGAGTTACTTCCTGTATTATACTCCAGAGCTGCACTCACTATTCTGCTGGTGCAGTCACTGTGTACATACATTACTGATCCTGAGTTACATCCTGTATTATACTCCAGAGCTGTACTCACTATTCTGCTGGTGGAGTCACTGTGTACATACATTACTTATCCTGTACTGATCCTGAGTTACATCCTGTATTATACTCCAGAGCTGCACTCACTATTCTGCTGGTGCAGTCACTGTGTACATACATTACTTATCCTGTACTGATCCTGAGTTACATCCTGTATTACACTCCAGAGCTGCACTCACTATTCTGCTTGTGGAGTGGCTGGAGAGCCCTGCTATGCTTTATGATGTATGTTGTGTGGCTGGAGAGCTGTGCTGTGCTGTAGGGGATATATTGTGTGGCTGGAGAGCTCTGCTGTAGGGGGTATGTTGTGTGGCTGGATAGCTCTGCTGTAGGGGGTATGTTGTGTGGCTGGAGAGCTCTGCTGTAGGGGGTATGTTGTGTGGCTGGAGAGCTCTGCTGTAGGGGGTATGTTGTGTGGCTGGAGAGCTCTGCTGTAGGGGGTATGTTGTGTGGCTGGATAGCTCTGCTGTAGGGGGTATGTTGTGTGGCTGGAGAGCTCTGCTGTAGGGGGTATGTTGTGTGGCTGGATAGCTCTGCTGTAGGGGGTATGTTGTGTGGCTGGATAGCTCTGCTGTAGGGGGTATGTTGTGTGGCTGGATAGCTCTGCTGTAGGGGGTATGTTGTGTGGCTGGAGAGCTCTGCTGTAGGGGGTATGTTGTGTGGCTGGATAGCTCTGCTGTAGGGGGTATGTTGTGTGGCTGGATAGCTCTGCTGTAGGGGGTATGTTGTGTGGCTGGATAGCTCTGCTGTAGGGGGTATGTTGTGTGGCTGGAGAGCTCTGCTGTAGGGGGGTATGTTGTGTGGCTGGATAGCTCTGCTGTGCTGTACGTGGTTTGTCGGGGTTCTGGTTGCGCTATTGTTATTGTTGTTTTCACCCCCTTCATGCACATTACATTAGTAATGCAGAAGCTGAAGGTGGAGGACAGTCCCTGCAAACTCCAATCCATCCTGCAGCAATTTGCAAATTAGCAATTAAGATTGGACTCGTCTTCAATCCAATAGTAGAAAACATTGATCTGCAAAGATAATACCCAACGAGGTCAATACCAGTTCTCAGGGGTCAACTAATCCCTGTATCACCCTCGTTAAGAGATGATTACATGCAGCGTAATTACTGTACATCCAGCCTGACACACAGGTAATGTGCCACCGCTATGTGATCCATGAAATCTATCTATCTATTATCTATCTATCTATCTATATCATAGACTCTGTCTGTCCCTATATCTATCTGTTACACAGTGGAATCCCATTATTCTGCCCACTTCCTGCTGCCGTCGGCAGCGTGTAGCTCATGAAGAAAGCCACATGTGCTGAGCTGGCTCAGTGTGTATATAAGGTAAGTGATAGGCTGTCTGCACATATATTCCTCGGTGGGTATATAATGCTTGTGATAGGCTATCTGCACACATATCCGTTGATGGGTATATAAGGGGTGCGATAGGCTGTCTACACACATGTCCCTTGGTGGGTATATAAGGTGTGACAGGCTGCACACTTATCCCTCGTGGGTATAAAAGGTGTGATAGGCTGTCTGCACATACTGTATATCCCTCGGTGGGTATGTAAAATGTGTGATAGGCTTTCTAAACACATATCTCTTAGTGTGTATATAAGGTGCTTGATAGGCTGTCTGCACACAAATTCCTAGGTAGGTATATAAGATGTGTGATAGGTTGTCTGCACACATATCCCTCGATGGATATATAAGGTGTGATAGGCTATCTGCATACATATCCCTTTGTGGGTATATAAGGTGTGGGATAGGGTGTCTGATCATATATCTCTCAGTGGGTATATAAGGCGTGTGATAGGCTGTCGGCACACATATCCCTCATGGGTATATGAGGTGTGATAGGCTGTCTGCACACATACCCCTCGTCGGCATATAATGTGTGTGATAGGCTGTCTGCTCACATATCCCTCGGTGGGTATATAAGGTGTGATAGGCTGTCTGCACACATATCCCTCGGTGGGTATATAAGGTGTGATGGGCTATCTGCATACATATCCCTTTGTGGGTATATAAGGTGTGGGATAGGGTGTCTGATCATATATCCCTCGGTGGGTACATTAGATGTGTGATAGGCTGTCTGCACACATCTCCCTCAGTGGGTTTATAAGGTGTGTGATAGGCTGTCTGCACACATATCCGTCTTGGGTATATAAGGTGTGATAGGCTGTCTGCACACATATCCCTTAGTGGGTATATAAGGTGTGATAGGCTGTCTGCACACACATCCCTCGGTGGGTATATAAGGTGTGTGATAGGCTGTCTGCACACATATCCCTCTTGGGTATATAAGGTGTGATAGGCTGTCTGCACACATATCCCTTAGTGGGTATATAAGGTGTGATAGGCTGTCTGCACACACATCCCTCGGTGGGTATATAAGATGTGTGATAGGCTTTCTATATACATATCCCTCAGTTGGTATATAAGGTGTGTGATAGGCTGGCTGCACACATATCCCTTGGTGGATATATAAAGTGTGGGATAGGCTGTTTATACACATATCCCTCAGTGGGTATATAAGTTGTGATAGGCTGTCTGCATACCTATACCTCGCTGGGTATAGGAGGTGTGTGAGGCTGTCTCCACATATATCACTCGGTGGGTATATAAGATGTGTGATAGGCTTTCTATACACATATCTCTCTGTGGGTATATAAGGTGTGATAGGCTGTCTGATCACATATCCCTCGGTAGGTATATAAGATGTGTGATAGGCTTTCTATACACATATCCCTCAGTGGGTATATAAGGTGTGATAGGCTTTCTGCACACATTTCCCTTGCTGGGTATTTAAGGTGTGTGATATGCTGTCTGCACACATATCCCTCGTGGGTGTATAAGGTATGATAGGCTGTCTGTACACATATCTCTCGGTGGGTAGATAAGGTGTGATAGGCTGTCTGCACTCATATCCCTCTGTGGGTATATAAGGTGTGTGATAGGTTGTCTGCACACATATCCCTCGGTGGGTATATAAGGTGTGATAGGCTGTCTTCACACATATCACTCGGTGGATATATAAGGTGTGATGGGCTATCTGCATACATATCCCTTTGTGGGTATATAAGGTGTGGGATAGGGTGTCTGATCATATATCCCTCGGTGGGTACATAAGATGTGTGATAGGCTTTCTATGCACATATCCCTCAGTGGGTATATAAGGTGTGTGATAGGCTGTCTGCACACATATCCCTCTTGGGTATATAAGGTGTGATAGGCTGTCTGCACACACATCCCTCGGTGGGTATATAAGATGTGTGATAGGCTTTCTATATACATATCCCTTAGTGGGTATATAAGGTGTGTGATAGGCTGGCTGCACACATATCCCTTGGTGGATATATAAAGTGTGTGATAGGCTGTTTATACACATATCCCTCAGTGGGTATATAAGTTGTGATAGGCTATCTGCATACCTATACCTTGCTGGGTATAGAAGGTGTGTGATAGGCTGGCTGCACACATATCCCTTGGTGGATATATAAAGTGTGTGATAGGCTGTCTATACACATATCCCTCAGTGGGTATATAAGTTGTGATAGGCTGTCTGCATACCTATACCTCGCTGGGTATAGGAGGTGTGTGAGGCTGTCTCCACATATATCACTCGGTGGGTATATAAGATGTGTGATAGGCTTTCTATACACATATCTCTCGGTGGGTAGATAAGGTGTGATATGCTGTCTGCACTCATATCCCTCTGTGGGTATATAAGGTGTGTGATAGGTTGTCTGCACACATATCCCTCAGTGGGTATATATGGTGTGATTGGCTATCTTCATATATATCCCTTGGTGGATATATAAGGTGTGGGACAGGCTGTCTGATCACATATCCCTTTAGTGGGTATATAAGGTGTGATAGGCTGTCTGCACACATATCCCTCGGGTGATATATAAGGTGTGACAGCCTATCCCACACCTTATATACTCCCCAAACGATATGTGTGCAGATAGCCTATCACACAATTTATACCCACAGAGAGATATGTGAGCACACAACCTCTCACACATCTTATATACCCACCAAGAGATGTATGTGAAGACAGCCTATCACACACCTTCTATACCCACCGAGGGATATGTGTTCAGATGGCCTATCACACCTTATGTACCAACCAAGGAATATGTGTATAGAAAGTCTATCACACATCTTATATACCCACCGAGGGATATATGTGCAGACATCCTATAAAACCTTTTATACCCAGTGAGGTATAGGTGTGCAGACAGCCTATCACAACTTATATAACCACGAGGGATATGTGTATAGGCAGCCTATCATGCATTTTATATACCCACCGAGGGACATCTGTGCAGCCAGCCTATCGTACACCTTATATGCGCACCGAGGGAGAGGTGTCCAGATCTCCTATCACACACCTTATATACCCACGAGGGATATGTGTGCAGACAGCCTATCACACATCTTATATACCCACTGAGGAATATGTGTGCATACCGCCTATCATACACCTTATATACCCACCGAGGGATCTTTGTGCAGACAGCTTATCACACCTTATATACCCACGAGGGATATGTGTGCAGACAGCCTATCACACATTTTATATACCCACTGAGGAATATGTGTGCAGACAGCCGATCACACCTTATATACCCAATGAGGGATAGGTGTGCAGACAGCCTATCACACCTCTTATGTACCCACCAAGGGTTATGTGTGCAGATAGCCTATCGTACACCTCATATAACCACCGAGGGATATGTGTGCAGGGATCCTATTATGCATCTTATATACCCACTGAGGGATATGTGTATAGAAAGCCTATGACACATCTTATATACCCACTGAGGGATTTGTGTGCAGACAGCCTATCGCACACCTTATATACCCACCAATGGATATGTATGCAGATAACTTATCACACATCTTATATACCCACGAGATATGTGTGCAGACCGCCCATCATACACCTTATACACCTACCGAGGGATATTTGTGCAGATGGCCTATTGTATACCTTTATATACCCACCGAGGGATATGTGTGCAGACATCCTTTAACACACCTTATATACCAACCGAAGGATATGTGTGCAGAGAGCCTATCTGTACACATATCCCTCAGTGGGTGTATAAGGTTTGTGATAGGCTGTCTGTACACATATTCCTCAGTGGGTATATAAGGTGTGATAGGCTGTCTGCACATATATCCCTTAATGGTTATATAAGATGTGCGATTGGCTTTCTATACACATATCCCTCGTGGGTATATAAGGTATGATTGGCTGTCTGCACTCATGTATCTTGGTGGGTATATAAGGTGTGTGTGATAGGCTGTCTGATGACATATCCCTCAGTGATTATAAAAGGTGTGTGATGGACTGTCTGCACACAAATACCTCGGTGGGTATATAAGGTGTCCTAGGCTGTCTGCACACATATTCCTTAGTGGGTGTATAAGGTTTGATAGTCTGTATGCACACATATCTCTCGGTGGGTTTATAAGGTGTGATAGGCTGTCTGCACACATATCCCTCGGTGGGTATATATAAGGTGTGATAGGTTGTCTGCATACATATCCCTCGGTGGGTATATAAAATGTGTGATGGGTTGTCTGCATACATATCCCTCAGTGGGTATATAAGATGTGTGATAGGCTTTCTTTACACATATCCCTCGGTGTGTATATAAGATGTGTGATAGGCTGTCTGCACACATATCCCTCGGTGGGTATATAAGATATGTGATAGGCTGTCTGCATACATATCCCTCGGTGGGTATATAAGATGTGTGATGGGTTGTCTGCATACATATCCCTCAGTGGGTATATAAGATGTGTGATAGGCTTTCTTTACACATATCCCTCGGTGTGTATATAAGATGTGCGATAGGCTGTCTGCACACATATCCCTCGGTGGGTATATAAGATATGTGATAGGCTGTCTGCATACATATCCCTCGGTGCTCTCATGTGTAAAAGGGGCAATTTATCAGAGTAGTAAGAAGGGATGTTACTGGTTTTCTGGCCCCAGGTGGCGATATTTCTGTGACAGTTTGTGAACTGTTTTCGTGCTACTGTGATGAAGGTGTATCCTAAGTAGTGTTGATCACGAATATTCGAATTGCGAATTTTTATCGCGAATATCGGCACTTCGAGAATTCGCGATTATTTAAAATATAATGATATATATTCGTAATTTCGAATATTCGCGATTTTTTTTTTTATCAGTACACATGATTCCTCCCTGCTTCTAGCTTGTGGGCCAATGAGAAGGCTGCAATATCTTTGACTTTAGCAGTGGTGTTGATTGCGAATTTTCGTAATGCAAATTTTATTTGCCGATTTCCGCAATCAAGAAAATATTGACTGGAGATAGCGAATTCTCGAATTCGTGAATATATGGCGAATATTCGCCCAAATATTTGCAAAATATCACGAATTCGAATGTTGCCCCTGCCGCTCATCACTAATCCTGAGTGGACTAATGGCGGCACTGTGAATAAGCGACATTTAAACTGCGGAGCTCTACATGCTATTGATTTGAGATGTGAACGTTAGCTGCGAGGGTCCGTGAATTTGGACTACACGCTACAATGGAGAAGCTCACTGCCAACATGAACCAGGGGGCTATCGGACTACAGTGCAGTGACCCTCCTGCCTATTGGGCTCCGGAGCAGACGGACGGTCGCGGCTCCTCTGATAACCAAGCTACATCGGCAGAAAAGGCTTCCATTTTGGCAGCATTATCAGTATTGGACTTCGCTGATTGGTAAAGGGTTGTCTTCTTTGATGAGTCACGTTTTCTGCTTCATGGAACGGATGGACATTGGCGTGTCAGGAGAGGGGACATCAGAGGGAACTCCCTGGTGGTGGCAGCATTATGGTGTGGGGAAGGTTTTTGTGGCATTCTCTGGGCCACTTATCCATGTGGTAGGCACTCTTAGCCAATTGTATAAATCCATCCTTGCAGATCACGTACACCCATACATGCTGATTGTCTCCCCTGGGCCAGATGGCATTTTCCAGCAAGACAATGCAACATGTCACATGGCTGGAAATGTCTGACACTGGTGGGAAGAGCATGACCAAGAGTTCCGATTACTACTCCTGTCCACTAATTCCCCAGACTTGAAACTAGTTGATCATCTGTGGGACCACCTTGATGGTCGTGCTTGCTCTATGGATCCTCCACCGCGTCCCCTCCAGCATCTGTGGGTTGCTCTGCAGTCAGCATGGCTCCAGATCCCTGTGACAACCTACCAGGACCTTATGGAGTCACTCCGGGCCCGTCTAGCTGCTGTCCGTGCTGCACACGGAGGTTACTTTGGATATTAGCTACTGCCCAGAATAATGGACTCCACGGTGTATTTGTCTGTCTATCTATCAATCATCTAAAACGATGACTCCTGTTGCAGAACCTTATCTGATCCCATTGTAGGTCAATTGAGTCCTGCAGGGGTTCCTTAACATTGGACTTGGTAGAGTAACGTTGCTTCAAGATAAATTGTAAGGCCACAACCTAGATGTAAACAGAACCTAATAGAAGGTTTTCTAACATCTGTAAATTTCTGAATATTTTCTAACTTTTTTAAACTTTTTATGGATCAAATTTTTCATACATTTTCAGTAATTATCTAAACAGCTGCAGGGAATGCAAAGTCCCCACCGCTCCCCTGTGAAACCAGAATTAAAGGATCACAGTATTTTAATATAGTTGACCTAGCCCCAGGATAGGCCATCAGTATCAGTTTGGAGGGGGGTCCGATACCCATGCCGGCTGATGAGTGGTTTCTCCAGTAGCGATGGCACCAGGACTACTGTGTAGAGAACAATGCTGCTGCCATTGAAGTGACTGGGAGCAGTGCTGCAGTAACAGTGTTCGGAGCCGTGTAATTCCAGCCCGGGATACTGGCAATGGAGGAACTCTGAATTTGCTGATTCCCTAGTGTTGCCGACCTGATAATAAAATCTTAGAATACCCCTTCAAGGGTTTAGTTACTACAAGGTATGATAAAACCGCCATGAGAAATTGGCTATTCGTCCAGCCCTGCAAGCAAGTTCCATTTTCAGGTACTTCTGTGTGTGCACTGTCCTCACCTGTCCTCATCTGTCCTCATTTATCCGGGGTTGCTGTTGTAACTGGATCTCCAGCTGTTGTAACCGCCCGGGCGCCCGGCATGGCCAAATCACGCCCTTACCGACCAGCATAGTTATATATCACACAGGCTTATATTTATTTTCATTTGTATAGATTCTTGAAGGTGAGAAATTCTGCAGTTCAGGAATTTCACATTTTGCTGTTTTCTTCCTATTTATAGATTTTATTAATATTTTTGTATCTTTTACTTTCTTCCTCTGCTAAGCACCTCATGGAGATATAACCTTCTATGCTAAATATCCCCCTTTCTCTCTAATCCACACAACACTGCCATCTCCTAGGGCAGAGAAGCCCTTTCCGGGTCACTGGGCTGTGTCTTCTGTGTCTTCATAGACCAAACACGTTTTTGAAACTGTCCACTTGGGATTTCATTCAAGTTTCTCCCCCCCCCCCAGATAAGCAGCAATTCTCAATGCCAGCCCCGAAGGCTGCGGCTAGTGGAAGTTCACTCAGCCGAAGACATTCACTCTCTCCACAGGCGACCAACTTTATTAGTGCCATGATAAGCTGATTACGTCCTGTCAATCAAAGGTGCCAATATCTCAATTGTCAGCCCATTTTTTTTTTTCCTCTCCAGCATTGAATAAAGGCAACAAAGGCAATGCTGCGCGGCTCGCATCCCCTCGGCCGTCCCCACGCAGGGCGCATCCGTCCTGTGATGACTGTATTAAAGAGGACATCAATTTGTTTTAAAGTGTTTTGATTTTTGATGGCGGCATTAAGAGAGCGAACATTATGGTTACAGATTTACTAGAAAGCAGAACAGTTCTGGAAAGGGGGGAAAAAAAATAAAAAATAAAGAAAAAATAATCAGTCCTTTGAAGCCAACCAGAGCTTTGAGTCTTGCTGTGCCAATGGGCGCGTCAGTGCTCTTGTAGCTGGCACACTCTGATCCAGCATTAACTTAGGTACTGTTCTCCTGTCAAACCGTCCGCCTGTGTCAAAGTCTCCAGCTCTGCGTTCCCCGACGTCAGGCGCTGGAGTGTGCGCAATTACACTGCTGCACGAACACGCGCTATCACGTGGAGGGGGGCGCTAGCTGCGTTATCTGATCACAGATTAATAAAGCTTTTTTTATTTCATCTGGAATCCGCTAATATTGACAGGAAGATTTTATTTATTTATTTTATCTCCATACTTACTTTTCCCAAAATGATTTTCGCTCTTTCGGGGATCCCCCTGACGGCTCGTGCCGTGACGTTGTGACAACAGATCTTCCCAGTTATAGAATTCCACTGAAATTGCGTTTGTTGCTCGTCTGTTTTCCGCTTGTTTTGAGGGGAAGGATGATTATTTTTGGAACGCTTTGAGAGTTCTGTTTATTCTTGCACAGAAGGGTTTACATTTTGCCACCTTTGTGACACTTCAGTGAGATTTGCCAGTAGCGACGCAAGGCGACAGCATTTTTACCGGTCAAACACATTCAAATTGTAATCATTTCTTGTGGTAACGATATCAGAAATCCAAACATCGGCTGTGATCTAAACAATATCTTCATGATGTCATCAACAAGCAGTCGCGATTGGCTGCAGGAATCGTCTACGTTGTTAGGATCAGCTGGTTGTGTTCCGACAAATAGAAATATTACATCTTTCATTAATTTGGTCGGATTGTATCATAAGTGTAATAGAAAGGGTACAATGTTAATTTCACTTGGGTATATATTTGTATACAATTTTATTCTTTGTATATTATTTTTTACTTTTCTCTCCTCCAGTCCTAATTTTTATCTAATTAAAAATAAAAGCTCCTGAAGATCTATCTATCTATCTATCTATCTATCTATCTATCTATCTATCTATCTCATATCTATCTATCTATCTATTATCTATCTATCTATTATCTATCTATCTATCTATCTATCTATCATCTATCTATTATCTATCTATATATCTATCTATTATCTATCTATCTATCTATCTATCTATCTATCTATCTATCTATCTATCTATCTATCTAAATAACAGAATAAAAAAAAATTGAGCAGCCCAACCAGAAGTTTAAAGTGATGGTGTGCCAGCAGCCTAGGACATGACCAACATCCACAAGCTATGAAGATAGAAGAAATACCGCCGCTCTCCCAGAAGTAATTCAAATGTGTTGCCTTTTATTCATTAGAAACTGTGATGTTTCAGTCCTAATAGTCCTGGAGAAAAGTCCCAGTAAGAGATTTAAAATGTCGCAGTTTCTGGTGAATAAAGGAAAACACATTTAAACTTCTTCTCGGAGTGCTGCAGTTCTATCTATCTATCTATCTATCTATCACCTATCTATTATCTATCTATCTCCTATCTATTATCTATCTATTATCTATCTATCTATCTATCTATTATCTATCTATCTATTATCTATCCATCTATCATCTATCTCATATCTATCTATCTATTATCTATCTATTATCTATCTATCTATCTATTATCTATCTATTATCTATCTATTATCTATCTATCTCAATCTATCTATCTCATATCTATCTATCTATCTATTATCTATCTATTATCTATCTATCTCCTATCTATCTATCTATCTATCTATCTATTATCTATCTATCTATTATCTATCTATCTAATATCTATCTATCTATCTATTATCTATCTATTATCTATCTATCTATCTATCTATCTATCTATCTATCTATCTATCTATCTATCTATTATCTATTATCTATCTATCTATCTATCTATTATCTATCTATCTCATATCTATTATCTATCTATCTATCTATCTATCTATTTATCTATCTCCTATCTATTATCTATCTATCTATTATCTATCTATCCAAAAATGGCAAAGAGCTTCTATTTTTTTCCTATAGTAAGTATAGCATGGATACAATTAATATTTCGCCATGTCTCCAGTGTTTGCTTCTTTTATCTTTTCTTCCTTCCTTCCTTCCTTCCTTCCTCTCCACTATTTTTGATATCTAGCTGGAATGTCTTGGACGAATGATTCTTTTATGGTAATAAAGGTCCAGGACTGGAGACTGTAAATAAGGTGATCTCCACCCGATAGGGCAGCATCTAAACCCAGGGTATTACAAGGGCTGACCACAGCACATGTGGACTGAATGTCTGCATCATTTAGTGTTAAATACAACAGTCAGCAAATATTAAGCGGTTTCAAAAAACCAAAAAGCCCGAATCCAATCCGTCCAGACGAGCGCTTGTTCTTTTGCTCTTTTCCTGCCGTGTCTGTGGGTATCCCGGCTTCAGCAGATGGCCGAGGAGCAGAAAGTCACCAGTGAAAGGTTTCAGCATCTTTATCCTTCTAACCGATTACTGAACCAAGAATAGTTCTGATATTGTCTTAAAGCAGAGAAAGGAACAACTGACCTGGGGAAAATGGACTGTCAGAGGGGCCGCAAGGTGACGGGGATGGGGGCTTAGCCCGCACATTGTGCCTCCACTCCCCCCCCGCTTGTGTTTGTGGGCAATGGGTCGGTGGCCCAAAACACAACTTGTCATGGCTCATGAGGTTTATACCCTCGGAGCAGTGGCCGAGAAATAGGTAAATGAGTGCGGAATTAAAGAAACCGCAGGATCATGATATTTGTGTTGACATTTTATTACAACAATTGGTGGGTAGTCGTAAAGAAAAGAAATTGTTAAAAATAATGAAATATAGTATGTTAAATAAAAAAAATAGCTGTAGTGAAAAATGTCTAAATAAATAGTAAAAAGAATATTTAACTATTCTAATAGTAGAAAAGTAATGAATACATAGTAAAAAATAAAATGTCTTGTGAAAAATAATATGATACAGTATATAGTGAAATATATATAAAAATATAAAATAAATGTAGCAAAAAAATACTAAAATATGTAGTAAATAAGATGTGTAGTAGAAAAGATAATAAAATATATGGTGAAAAAGAAGACACATGCAGTTTAGGAGAATAAAGATTAAAGTGTTAAAGGATAAAATAAAACAAAAATATAAATAAGAAGTAAAGAAATAAAATATAGTGAACAAAATGTAGTTACAAAGGAATGTAGTAAAAATTCATATTTTATTATGTTAAATTGCTTGACCATCCAATTGCCACTTTAGGGCAGTACTAGGATTTTACATTATTATTACTACTACACACAATTTCTATCTATCTATCTATCTATCTATCTATCTATCTATCTATCTATCTATCTATCTATTATCTATCTATCTCATATCTATCTATTATCTATTATCTATCTCATATCTATTATCTATCTATCTATCTATCTATCTATCTATATATCTATTTATCTATTATCTATATATCTATCTATCTATTATCTATCTATTATCTATCTATCTATTATCTATCTATCTATCTATCTATCCATCTATCTCATATCTATCTATCTCTGTTTACCTAACCCTAATGCCGCCGACCACTGGATCCCGATTGATCTCGCAGGGGCCCGGACGCTTTACGGAATAGATGCCAGATTTGGGCAGGCACACCGCTCTGCGTGCACAGCTTTCTGTCCGGCCTAAAGGTAGATTGCTAGATGTTAGATAGATGCAGATGAGACAGAGAACATAGATAGAATAGACCTGTTTGGGCTTTTTCTGTGCCCTGTGGTAATTAGGAGGTTAATCTAATGGACTTTACTTTCAGATCTATTTACCCTCTGAATGCATTTTCAGCAGTTATATGGTTAATTGCGCCCCGGCGTCGCCGTGCGGTTAGCGAGCACAGATTACGTGTGCAGAGTCAGGAAGATTATTTTTTTTTGGGTCTTTCAATAAAAGATTTTTCTTTCTTATTTCTATATATATTTTTTTTTTGCATTTTAACTTGAGGGGA